>NC_140990.1:168447082-168812338 GCF_052327205.1 Somniosus microcephalus | reverse complement strand
TATATCTCTCTCTCTCTCTATCTCTCTCTCTCATTTCTATATCTCCCACTCTCTCTCTCTCTCTATATATCTCTCTCTCTCAATCTCTATATCTCTCTCTCTCTCATCTCTCCTATATCTCTCTCTCTCTCTCTCTCTCTCCATCTCTCTATATATCTCTCTCTCTCTATCTATATCTCTCTCTCAATCTCTCATACTATCTCTCTCTCTCTCTCATCTCTCATATCTCACTCTCTCTCTCTCACTCTCTCTATATCTCTCTCTCTCTCACTTCTCTATATCTCTCTCTCTCTCTCATCTCTCTATCTCTCTCTCTCTCATCTCTCTATATATCTCTCTCTCTCATCTCTATATCTCTCTCTCTCTCAATCTCTCTATCTCTCACAACAAAACACCACTAATAATAATAACTCTCACAACACCCCCACACACAACCAAACCACCCAAAACCCACCAACAACCCACACAACACAACCCACCACCAAACACACCACACACCAACACAACCCCCACCTACAAACACATAACCCACCTACAAACAACACCCCACCACACCACAACAACCCACACACACACACCCACACTCACACACTCAACACACACACCCACTACACAACTCAACAACACACCCACACTACACAACACCCCACTCACACACTACACACTCCAACACACTCACAACACACACACAACCACCCCCAACAAACACAACCACCTCACACTCACACACACACCCCACTCACACTCTCTCACTCAACACCTCCCCACTCTACAACACACACACCCCCACACCTCACACTCACAACACACACCACCCACTCCTCAACACACACACCAACACTCCACACTCACTCTCACACACACTCACACTCACACACACTCCACTCTCACACACACCCACACACTCACTCACACACACTCCTCTCTCTCACACACTCCCAGTCTCTCTCTCACTACACTCACACTCTCACTCCTCTCTCTCTCTCACACACTCCCAGTCTCTCTCTCTCACTCTCTCTCTCACACACTCCCAGTCTCTCTCTCTCTCTCACACCACACTCCTCTCTCTCACACACTCCCAGTCTCTCTCTCTCTCTCACACTCCCAGTCTCTCTCTATCTCTCTCACACACTCCCAGTCTCTCTCTCTCTCACACACTCCAGTCTCTCTCTCACACAGTCTCTCTCTCTCACACACACTCCAGTCTCTCTCTCTCTCACACTCCCAGTCTCTCTCTCTCTCTCTCTCACACACTCCCAGTCTCTCTCTCTTCTCTCACACACACTCCCAGTCTCTCTCTCTCTCTCACACTCCAGTCTCTCTCTCGCTCTCTCTCACACTCCCAGTCTCTCTCTCTCTCACACACTCCCAGTCTCTCTCTCTCTCACACTCCCACTCTCTCTCTCTCTCTCACATTCCCAGTCTCTCTCTCTCTCACACACTCCCAGTCTCTCTCTCACACACTCCCAGTCTCTCTCTATCTCTCTCTCACACACTCCCAGTCTCTCTCTCTCTCGCTCACACACTCCCAGTCTCTCTCTCTCTCTCTCTCTCTCTCACACACTCCCAGTCTCTCTCTCTCTCACACACACTCCCAGTCTCTCTCTCACACTCCCAGTCTCTCTCTCTCACACTCCCAGTCTCTCTCTCTCTGTCTCACACTCCCAGTCTCTCTCTCTCTCTCTCACACACTCCCAGTCTCTCTCTCTCACACACTCCCAGTCTCTCTCTCTCTCTCACACTCCCAGTCTCTCTCTCTCTCTCTCACACTCCCAGTCTCTCTCTCTCTCACACACTCCCAGTCTGTCTCTCACACACTCCCAGTCTCTCTCTCTCTCTCTCTCACACTCCCAGTCAATTCAATTCAATTCAATTCAATTCAATTCAAATCGCTTTATTGGCATGACAAGGTACATCTTATGTTGCCAAAGCATCGAATAAACATTTATGGTTGAACACATAAACACAGATCTATCCATACAGTGTATAAACAGATATATCCATGAGTGTATAAATATACATTCATATAATTTGTATATACTCTATTCTTAGATTTAATGGTTGTCCCTCTGTTTATGGCGAGCTGTAACATAGTGTGCCGCTAAGGTTACATAATTTCTCTGTTCCCCTAATAGGTATGGGAGTTTTTGGTTGTCATTCAAATTTTTGAATTCAGGGCATATTTTTGTGAATTTTGGGTAGAAATTCCCCCTTATGCCCTGATATTTTCCACAAGCTGTGAGGAAGTGCATCTCTGTCTCCATCACTCCCTGACTGCAGTGAGAGCATATCCTGTCCTCTCTTGGTAGCCGGATCTGTCTGTGTCTGCCTTTTTTGATAGCCAGGCTATGCTCACTAAGTCTGTACATAGTCAAGGTTTTTCTCAATTTGCTATCTTTTACCGTGGTCAGGTATTCAGCCATGTTGTATTGTATGTTTAGGGCCAAGTAGCAATTGAGTTTGTTTTGGGTTTTTGTTGTTTCTGCCCAATAGGACAGATATTTTTCCTTTTGCTTAGTGACAATTGCGTTGGGTCGAATTCTCTGTGCTACGATGTCACTGTCCTGGGGCTGGTTATTGTTAGTAGTGTTAGTAGTTACTTCACTGAGCCCCAGGACTAGTTGACTGAGGGTATTCTTCTTTATGATCCTCTCTTGGCATTTCAGGGCTTCGTAATGAGGGTTGCTCATTTTTAGGAGTTTCCAAAATTTGGTGGCTCTTTTTTGGATAGTAATTAATAGTGGATATTGGCCTAGTTCTGCCCTGCGTGCATTGTTTGCGGTTTTCCTTTGATTCCGGAGGATACTTTTACAGAACTCTGCATGTAGGATCTCAATTGGATGTTTGTCCCATTTTGCAAATTCTTGTTGTGTTAGTGGTCCCCAGACCTCACTGCCACCCAGTCTCTCTCTATCTCTCACACTCCCAGTCTCTCTCTCTCTCTCTCTCTCACACACTCCCAGTCTCTCTCTATCTCTCTCTCGCACACTCCCAGTCTCTCTCTCTCTCTCTCACACATACTCCCAGTCTCTCTCTCTCTCTCACACACACTCCCAGTCTCTCTCTCTCTCTCTCACTCCCAGTCTCTCTCTCTCTCTCACACACACTCCCAGTCTCTCTCTCTCTCTCTCTCTCACACTCCCAGTCTCTCTCTCTCACACTCCCAGTCTCTCTCTCTCTCTCTCTCACTCCCAGTCTCTCTCTCTCTCACACACACTCCCAGTCTCTCTCTCTCTCTCACACTCCCAGTCTCTCTCTCTCTGTCTCACACTCCCAGTCTCTCTCTCTCTCTCTCTCTCACACACTCCCAGTCTCTCTCTATCTCTCTCTCACACACTCCCAGTCTCTCTCTCTCTCTCTCACACATACTCCCAGTCTCTCTCTCTCTCTCACACACACTCCCAGTCTCTCTCTCTCTCTCTCACTCCCAGTCTCTCTCTCTCTCTCACACACACTCCCAGTCTCTCTCTCTCTCTCTCACACACTCCCAGTCTCTCTCTCTCTCTCTCTCTCACACTCCCAGTCTCTCTCTCTCACACTCCCAGTCTCTCTCTCTCTCTCTCTCACTCCCAGTCTCTCTCTCTCTCACACACACTCCCAGTCTCTCTCTCTCTCTCACACTCCCAGTCTCTCTCTCTCTGTCTCACACTCCCAGTCTCTCTCTCTCTCTCTCACACACACTCCCAGTCTCTCTCTCTCTCTCACACACTCCCAGTCTCTCTCTCTCTCTCACACACTCCCAGTCTCTCTCTCTCTCTCTCACACACTCCCAGTCTCTCTCTGCATGTAGGATCTCAATTGGATGTTTGTCCCATTTTGCAAATTCTTGTTGTGTTAGCGGTCCCCACACCTCACTGCCACTCTCATTCTCCCAGTCTCTCTCTATCTCTCACACTCCCAGTCTCTCTCTCTCTATATCTCTCACACTCCCAGTCTCTCTCTCCCTCTCTCTCTCACATACTCCCAGTCTCTCTCTCTCTCACACACTCCCAGTCTCTCTCTCTCTCACACTCCCAGTCTCTCTCTCTCTCACACACTCCCAGTCTCTCTCTATCTCTCTCTCACACACTCCCAGTCTCTCTCTCTCTCTCACACACACTCCCAGTCTCTCTCTCTCACACACACTTCCAGTCTATCTCTCACACTCCGTCTCTCTCTCTCTCTCTCTCTCACACACTCCCAGTCTATCTCTCTCTCTGTCTCACACTCCCAGTCTCTCTCTCTCTGTCTCACACTCCCAAGTCTCTCTCTCTCACACACTCCCAGTCTCTCTCTCTCTCTCACACTCCCTGTCTCTCTCTCTCTCTCACTCCCAGTCTCTCTCTCTCTCTCACACTCCCAGACTCTCTCTCTCTCTCACACTCCCAGTCTCTCTCTCTCTCTCACACTCCCAGTCTCTCTCTCTCTGTCTCACACTCCCAGTCTCTCTCTCTCACACTCCCAGTCTCTCTCTCTCTCTCACACACTCCCAGTCTCTCTCTCTCTCTCACACTCCCAGTCTCTCTCTCTCCCCCAGTCTCTCTCTCCCCCAGTCTCTCTCTCTCCCCAGTCTCTCTCTCTCCCCAGTCTCTCTCTCTCCCCCAGTCTCTATCTCTCCCCCAGTCTCTCTCTCTCCCCCAGTCTCTCTCTCTGTCCCCCAGTCTCTCTCTCTCCCCAGTCTCTCTCTCCCCAGTCTCTCTCTCTCCCCCAGTCTCTCTCTCCCCCAGTCTCTCTCTTTCCCCCAGTCTCTCTCTCTCCCCAGTCGCTCTCTCTCTCCCAGTCGCTCTCTCTCCCCCAGTCTCTCTCTCTCCCCCAGTCGCTCTCTGTCCCCCAGTTGCGCTCTCTCTTCCCCCCAGTCGCTCTCTCTCTCCCCCAGTCGCTCGCTCTCCTCCAGTCGCTCTCTCTCCCCCAGTTACTCTCTCTCTTCCCCCCAGTCACTCTCTCTCTTCCCCCCAGTCGCTCTCTCTCTTCCCCAGTCGCTCTCTCTCTTCCCCCCAGTCGCTCTCTCTCTTCCCCCCAGTCACTCAATACAATACAATAATACAATACAAATCGCTTTATTGGCATGATAAGGTACATCTTATGTTGCCAAAGCATCAAAATACATTTATGGTTGAACACATAAACGCGGTTCCATTCATACAGTGTATAAACAGGTATATCCCTGAGATTATAAATATATTTTCGCCTTGTTTATATATACTCTTGTCTTAGTTTACTGGTTGTCCCTCTGTTCATGGCAAGCTGTAACATAGTGTGCCGCCAGTGTTACACAGCTTCTCTCCTCCCCCAGTAGGAATGGGAGTTTTTGGTTGTCAGTCAGATTTCTGAATTCAGGGCATATTTGTGAGAATTTTTGATAGAAATTCTCTCTGATGCCCTGATATTTTCCACAGGCTGTGAGGAAGTGCATCTCTGTCTCAACTACTCCCTGACTGCAGTGAGAGCATATCCTGTCTTCTCTTGGCAGCCTGGTCTGCCTGTGTCTGCCTTTTTCGATCGCTAGGCTATGTTCGCTAAGTCTGTACCTTGTCAAGGTTCTTCTCAGTTTGTTATCCTTTACCATGGTCAGGTAATCAGCTATGTTGTATTGTCTGTTTAGGGCCAAGTAGCAATTGAGTTTGCTTTGGGTTTTTGTTGTTTCTGCCCAATATGACAGATATTTTTCCTTTTGCTTAGCGACGATTGTGTTGGGTCGAATTCTTTGTGTTACCCTGTCACTGTCCTGGGGCTGGTTATTGTTAGTATTGTTATTAGTTACTTTATTGAGTCCCAGGACTAGTTGACTGAGGGTATTCTTCTTTATGGTCAGCTCTTGGCATTTCAGGGCGTCGTAGTGATAGCATTGGGGGTTGCTCATTTGTAGGTGATTCCAAAATTTGGTGGCTCTTTTTTGGATAGTGATTATTAATGGGTATTGGCCTAGTTCCGCCCTGCATGCGTTGTTTACTGTTTTCCTTTGAGTCCGGAGGATACTTTTACAGAATTCCGCATGTAGGATCTCAATTGGGTGTTTGTCCCATTTTGCAAATTCTTGTTGTGTTAGTGGTCCCCAGACCTCACTGCCATAGAGTGCAATTGGTTCAATTACTGATTTGAAAATTTTGAGCCAAATGCTAATTGGGATTTCTATTTGGATTGATTTTTTGATGGCATAGAAAGCCCTTCTTGCTTTCTCTTTCAGTTCATTCACAGCCAGTTTGAAGTTTCCCGTAGAACTGATTTTTAAGCCCAAGTATGTGTAGTGAGTGGTTTGTTCAATTTTGGTTGTTCCTACTGTGAAATTTATTGTGGGTCCATGTTGTTTGGATCTTTGCTGGAACACAAGGACTTTGGTTTTTTGGGGATTTATTGTCAGGGCCCAAGTCTGGCAGTACGACTCCAGCAGGTCCAGGTTCTGCTGTAGACCCTCCTTAGTTGGTGACAGCAGAACCAGGTCGTCGGCATAGAGGAGGAATTTAACCTTGGATTCATATAGGGTGAGGCCGGGTGCTGTAGATTGTTCAAGTAGTTTTGCCAATCCATTAATGTAAATATTAAAGAGTGTCGGTGAGATTGGCGAGCCCTGCGTCACCCCCCGCCCCTGTGGGAAGTATTTTGTTTGTTTGTCTCCAATTTTAACTGCACATTTATTGTTTGTATACATTGATTTAATTACATCATATGTTTTACCTCCTACCCCGCTTTCGATAAGTTTCAGGAATAAACCGTCATGCCAGATGGAGTCGAAAGCCTTCTGGAAATCTACAAAGCATGCGTAGATTTTGCTTTTGTTATGGTGAACGTGTTTGTCAATTAGGGTCTGTAGGGTGAAGATATGATCGGATGTTCTATAGTTTGGCAGGAATCCAATTTGGCTTTTACTCAAGACATTGTGCTCTTCAAGGAAGTTTATAAGTCTTTTGTTTATGATGCTACAGAATACCTTCCCCAGGTTACTGTTTACACAGATGCCTCGATAGTTGTTTGGGTCGATTTTGTCCCCACTTTTGTATATGGGTGTTATGAGTCCTTTGTTCCAGATGTCAGGGAAATAACCGACACTCAGAACCAAGTTGAAGAGTTTTAGGATAGCCAGTTTCAGTTTGTCGTCTGCGTGTTTAATCATCTCGTTTAGTATGCCGTCTGTCCCGCAAGCTTTTCCTGGTCGCAGGTCCTTGAGTTTTTCAAGAAGTTCTTTTTCTGTTATTATGGCGTCTAGCGGGTTTTGGTTATCTTTTATGGCCATTTCAAGCTTTTCAAGTTTTTTGCGTATTTGGTGTTGCTCTGGTCCTAGTGTGTTTTTCTGGTATAATTTTTCAAAGTGGTTTACCCATGTGTCCCCATTTTGAATGGACAAATCGTCGTGTTGTTTTTTGTGTAGTGTTTTCAAGTTGTCCCAGAAACAATTCGACTCAATGGATTCCTCCATGGAGCTGAGTGTATTCTTAATAAATTGCTCTTTTTTGGTCCTGAGTGTGTTTCTGTATTGTGTTAGCGTCTGACAATAAGTAAGGCGTAATTCCTCGTTTTCTGGATGTCTGTGTTTTTGGTTTGATAGTTTTCTAAGTTTTTTCCTCATGTTATGGCAATCATGGTCAAACCATTTTTCATAGTTTTTTGTTTTGGGTTTGTTCTTGCGAGCTTTCAAGTTTGCATTTGTTGCCAAATTATCAAAAATATTGTTTAGTTTACTAACTGCCCGGTTTACGCCTTCTTTATTGTGAGTGTATATGTTATCCAGAAAGGTGTCTAAGAGAGCTTGAGTTGATGCATTGCTAATTGTTTTCTGGTATTTTTCCGTGTCGTTTTTGGCCCATCTGTACGATTTTTTGGTGTTGTACAGTTTACTGGGTTGTGTTTCTATGTTGTTTGTTTCTGTCTTTTTGAGAAACATAGTAATTTGACTGTGATCTGACAGTGTTGTTTGTGGTTTGACTGTGAATGCTCTGAAAGAGGATGGGTCCAAGTCTGTAATCATATAGTCTACTGTGCTGCAGCCAAGAGGTGAGCAGTAGGTCGATCTTCCTAGGAGGTCTCCTATGAACCTACCATTGACAATGTACAGACCCAGGTTTCGACAGAGCTGTAGTAGCTGTTTACCGTTGGTATTTGACTGCTTGTCGCAGTTATGCCTGTATGGAAGGGAAGGGATGTCAAAGTGGTTATTCCCGAATACGTAATTGTTTCCCTGATTATTGGTGAAGTCTGGTTCTTCGCCCGTTCTTGAATTGAGGTCCCCACAGATCAACACGTTCCCCTGGGCCTGGTATTGGATAATTTCCCCCTCCATGTTGGAGAAGGTGTCCTCTTTGTAGTACGGGGAATCGATTGGAAGGATATAAAGTGCGCAAATGTAAACATCTTGGGTGTTTGAGATAATCTCCCTCTCAAGTTTGAGCCACATATGGTTTTCGCCCTTTTTTATAAATTTGATGTAATTCTTAAGTTCTGTTTTAAACCAGATCAGTATGCCTCCGGAGTCTCTGCCTTGGGTTACACTTGGTAATTTATTGGAGGGGACCACTAGCTCAGTGTACCCTTGGGGACAGCCGGTGTGTCCTTTTCCTTTATACCAAGTTTCCTGTAAAATGATAATATCTAGATCTTTAGTTTCCTCTATGAACTCTGGGGTCCTACTCTTCACTTCTCGCAGTGAAGAGCGTAGACCTTGGATATTCCAGGTCGAAATATATAAGGATTTCATGTTAAGTTTTATCTTTTTCTATGATAGGTTAAAGAGTGGTACGTGTTTGTCGTGTCTAAGTGTGGGGAAAAAAAAGATCACCCCAGTTGTCTACAAAAGTTAATACAATTTGGTTACAGTTCTTTCTATTAATTAGTCCTTGATCCATAAGGCGGAAGTAGATGCTGCTGCACATCTGCTTATTGTCTCTTAATGGATTGTTCTCTTCCCCCCCCAGTCTCTCTCTCTCTCTCTTCCAACAACATGCCCTCAAAAAACCCTCAGCACCGCCGGGCACTCCAGCTAGTATATAATAAAGCAGTTGGTTTGTCTGTCTGTATGTCTGTCTGTCTGTCTGTCTGTCTGTCCACTATACACTCAAAAGTTATAGAACATACCTATACATATGTGATATCAAAAGAAAGCTGATGATCAGGGGAGTGTCATAGGCATATTTACGTTTTGGTCAGACAAAAACTGTTCCGACAGTATACAAAAACGTTCAAAAATCCGCTCATTAGTGGTTGACCAATCCTACCGCTCATTAGCGTTGAGTGACGTGATGGTTGACCAATCATACAGGGGATAGCATTGACTGACGTGATCGTTCACCAATCCTACAGTTCAGTGACCTGATGGTTGACCAATCGGTGCGTCACGGGGGGCGTTTCATTCTGTGTGTGGGCGGGCCTAATCCTACAGACTCCCGAAACTTCGCCACCATTTTTAAATTCCCGACAGCACCAGCACAACATACCCCCACATTGCGGCTCCAGCACAGTATCCCGCTCCCGGCCCTCCAGAGCGGCAGGTGAGTTGGGGTCACTCGGGCCGGGCCTGACAACCACTCGGCCTGAGACACAGAGCGGGCGGGGGAGCGGCAGCGGCCGGCCGTTAACCGCGCGGCCCACAGCTGGCCGCACCGGGAGCTCAGCTGGGGTCAGTCTCGGTCCAAGAGCCCGGCTGGGCCTGAAGCGTTAGTCCGCGCACGGCCACCGCGACCGGGCTCCATTTTCAAAGCCCTTCCCCGGGTGCCAAAAGAGGGAGAGGGAGGGAGAGGAGAGGGGAAGAGGGAGGGAGAGAGAGAGGGGACAGACAGGGGCAGGGAGAGACAGGGGGGAGAGCAGAGGGAACAGAGAGAGGGGCAGGGAGAGAGAGAGGCAGGGAGAGAGAGGGGCAGGGAGAGAGAGGGGGAGGGAGAGAGAGAGGGTCAGGGAGGGAAAGAGTGACACAGAGCGGGGGAGCGGCAGCGCCCGGCCGTAAACCGCGCGGCCCAAAAAAGCCCTGGCAACGCCGGGCCCCCCTAGCTAGTAATTTGATAAAGTAAATAGGGAGAAACAGTTTCCAAACCAGAGTTGTTCTCCTTAGAGCAGAAAAGGTTAAGGGGAGATTTGATAGAGGTATTCGAAATTATTAAAGGTTTCGATAGGAGAATAAGGAGAAAAGTTTTCAGTGGCAGGAAGGCCAGTAACCAGAGGACACAGATTTAAGGTAATTTGCACAAGAACCAGAGGGGGAGATGAGGATAATTTTTTTTACGCAGCGAGTTGTTATGATCTGGAATGTGCTGCCTAAAAGGGTGGTGGAAGCAGATTCAATAATAGCTTTCAAAAGGGAATTGGTAAATACTTGAAATGGAGAAATTTGCAGGGCTATGGGGAAAGAGCAGGAGAATGGGACTAATCGTATAGCTCTTTCAAAGAGCCGGCACAGGCACGATGGGCCGAATGGCCTCCCTCTGTGCTGTATGATTCTCTGATTTTAGTCTATGTCTGTGGACCAATGCTTTGTAAAGCATTGCGTCTAACATTCCTTCCTTTGTAAATTCTAGCAAAAATGTGCTGTAAAGTCCGGTGAAATCACTGTTTATCTAGCTCCAGCAATGCTCTGAGGAGTCCTATTCCCTCTGTTGCTATAGTTACCATGAACTCATTGCTTTCAGAGGCAGTACCTACTGTCACCAGCATGGCACTGCCATGAGCGTCAACCAATTGTTCCTATGCAGCTGCACTTTTACTTCCTCTGCTCTGCCATCTATCGTGACTGACTAATAGCCCTGTTTGTCAAGCAGTGATTCGCCTCTTCTACACTCTCTCTCGCATCATACGCCTTGTGCCGGCTTTGGACTTGCTACTTCAGCACGACTTGATGTTGGAATGGTGGATATTACTCATGGCCAGAATGGCGCCAGAACTGTTCTTCGACCTTCGGGCGTCACACTACCGAGAACCAGCTCAATCCTCCTTAGCGTGCCTTCGTTCAGGCGCCCTCTATAGGCAGCCCGCTTCTGAGGTGGAGCAATGTCCCAGTGTTGCTGCTGCAGCTGAAAGGCTCAAGGTGGCCATTTTGTATGTGTAACAATGCGCCTCAATGCAACATCTTAGGTTGGTGCTCTTTGAGAGCATTCAAAGACTTTTCAGTTGAGGTGTTACTGTCTGTAATCAGGCAGAGGAGGACCTAGAGGGAAGGAGGCCAATGGAGGGTTTTAGTCCAGGCCTGTGGAAGGAGGTGGCCTTGGCAGTGAGTATCCCCAATAATGAATCCCTTTCTAATCGCACCAACTCCTATGCTCGCTGACCTCGTTTGACTCCTCATCTACCAGTGCCTGAATTATAAAATTCTTATCCTAATGTTCAAATCCCTCCATGGCCTCGCCCCCCCATCTCTGTAACCTCCTCCAGCTCTACAACCCTCTGCGAACTCTGCATTCTTCCAATTCTGCCCTCTTGCCCAACTCCAATTTCCTTTGCTCCATCATCAGTGGCTGTGCCTTCAGCTGCCTAGGGTCTAAGCTCGGGAATTCCCTCCCTAAACCTCAATGTCTCCCTACCTCTCTCTCCTCTTTTAAGTCACTCCTTAAAACCTACCTCTTTTACCGAGCATTTGGTCACCTGTCCTAATATCTCCTTCTTTGGCTCGCTGTCACTTCTTGCCTGATAATTGCTCAGGATTGAAAGGGCACAGGAGAGTAAGCTCCATGGAAAATCATAACGTCCTTAAACAGGAGGACAACACATCTATTATGGCGTGCAGGATATGGGCGCAGTTTCCACGCCACAAATGCGTCACCCGCCATATTGGTAAAGGCTGAAGAATAGGTGTCCAGAGCCCGCAACCCAGACGCCATGTTGGGTACTTGGGCGCCCGTTTTACTCCTGCAAAATGGGCACAACGTCAACAAATTTCTACGCCATCCTCTCCCACCTGCAGCCACAGTGCATTAACGGAGGGAATTGCTTCCCAGCAGCAGAACCCACCCACCCCTCATCTTTTCCATGTGGTGGGGTGAGGGTGCAGTGCCCCCTCCCCCTCCCCCACCTCCCCAGCGGGGCTCGAGGTAAATGCTTCCTGTAAGATTTAGTGGCAGAGACCTGGTGTGGAGCCTCCTTGCCTGACTCCCCCTCCCCCTCGGTATACCTATAAAAAAGGTGAGCGACAGAGGAACGCCTAGCCTCGAGAAGTAAGGGACTGTTGGAAGGAAGGGCAGCTGCAGGTGGTCAGAAGTGAATTTTCATGAAGCAGGGTCTGAGTTGCAACCAATCCTTTTTTATTCACGACCTCAACACTTCTGGTCCACATAACTCCTACTGCCCCCCACCCACCCCGCCCCGCCCCCACCAGCATCCCCACCCACCCCACCCCACATTGTGAGTCAGGATCAAAGCCGTTTTGACCTGGGGGCCTCCTGTATGGTTTGCATCTAACGCTCTGCCATTTGAATGCTCGTTAGTTTAACCCTTTACCTGACTGTTCTTTCCATTATTTGTTTCCACCTATCATGTAGTTTCAGATCTTGTGTTGATTTATCTTTCCTTTTATCCCTACCATCCACCTTGTCATGGAATCAGAAAATCATACAACACAGAAGGAGCCCATCCTACCGCTGCCAGCTCTTTGAAAGAGCCGTTCAGTCTTTGACCATTAGGTTGATTTTCTTCCATCTTTCAATAGTTCTTATCCATTTTCCTTGACTTATGTCAATACTCTCTGTAAAGTATGAGCAGTGCTGGTTTGGACTCGAGCACAGTACGATGCTCTGTGGTGTAGGTGGGAGTGCTGCACAATCAACCCTATTTAGAACTACAGGCCCCGACAGCAACCATGACTACAGAGGGACAAAAAACAGCAGTGGGTTCACCAAAGCAATTAACTGCACTGACATCTATACACGTAGAACCGTGACTTTAAAGAATAGTTCGATATGTTGTAATTAAAAGTTGAACAATATGCTGAGCTCTGATTTTTCTGCTTGCAAGCACTAATATGAGAACATGATAAACGCATGCAGATAAGGGAGAAAGTGACCAGGTCAATTAGGAACAAGGTCAACAGTAACGTACAGAAAAACGAGGAAGAAAAGAAAGAACTTGCATTTATATTGAGCCCTGCACAACCTCAGGACGTCCGAAAGCGCTTTGCAGCCAATGAAGTGTAATCGCTGTTGTAATGTAGGAAATGTGGCAGCCAATTTACACACAGCAAGGTCCCACAAACAGCAATGTGACAATGACCAGATAATCCGGCTGGAATTTTCTGCACCTGGACGGGCCGGGTGCAGGCGGTCGCCATGGCAGGTCGCGACCCCGCTCCCCATTCCATGCCGCTCCTGAGATCGACTTTCCCTTAATGGGGCCTATTAAGGCTGCCCTGCGCGTTTCCCGGCCCGATTAAATGGTGCGGGTCTGATGACGTTATCGATGACTCATTTCCAGCCGGGATATTTAAGGGAGCCTTGGCCACATTGCATTTGAAGGTTCATCTAGGGTTGTGCAGGTACTGTATTGGAGCATTTGAGTGTTGCTAAGCCTTGGATACATGACTGCACAGAGGCAGAGGGCTGCACCCAGGCTCTCCGATGACTCCCTCCATATGCTTGTGGAGGGAGTGAGAGCACGCAGGGAGGTCCTCTTCCCTTCAGGTGAGCGGAAGAGACCCCCCCGCCCCCCGCCAACAGACCAAACGAACCTGGCTCCAAATAGCAAAGGAGGTCAACAGCAGGGATGTTGTCAGGAGGACCTGGGTACAGTGCCAGAAATGCTTCAATGATCTGATGGGATCAGGAAAGGTGAGTACAAAGCCACACTCAACTTCATCCTACTGCGCCTGTCAACACAAACCCATCATTCTGCCTTCCCAACCCTACTCCTGCACATCATTACTCACACCCACATACCTTGCATGTCCACCCATCCCTCTCTCTCTACATTATCATATCCCCATCTGACTAACCACCCCTCACACTCACCCTCATCCTAATGCAATTATACCAACTAACAACACAGACGGAGGCCATTTGCTTTTGGCACCTCACTCCATCATAGTCACCCTCTAAAGATGTAACCCATCCATTCCTTACACTCATTCCATCACTCTCACTAAAACTTCTCTTCTTTCCCTTCTTGCAAGAGAAGAGAGCCCTCAATAAGAGGAAGAGGGAGGGAACTGGAGGTGGCCCTCCATCATTGGCCACCTTAACTGCAGCAGAGGAGGTCGCCCTGGAAGTATCTGGAGCTGGCAGTGGGAGACAGAGAGAGGGGGATATCTCAGCAACCTGGTGACAGAATTACATCTCATACAGCCACATGGCATACAGCAGTCACTCATATGGGGACTGATGTCAGCAGCCAGTGAATGGTTATCATGTGCATAATGGTATCTGTACCCATTCTTCATATGACATTTCTAACTCATCTCTTTACTGATGTGTCAGCTGTGACTCAGTGGGTAGCACATTTGCCTCTGAGTCAGAAGGTTGTGTGTTCAAGTTCCACTCCAGGGACTTGAGCAAATAAAGCTAGGCTGACACTCCAGTGCAGTACTGAGGGAGTCCTGCATTGTCGTAGGTGCCGTCTTTCGGGTGAGACGCTAAACCGAGGCCCCGTCTGCTCTCTCAAGTGGACATAAAAGATCCCATGGCACTATTTCGAAGAAGAGCAGGGGAGTTATCCCCTGTGTCCTGGCCAATATTTATCCTTCAACCAATATGACAAAAACAGATGATCTGGTCATTATCACGTTGCTGTTTGTGGGAGCTTGCAGTGCGCAAATTGGCTGCCGCGTTTCCCACATTACAACAGTGACTACACTCCAAAAGTACTTAATTGGCTGTAAAGTGCTTTGAGACGTCCGGTGGTTGTGAAAGGCACTATAAAAATGCAAGTCTTTCTTTTACTGTCCCACAGGTCCATCAAGAGCACCCCCCACCCCCGCACCCCCCCCCCACCAACTGTCCCCACTGTCCAGGAGGAAGAGGAAAATGACTCCTCAGAGGTGCCTCCAGCCTCTGAGGGCGCACCGTCTTCAGACATAAGTGCACCCAGCACCAGCACAGATACGCACACCTCGGTGGATCCCACGCGAGACAGAGTAGTGTTGTCACCTGGTCTGTCACAAGTCACAAGTGAGCAAGAGCAGATGGTGGAGACAGGGACAGCAGTGGAGACGCCTCACCAGAGGATACAGGACGCTCCCAGGTCTGCTCAGCTGCCTGCCGACGCTGAGCCTCGAGAGCGATCTTGGAGGTGCAGGAAAAACTGCAGGAGGCTTTGACAGGTTTTGCGACCGAGATGTCTACAAATGTTCAGAGAATGGAGGAGTCCATCTCCAACATGAGCACCACCATGTCGCAGGTGACTGTAGGCTCTTCCATGGAAAGCATGGCAACTTTCATGGAGCAGCTAATGCGCCACTCACAGGAGCACATGGTCTCTATGGAGAATAGATGGCAGAGGCTCATAGACCTCCTCTCTAGGAGGGATGTCAGTGTAGGCGTGGGCCCTCATGGCCCCACTGCTGTGCAGCAAGGTGCTCTCCAACTCCTTGCTAGCAGGGAGGAGACATGGGGGCTCCTCTCAAAGCGCTCAGACTTCTCCCCCACTGCATCCCCCTTGGTCAGAGCCCCACATGCCTCCTCGGACAGTGGTGACCAAGTCTGCGCCTGCACAGTTGCAGGGGGAGCAGACTTTGGCACAGGCTCCAAGACCCAGTGGACGTCCGCCAAAAGTGTCTAAGCAGTCGCAGCAGGGAAGCGAGGAGGCTGCCTCTACCTCTGTTGAAGCCACATGGGGTAGCACCTCGTAGAAGCATGCGTAAGAGAAAGCTGGCACACAAGTAGATGCACAAGGGTAAGCACTTGGGTGTTTTCATAACTTTGCGTAAAGTTTCCATTACTGAGATGTCACAGCTAAAAATATTTATTTTCAGTTATGGTCAATTTTGTCTGCAACTTTGGAACTTTGGAAGTAGCTTAGTGAGTTGGAGTGAATGGTGAGACATAATGTTACCTCCAGCAATAGTGGTCAGCGTGAAAGGAATGGTTTGGTCATTGTAGGGCTGCTTTATGGTGTTGCTCTGGGGTGGTGGGAACCTGGCGCAGCATGTGGCAACCTGAAGTTAAGTAAATCTGACCAGGATGAGGTCATCCCTGGCCTCCTGGGCAGCAATCTGCTCGGGTGCTGGTGGGATCTGGACCACAGATTCCTCCTGCTCCTCCTCCTCATCTTCCAGCTGATGCTCCTCCTCCTCCTCTGAAGAGGCTGTGCGCTCAGTGCCTTGCTCCTCATGCAGTACTAATCCTCGCTGCTGTGCTATGTTGTGCAGGGTGCAGCAGACCATGACGATTCTGGAGACCCTGACTGATGCGTACTGAATGGCTCCTCCAGATCTGTCAAGGCATCTGAAGCGCATTTTCAGCATGCCTAGTGTCTGCTCTATGACACATCTGGTGGACATATGGCTTTCATTGTATCTCTCCTCGGCCTCGGTACTTGGCCTCCTCAAGGGTGTCATGAGCCACGTCTTCAGTGGATAGCCCTTGTCTCCAAGCAGCCACCCAGAAAGTCTAGAGGAGCAAAGAGCTGAGGGAGGGTGGATTGGCACAGGACGAAAGATTAATGGCAGCTGCCAGGGAATTTGGCGCACACATGCATGATGATCTTCCTATGGTTGCAGACAAGCTGCTAATTGAGAGATTGGAAGCCCTTGCGGTTGACAAAGACTCCTGGGTGATGATGGGGTGTCCTCATGGCCAAATGTGTGCAGTCGATGACACCCTGCACCTGTGGGAAGCCAGCCAGAGCGGCAAAGGCCAGCATACGCTCAGTAACACTGGCGTCATCAGTGGCAAAGTTGATATAATGGGCGGACTTGTCAAACATGGCATCGGTGACCTGTGTGATGCATCTGTGGGCGGCCGACTGCGAGATGCTGCAAATGTTTGCTGCAGATCCCTGGAAGGAGCCTGAGGCGAAGACGTTGAGGGTGCTGGTGACTTTGACAGCCACTGGTAAGGCATGTCCCCCCGCTTCTCTGGGCTGCAGGTTTTGCTGCAGCAATCTGCAAATGTCTGCGATGACCTGGCACGATAGCCTGAGTATCCTTTGGCACTGCTGCTCCGTCATGTTGAGGAAGCTCATCCTCTGCCTGTATTCCCTGTGTTGGGGGTATCGCCTCCGGCGAAGTGCAGCCCTGCGCTGATGCCCTCTGTCCTGTGGAGCAGCAGGTGGTTGAAGAGAAGGTTGGTGGTGTTGTTGGTGCTGCTGGTGTGCCTGGTGCTGCTGGTGTTGGGGCTCATCATGGTCCAATTTTGAGGACCAAGGTGAGACAGTATAAACGGCACCCATGCTGGTGGAATAGATGGCAGGTCAAGTAGAGATGAGAGAAGCAACCTGTCAATGGTGTCATAGGTTGTATCAATGAGGTGGCAGTGGACCCCGACTTTACTGGAAACACTTGCAACCTTGAGAAAGCTAAAATAAAAACAGAAAATGCTGGAAATACTCAGCAGCTCAGGCAGCATATGTGGAGAGAGAAACAGAGTTAACATTTCAGGCCGATGACCCTTCATCAGAACTGGAAAAAGTTAAGAGATGTAACAGGTTTTTAAGCAAGTGCACGGGCAGGGAAAGGGAGGAGGCGAGGAAAGAACAAAAGGGAAGGTCTGTGATAGGATGGAAGGTAGGACAGATTAAAAGAAAAAAAGGATGATGGTGCAAGGCAAACGGAGATGGTTTTGGGTCAAGTTAAGAAACAAAAGCTGAGTCTAGATGAGGTGTAAATGGGAATGGCAGAATCATCAACAGCTGCCATGTGGAAAACAAATAGAGGCCGAGGTTATGGTCTGAAACTGTTGAACTCGATGTTGAGCCCAGAAGGCTGTAAAGTGCCTAATCGAAAGATGAGGTGCTGTTCCTCGAGCTTATGTTGAGCTTCCTTGGAACAATGTAAGAGGCCGAGGACAGAGAGGTCAGAGTGAGAGTGGAGCGGAGAATAAAAGTGACAGGTGACCAGAAGCTCGGGGTCACCCTTACGGACTGTACTAAATCTGTGCTGATAACACACTTAGCATCTGTCTTAGGAAAGTAACCAGGTGTCCGGTGGGAGTATTTATTGTGCTTTCCATGCTGTGCATGGAAATGAGTTCCATCAATGGCCACTGAATTTCTGCCTCAGGTTCACAGACGTGGTTCCTGAGCTGCGTGATTCCCGTGGTCATCCAGTGAAATTTGAAAGGTAGGGTTAAAAAAACGCTTAAAGGGCCTGACAAGTACCTAATAATTATTTAAATTAGCTCGGCCGCCTCTGCCATTCAGGTTGCGGCTGTGCTGGCAAACGCGCCTGAGTGAAAAGCGCATGGAAGCAGGATGATGGCGGGTTCCCAACCTGCTCCGAGTTAGTTCAACTTTCATCCCCGACCTGCCTCCAATCCCACCTGCATGGACGGCAGAAAATTCCGGCCTCCACGCACGCCTTCAGGTGCTGGTTGAGGGGTAAATATTGGCCAGGACACCGGGCAGAACTCCACTGCTCTTCTTCAAAATAGTGCCATGGGATCTTTCACATCCACCTGAGAGAGCAGATGGGGTCTCGGCTTAACGTCTCACCGAAAGACGACACCTCTGACAGTGCAGCACTCCCTCAGTACTGCACTGGGAATGTTAGCCTGGATTATGTACTCAAGTCCCCTGGAGTAGGACTTGAACCCATGACCTTCTGACTCAGAGGTGAGGGCGCTACCAACTGAGCCACGGCTAACACCAAGGAACAAACCTGTAACTCGTCACTTTGGTTTTTTGTGTGTGCGCAATGCGCAGGACATTTTCTATTGCACAATTTACTTGACCTCTATCAGGATGTGTATAAACAATCTAAAATATACAGGAATTAATATCTTGGCCTGCAGTACTTTTGCCGAAGGGCCTCCTGAGAGGGACTTGTTCGCACTCTCCCCTGAAGCCCCCCGTTTAGGGCATATTGCCCAGGGCTATTTGTATACTCAGGCTTGCTTCTGTTAACCTTCTCATGGCTCCAAATCCCCAAAGTAATTGGCAGGAGCTTAAAACTTTCAAGCCTGAAGCAGAAATACATGACGACCCCATTTGGCACACCGTTTTCAGAGAGCTGGTGAGTTACTCTATATGTAGCACCATGCCCATGTAATAATTATATTAATTCCATTCCATCTGCTTGCTTGCACCTCCTAATTAAAACCATGAAATATTTAAGAAAATCAATATTTTTGTTAATAAATTTAGGCTTGATGCAGAATACAGCCAACAGATTCTGTTGGGAACATACGGTTTGACAGCAGGACATATGACGGACGGTCTTTGGAATGAAATGGCAGTGCTAAGCAAAAGCCTGTTAAAAAGCAATTAAAATGTTCCAACTGAATGGGACTCATTTTTCAAAGAATACAGCAGGTTGCAAACTTCCTCGTGTTGCAGCATAATAACAAATGGCTGCAATTTTCAGCAAATTACTATTTTAAATTCAAGGTATTGATGAATTTTAGTGACAATAAATGGCTGCTTTGCTTGCAGGAGCCTCTTGAGATTAATACCCAGCACCAGAGCCTGTGTATGTTCACCTCGAGGTGTGCGATCTGCTTTTAAATTCCCTCCCTGAGGGCTTTTTATCGCTGCGCCCATTTTCTATTTGTTATCCCAATTAATTTTTTAGACTACTGTGCACAATTCTGGTCTCCATATTACAAAAAAGCAGGCACAGGAGAAAGCGCAAAAAAGATTTACAAGGATGATACCAGAACTGTGAGGTTATATCTATCAGGGCAGATTGAATAGGCTGGGGCTCTTTTCTCTAGAAAAGAGAAGACTGAGGGGTGACCTAATAGAGGTCTTTAAAATTATGAAGGGGTTTGATAGGGTAGACGTAGAGGAAGATGTTCCCACTTATGGGGGAATCCAAAACTAGGGGCCATAAATATAAAAATGCCCCATATAAATCCAATAGGGAATTCAGGAGAAACTTTTTTACCCAGAGAGTGGTTAGACTGTGGAACACACTACCACATGGAGTAGTTGAGGTGATTAGCATAGATGCTGAACTGTCACAGAAGCCGTCTTTCCAATAAGACATTAAACCGAGGCCCCGTCCACGATGGATGCAAAAGATCCCACTGCACTATTTGAAGAAGAGCAGGGGAGTTATCCCCGGTGTCCTGGCCAATATTTATCCCTCAATCAACATCACTGAAACTGATTATCTGGTCATTATCCCATTGCTGTTTGTGGGATCTTGCTGTGCGCAAATTGGCTGACGCATTTCCTACATTGCAACAGTGACTACATTTCAAAAGTATTTCATTGGTTGTAAAGCGCTTTGGGGCATCCTGAGGTCGTGAAAGATGCTATATAAATGCAAATCGTTCTCTTATTGTTTCTTTTTCCCATCCAATGAATTACTTTTGATGTGTCGTCACTGTTCCATTGTGCAGGAAAATATAACAGCCTATTTGTGCACAGCAAGACCCCACAGACTGTTAGCCTGTCTTTGCTGCTGTTGTTTGAGGGAAGGATGTTCCTTTGGAAACCTCCCAGATTTTAGTGCCATGAGATATTTCATGCCTGCCCAAACCACTAGAGCGGGCAGGAGGGGTCATTCCTGGGGCCTCACCTCCAAGGTATTGGATAATGTACTCAAATCTCAGAGGAGGCATCAACTACTCCGGCATTTGAAATGTTAAAAATTATGAAGGGTTTTGATAGAGTAAATAAGGAGAAACTGTTTCCAGTGGCAGAAGGGTCAGTAACCAGAGGACACAGGTTTAAAGCGATTGGTAAATGAACCAGAGGCAAGATGAGGAGAATATTTTTTACACAACGCGTTGTTATGATCTGGAATGCGCTGCCGGAAAGGATGGTGGAAGCAGATTCAATGGTAACTTTCAAAAGGGAATTGGATAAATACTTGAAAAGGAAAAATTTGCAGGGATACGGGGAAAGAGCAGGGGAGTGGGACTAATTGGATAGCTCTTTCAAAGAGCTATGGGCCATCAATATAAGATAGTAACCAAGAAATTAGATAGTGAATTCAGAAGCAACCTCTTTACCCAGAGAGTGGTGAGAATGTGGAACTCGCTATCACAGGGAGTAGTTGAGGCGAATAGTATAGATGAATTTAAGGGAAAGCTAGATAAACACATGAGGGAGAAGGCAATAGAGGGTTATGCTGATAGAGTTAGATGAGTAAGGCTAGGAGAAGGCTCGAGTGGAGCATAGAAGCCGGCATGGCCTGTTTCTGTGCTGTATATTCTATTTAATTCTATGTATGCTGTATCATTCTATGATTCAATGATTTTATGAACTAACAACATTTGGACCAGACAAACAGGCCCTTGATTTAACAGTGGATGTGAAGAATGGCACTCTAGCAATGCAGGACCTTCTCAGCCCAATCCCTAGCGTGGGGCTCAAACACACAAGCAACTAACACGAATGTAAGAATGCTGCCAAACGAGCCCAGCAGCAGCACTGTGCCGACCACATAACCAACGGTTTAGCATACGCGGGTTATTTTACCACTGGTGTGCTGCCACTTAAGTCTGTTACGTGACCGCCTGTTAAAAGCCTGATGGAATTACATTAGTTCATCGGATTCTCTGGTCCGTAAAAATTATACAAGGACCTTATCACCGAGAAACATAAGCCTGGTGCTCTACATATGCTATTTACCATTAGATAGCATGCACCATGTCTTTGCATTGTTGCACACAGCAAATTGGTGTGTGTATGTTTGTGTGTGCGTGGGTGTTCAGGTTCATGCGTGTGCATATGCGCAGATGCACATGTGTGTTTGTGTGTGCGCGTGCATGTGTGTGCGTGCCCACAACTCCAGAATCTTTTGCACAGCGAGCACAATTTCAGTATTTCACACCTGAAATGATGGCCCCTGGTATCAGTGAGGCAAGCGAGCCATTCCGTTCCCCCCCACGCCCCGCCGAGGGAGGACAAATGAAGCGTTGCCTTTAAGTCAGGGGCGCTTTGGGTAATCCCAGCTATTCTCGATTATCTGATTAGATGACAAATACTTGGTGTGGGGTGGGAAGGGGCAGGAAGGAACAAAACAAGTTCACATACTCAGAGTGATTTTAAAACCTACTTTAACTGTTCCTTTATCACTAGTCAGTGATTTAATGTAGGTATTCAGGAAATGGGCTGAGAGTTATCCTAACCCACTTTGACATAAATAATATGAAAGGATATACTAGCCATAGAGGGAGTGCAGCGAAGGTTCACCAGACTGATTCCTGGGATGGCCAGACTGTCGTATGAGGAGAGATTGGGTTGATTAGGCCTGTGGAGTTTAGAAGAATGAGAGGGGATCTCATTGAAACGTATAAAATTCTGACAGGGCTAGACGGACTGGATGCAGGGAGGATGTTTCCCCTGGCTGGGGAATCTAAAATGAGGGGTCACAGTCTCAGGATACGGGGTAGGACATTTAGGACTGAGATGAAGAGAAATTTCTTCACTCGGAGGGTGGTGAACCTGTGGAATTCTCTACCACAGAAGGCTGTGGAGGGCAAGTCACTGAATATATTTAAGAAGGAGATAGATAGATTTCTAGACACAAAAGGCATCAAGGGGTATGGGGAGAGAACGGGAATATGGTATTGAGATAGAGGATCAGCCATGATCATATTGAATGGTGGAGCAGGCTCGAAGGGCCGAATGGCCTACTCCTGCTCCTATTTTTCCATGTCTATGTTTCTATGTAAGAAGTCACACAACACCAGGTTATAGTCCAACAGCTTTATTTGAAATCACAAGCTTTCGGAGCGCTGCTCCTTCATCAGGTGAAGTGGAGAGATGCATAAAAACACAGCTTATATAGTCAGAGAATAATGTCAGATGTTTACAGGTAATCTTTCTAACTGCCATTTATCACACCTCGGCAGAGAGATAATCACAGCAATCAAAGGTGTGAATGGTGTCCAAACAGGTCAGTCAGGAAAACATTACATCAAAGAACAATGAGGTGGGGTCACAAGGGGTCAAATGTTGCAGATGCTGGGGTCTGTATGAAAAACAAAAAAAACAGACAAAAAACATTTTTTTTGCTGGAAATCACAGCAGGTCCAGCTGCATCTGTGTGGAGAGAACAAGCCAACGACCTCACGATGCTCCACTTCTCCAGCTTCCACCCTAACCATGTTAAAGAAGCCATCCCCTATGGACAAGCCCTGCGAATACACAGGATCTGCTCAGACGAGAAGGAACGCGATGGACACCTACAGACGCTGAAAGACGCCCTCGTAAGAACGGGATATGACTCTCGACTTGTCGATCGACAGTTCCGACGGGCCACAGTGAAAAATCGCATAGACCTCCTCAGAAGACAAACACGGGACACAACCAACAGAGTACCCTTCGTCGTCCAGTACTTCCCCGGAGCGGAGAAACTATGCCATGTTCTTCGCAGCCTTCAACATGTCATCGATGACGATGAACACCTCGCTAAGGCCATCCCCACGCCTCCACTACTTGCCTTCAAACAGCCGCCTAACCTCAAACAGACCATCGTTCGCAGCAAATTACCCAGCTTTCAGGAGAACAGCGACCACGACACCACACAACCCAGCCACAGCAACATCTGCAAGACATGCCAGATCATCAACACAGATACCATCATCATACGTGAGGACACCACCCACCAGGTACATGGTGCATGCTCATGTGACTCGGCCAATGTTGTCTACCTCATACGTTGCAGGAAAGGATGCCCCGGAGCATGGTACATCGGCGAGACCATGCAGACACTGTGACAACGGATGAACGGACACCGTGCAACAATCGCCAGGCAGGAGTGTTCCCTCCCAGTCGGGGAACACTTCAGCAGTCAAGGACATTTAGCCTCCGATCTTTGGATAAGCATTCTCCAAGGTAGCCTTCGAGACACATGACAACGCAAAATCATCGAGCAGAAACTGATAGCCAAGTTCCGCACCCATGAGGACGGCCTCAACCGGGATCTTGGGTGCATGTCACGCTACATGTAACCCCACCTGACATAGGGTCATCCAGACTCGAGTCATCGTTGGCTTGTTCTTTCCACACAGATGCAGCCGGACCTGCTGTGATTTCCAGCAAAAAAAATGTTTTTTGTCTGTTTTTTTGTTTTTCATACAGACCCCAGCATCTGCAACATTTGACCCCTTGTGACCCCACCTCATTGTTCTTTGATGTAATGTTTTCCTGACTGACCTGTTTGGACACCATTCACACCTTTGATTGCTGTGATTATCTCTCTGCCGAGGTGTGATAAATGGCAGTTAGAAAGATTACCTGTAAACATCTGACATTATTCTCTGACTATATAAGCTGAGTCTTTATGCATCTCTCCACTTCACCTGACGAAGGAGCAGTGCTCCTAAAGCTTGTGATTTCAAATAAAGCTGCTGGACTATAACCTGGTGTTGTGTGACTTCTTACATTTGTCCACCCCAGTCCAACTCCGGCATCTCCACACTATGTTTCTGTGAATCTCTTAGGATACTGAGAAGAAAGGAATGCAGCTTATCACCTCACACTGATGGAACACTGTACATCCACATAGCGAACCCCATTATCACTAATAAATAGCGATCCATATTACTCTAAAATATCTGCACCGACATGTCCTCACTTCTGCTCAGTCCCTGCTTCATATCAATAACCTCCTCCACTCATCATTCCCATCTTTGCTTTCGCCAATGATTCCACTCCAAGTTAATCAACCGCCTTCGGATCACAGCCCCCTACTGCACACAAGCTCCGCTTCCCTCACATTGCAACGGCTGAATTGCTACATTTTGATCTTCCCTCTGATGGGGTTTGTGGCTGGGGCAGGGGCGAGGGGTGGGGGATTGTTGAATATCTCAGCTTTATCTTCTATTGTGTGTCAATTATAATGAAAAGCAGGAACGAGTCAGCAGCAAGGGGTCAAAACCAACAGGATAAAAGAATGAAGTATTCTTCCATTCTGACAGCTTAGAGTCTTGCTCCAATGGTAAATGGTGTTAATGAAAATTGGAGGGGTTGGAGGAGAGAGGAAGAGGAAGAAATCCGCTGGTTAAGGATTAATAAAACCTTGTTAAAGGCTAATTGTGTGTTGCACAGGGAGAATTTAAATGAAAAGTGTGTCTTGAATTTATATTTAGAATCGATCATACAAAAGATAGGGAGGATTTTGAAATGTCAGACCAGCTTTTACTTATTGTTTAAAATGAAGTTAAATAGGTTAGTCTTCAATAACAGCAACAGTGCTATGGATAATTCAGGTCAATTTTATAAAACAGTCATTATATAACTAAAGTAATTCAAGAAAAAGATATGAGCTTTGATAGCAAGCGTTAGCCGTGGCTCAGTAGGCAGCATGCTTGTCTCTGATACAATAGCAAAATACTGCGGGTGCTGGAAATCTGAAGTAACAACAGAAAATGCTGAAAACACTCAGCAGGTCAGGCAGCATCCGTGGAGAGAGAAACAGAGTTAACACTTCGGGTCGATGACCCTTCATCAGAACATTGAGTTCAACAATTTCAGGCCATAACCTCGGCCCCTATTTAAAAAAAAAAATTCTCTCTCACATGGCAGCTGTTGATAATTCTGCCATTTCCATTTACACCTCATCTAGAGTCATCTTTTGTTTCTTAACTTGTCCCATTATCATCTCTTTTTGCCTTGCACCATCCTAGTTCTGACGAAGGGTCATCGACCCGAAACATTAACTCTGTTTTTCTCTTTCCACGGATGCTGCCTGACCTGCTGAGTGTTTCCAGCATTGTGTGTTGTTACTTTTGCCCCTAAGTCAGATACATTGTGGGTTCAAGTCCTACCCAAGAGATATGAGCACATAATCCAGGCTGACACTCCAGTGCAGTACTGAGGAAGCACTGCACTGTTAGAGGTGCTGTCTTTCAGATGAGATGTTAAACCAAGGTACCATCTCAGGTGGATGTAAAAGATCCCATTGCACTATTTCAAAGAGGAGGTGGGGAATTCTCCCAGCATCCTGGACAATATTTATCCCTCAGCCAAAATCACGAAAACAGATTATCTGACCATTATCGCATTGCCCTTTGTGGGACCTTGCTGTGTACAAATTGGCTGCTGCTTTTCCTACATTACAGCAGTGACTACACTTCAAAAGTACTTTTGAATGCTTTGTACACTAGTGCTATATAAATGCAAGTATTTCTTTCTTTTTAGAGTGCCCAATTAACAGTCCAAAGTGTTGCCCATTAAAGAAATATGTTGGCTTTTTAGAGGCAGCGTTAGTGGCCAGTGGAAGCTTTATCATTCCTGCAAATTCGATGTAAATTGGGCCTTGCTGAATTCAGTGGCACTGCTTGTCTGTATGGAATGGGTGTCCCTGTGTATGGAAGACCTGGGCTGCTTGTTAAAGGTGAATATTGTTTGTTTAACTGTTTGTTGGAAAGTTAGAATGTTTTTTGCCTGGCTATATTTCTTTATTTGCATTATCATTGGTGGATTAATCCTTGTTGCTGTTTAGGCCTGGTTTTATGCATTGCAAAACTTTTATTTCCAACTCTTACACAGTCTTGCTTTCAGTAATTGGAGTTGGGTAAATGTAGTCTGAGATACAGATCAGCCATAGAATCATAGAATGATACAGCACAGAAGGAGGCCATTCGGCCCATCGTGCCTGTGCTGACTCTTTGAAAGAGCTCTCCAATTAGTCCCACTCCCCCTGCTCTTTCCCCATAGCCCTGTCAATTGTTTTCTTTCAAGTATTTATCCAATTCCCTTTTGAAAGTTACTATTGAATCTGTTTCCACTGCCCTTTCTGGCAGTGCATTCCAGATCAGAACAACTCGCTGTGTTAAAAAAAATCCTGATCCCGCCTCTAGTTCTTTTGCCAATCACCTTAAATCTGTGCCCTCTGGTTACTGACCCTCCTGCCAGTGGAAACAGTTTCTCCCTATCTACTCTATCAAATTATAATGTACATTTCCCATCATCTCTGGCAGTGGATGAAGTAACCCCCAATTGAATAGTGACATTTCCAGTAATCACTCATCACATTACACTGTTAACAACTGGAAACAGTTTCTCCTTATTTACGCTATCAAAACCATTCATGATTTTGAACACCTCTATCAAATCTCCTCTTAACCTACTCTGCTCTACGGAGAACAACTCCAGCTTCTCCAGACTCTCCACATAACTGAAATCCCTCGTCCCTGGTACCATTCTGGTAAATCTCTTCTGCACCCTCGCTAAGGCCTTGACATCCTTCCTAAAGTGCGGTGCCCAGAATTGAACATAATACTCCAGCTGAGGCCTAACTAGTGTTTGGTAAAGTTTTGGCTAATTTCCTTGCTTTTTTACTCTACTGGGGGAATTTTAACCTAGAGGAGAGCATGGGTTAGGGTGCGGGTGGGGGGGTTAAAACCAGCAAAAATGCAAGCGTGATCAGAAGCAGGCACCAACCCGCCGATTTCAACACTTAACTCGAGCGTGTTAGGCTGCTTGTGCGCAACCCCCTCGGGAGAGGCTGGTTGCCTATTAACGTATGGTAATTGCTCAATTGGAACGATATTTCAACACTGTTTTAAGTTTAACATCGCATCCATGGGTTTCCCAGGCTTTCTGAATCTCGTTAATGGAACCAAGGCGAGAACAGAGCGGCAATTGAGAGGGCTGATTAAAACTCATGGAAGTACTGCAATAAATGAGCTGCCTGACGTCTTTGGATCTGCAAGTAGGCTTAAGAGGTGGCTGCTAGGAGACAAGGGATATCCACTTCAACCTTGACTGATGACACCCAAACAATGATGCCCAACAGTGCTATAATGAATGCCATATGAACACCAGATGTATGATTGAACAGACCATCAGCATGCTGGAGATGTGCTTCAGGTGCCTAGACAGATCTGGAGGTGCCCTTCAGTACACACCAGCCAGGATGCCGAGAATGGTCATGGTGTGCTGCGCTCTGTGCAACATTGTGCAGCAGCGAGGTTAGGAGCTGCACGAGGAAGAAAGCGCAGAGTGCACAATCTCTGGAGACTGATCTGAGAAGGAGGAGGAGAAGTGCAAGGAGGAGGAGGGTGATAAGGCAATTGTAGAAAAGGGGGAGGGGGAGAAAGAAGGGTTTTGGTCTGCCCCTGGGGTTTATGTCTGGCCAGTCAGGCGTGTCTGAGCTGCTCCAGGCCCCGTGCGGTTTCGAATCGCTTCCCTCTTCTGGTTCTGACCGCCGGACTTATTTCAGTAGCGATATAAACAAAACGAGACTCGTGGTTGGGTGCAAAGAAGACCACGTTTATTGAAAATAAAGAATAAATTGCTATACAGTGAAAATAATTATGAATACAGCACACTTGCACACTTTTACTTAATGGGGAGGAGAGAAAACGGATACATCAAGGGAAAATTGACTAAAAATGACAATTTAACAAAATTCCCCTTTAATTCCCACCCCTTACACCTATCTAGGTTGCCTTGTAATGGGCCAGAAAGTTTATGCTCACCAGTAAATGCCTGCTCTGTGCCCCTGCGGCCTGCCTTGGATTCTTCACCACCCCAAAGTAGAGATACCCCAGTAATTCAAAAGTAACTGCTGGTATTCCACTTCTTTGGGTGGGCTGTGGCGTTCCTCTTGCAAGCAGGGCACTGGAGGTGAGGCGGTAGAGAGAGAGAGAATGGCTTCCTGAGGGGCTATCTTTATACCCCATTAGGAGCCCTTATCTTCGCGCCCAAATCTGGATGTATCTGGGCTCACACAAAAGGGACCAATCTGTCCCCATTGACTGTAATGGGTTTAAATGCATTTCCCATTTGTTTAACTGGTTTGAATGGAGCTATCTCAGTTTAAAATGTCCCACTGATTTCTCAAGTGCTGGACAAACAAATCCTTAAGTGTTCAGTAAACAGTCCTTTGTCCTGCGGTTACCTTCCAACCGCAATTGATTGACAGCTTCAAGTGCTTAAGCCCTTGAGTCAACACTGTTGAGAGCTCATGTAAACAAAGTTCTTTGTTCCATGTTGACTTCCTAAACCGCAGTTGATTGACAGTTTAAGTACCTAAACATATTCACACAGGCTGGCATTTCTTCCAATCCTTTGTCAGCCAGTGATGGGAAATATTCATACAGGCTGTCTTTCTCCTTTGCCACGAGACCTGGGGGCTGCTGAAATTTTCTGAAATTTTGCAAACCTTACAGTCCACCCTTGGATACTAAAACTTGCTTGCAGTATCCTGTTTAAAGGTGAGCAAGAATTTCTGACCCCCCACAAACAAACTTCCCTTATACTTATCTATATCTATCTCTGATCCCTTGATACCTCCATCCCCCTTACCCAGAGAGAATCGCAATACACGGTAGGCATCTATCGATAGAAAAACATGATTAGTTCCAATAATTCAAGCACGGAGGGGGTCCAATGCCCCTGCACCACTGATTATTTACAATAATTCAAGCATGGAGGGGGTCCAATGCCCCTGCACCACTTGTGACATAGTTTTTACATGATACAACATCTTTAATGAGATTAACACTAAGCCAAAGCATATCTGTAAAAAAAATACAAACGGAAGAAAACGAGCTTCCTTTTTTTTTAAAAGAGCCAAGCCAAAACATATTTGTTAAAAAATACAAACAAATCTGCTATCACTCATGATTAGTTACAATTCGGTCTTATTGACCTCTGAAAAGTCAAAATTACAGAATTTTCGAAACATCTTTTCCTTGGGGTGCCAATTCGTATCCTTGGGCACTGGAGGGAGGCCTCCCCATACGTGAAGCCGGTCTCACTAGAATACTGGGTTGACTTGGATCCCAGTCATCCTGGCCAGCTCCCCTCATGGGCATCTGCCTCCTGCAGACCCCTCCCTTCGTGGGCTAGGGGTGCTTCCTTCCCCAAGCATCCAAGGACACGATGGTCCTCCGCATCTTCCGAAACTCTGAAAAAGACTTTAAAAAAAAATCTAGCCAGGTTCCCTGGTTCGGGGGAAAGTGATCGGGCCCTGCGACCTCGGCTCACATAGACAACACTCTGGAATGCTTCCATACTTAAAACTTATACTATTAATACTTAAAAACTACCGATTGCAATATAAAATTAAAATTAACACACTCTAACTTAATCCTCTATACACATTACTTGAACAAAGCTATATACAAGCGCCACCCATCTCCGGGCGGCCAGCCTAATCCCTGTTTGGACTGTTGCAGGCTATTGCCTGCAGCGAAGCTGAACTGATCCCAACTTCGAGTCCCTCGCAGCTTATGGCTGCTGGTTGGGGACTTCTGTCTTTTGGCTTCTCCCTGACTCGGGAGACCGCCCTATTCCACTGGAAAGTTGGTGATCATACTTTCTTGGGCTGGGGTACCCGAAGAGACGTCCTAGGGAGTGTTGCTGGTGGGGCTACCCTGGTGAGCGGACCCTTAGCTTGGGTCACAGTCCTTGCTGGCTGGGGACCTTCTCCCTTGGGTCCCTCCCTTCCCAAACCTGGGCTGGGGATGGGCAATCCCTCGCCACCAGCTGCTGGTGGCTGAGAGTCTTCCCCTTCAGGTCTAAAACCTGGTTCAGGCTCCTCCCCGGAGTCCCATAAGAGATGGGGAATCGCTCGGGCCAAGTGCTGGGAACCTCTCCCTTTACGCACGTGACTGCACCTGCGTGTGCAGTCTGTGTGAGTGTACCCACTGCAGGCTGAGAATTTCTAACCTCAGGTTCAATCCCAGCTGCCTGTTTCCCTGCCTCCGGCTTAAACAATTTGCATTGATTAATATAACTAGCAGCCTGCCAGTAACCCTGTTCTAAATTCTTTTCCCTTACCAGGGTGGCCTTAAAGGTGGAATCTTGGGCCTGGACCTGCTTTTGGTCCGGGGCCAAAACTATCCCCTGTGCGCCTCCCTTGCCCTGGATTGCTGCTACCGGACCTGCTCCACAGGGGTCCCAGAACTCTCCTTCCCTGTCCCCCTGCTTGGCCATCTTGTTGGTCTTGTGGCTACACTCCCACGTGGTATGGAGGGATCCTTAACCTATGGCCAAAGGTTTTGACCTTTCCCCAGCCTGCTCGTTCCCTGTGGGTCCCATTAAGGTAAATGGGACCTTGTTAGACCGGGGTGAATTGGTCAGGTCTTCCGAATGGACCACCATGCTGGAAGCTCCAGTGTCCACTGAATATCTCCCCTGCACCGTCTTCACCCCCATCTTAACATAGGGCCTGCTCCCCTCAGCATTTTTGCAGAGACACAGGTCGACAGGCTGCGCTGGCTCTAGTCATTGCTGGGAGTGGGATGGAGCAGACGGGGTCAAAGCACCGGTGGTGGCTGCTATTCTCCCCTGGCCAGTCAGAAGAGACCATAGGGACTGTAAAAATTACTCGATCACAGCCGGAGGGATATCTGGCCCTGCCTTTTGGGCTGGGGCTGTGGGATCCTTTCCCTTGTAATCTTTCCAGGGATTCTTACAGTCTTTTCTCCAGTGGCCATCTTTCCCGCAACCATAACAATTTAACTTAGCCTGGGAGGGACGGTTCCCCTCCCGGTGCCACTCTTTCTTACTCTGGCTCCCAGGTTTAACCTCATGGACTTTTCCTTTGGGTTGGGGCGTCTCGATACACCTCATGTTTCTAAATGCTACTGTGAGCCGGCGGATCACCGCTTCTTCAGTGGTCTGGGGGTTTCGGGGGTCAAACCAAGCCACGACCTGGGCTTGGATCTGGGGTAGGCTGTTTGTCATAAGACAACGGAGCCAGTGAGTCAATTGGACTGGGTTCAGTGCTGCCCGCCCTGGCATTCCCGGGCATGTGCTCCGGTAGGCTGGCCACAGCCTGTCTGCGAATGCCTGCGGGGACTCCCCTGGGAGCTGCACCGTTCTTTCTACCCGGGCGAACGGACTACCATCATTGAGTCCCATGGCCTCCAATATCTCATTCCTCATATCCTTATAATCCTTCTGCCCCCTTTTGCACTCGCCAGATAGGGCCTGGAGGAGATCACCTCCCAAGGAAAACAGCAGCATTTTTGCTTGCTCTGCATCATCGCAGTCATTAACACAAGCTGCTTGTTCTATCTCCCTTAAGTGCAGTGAGGGGTCTCCCCTTTTAGTGAGCTTGGGGATGTGGCTATCCATGTCCCTGAGCTGGTGGGTGCCATATGGCACCACAAACTGATTCTGGATGGCCCCTGGGTCATCTTCATCAACGGGCGGACCGTACCTCCATTGTCGGAGGGGGCACACTGGTCCTGGTCCCGGCCTATCTAGCGGGGCCTGCTGTGCTTCCTCTACCACCTCATCCTCCACCCCCCTTCACTGCCAGAGCTCCTGAAAGCTCGGAGCTGTGGGTGGCGGTCGTGGGACCTCTGATTCCCTAACCAACTTTGTTCTGGGTGTTGCCTGTGGGACGGTTCTATTTGGGTTGCCGGTAAAGTCCGACTGACCTGTCTTCAGGCTGATAAGACATATCATACCCTTTGCCCTCTTTAAAGCCATATTCAAGCTTTCTATCTCTTCCCTACAGGGGCCATGATCTGCTTCCTCAAACCCTTGGTCGCAGGCCAGCTTATTCGCTGCCTTTACCTCCCTAACCTTTTCCTCCTGCTCTCTTACTACTTGTATGAGGCGGGCATTCTCCTCCCACACCCTCACCCCATTACTCTTGGCCTCTGTAACTAGATACTTCAGGTACTCTAACTCGTGCCTCGTGTAGCTTATGCCCTCACTAAACTGGTCCACCAGGCGCTCTATCTTGGCCTGGTATTCTTCAATCTCCATTACCTTATCCCAACTCTCTGCTTTAACTTCCCTAAGCCCAAAACTAACCACAAACAAATCAGTGGTGTGATAAAGAGAAAACCAATAACTGCTGCTCTCTCCAGACCCAGACCACTGTCTGCTACATCGCATACTGTTGCCGACAGTCCTGCCGCGGTTGCCATTTTGTAGAAAAGGGGGAGGGGGAGAAAGAAGGGTTTTGGTCTGCCCCTGGTGTTTATGTCTGGCCAGTCAGGCATGTCTGAGCTGCTCCAGGTCCCGTGCGGTTTCGAATTACTTCCCTTTTCTGGTTCTGACCGCCGGACTTATTTCAGTAGCGATATAGACAAAACGAGACTCATGGTTGGGTGCAAAGAAGACCAACATTTATTGAAAATAAAGAATAAATTGCTATACAGTGAAAATAATTATGAATACAGCACGCTTGCACACTTTTACTTAACGGGGAGGAGAGAAAACAGACACATCGAGGGAAAATTGACTAAAAATGACAATTTAACAAAATTCCCTTTTAATTCCAACCCCTTACACCTATCTAACTTGCCTTGTAGTGGGCCAGAAAGTTTATGCTCACCAGTAAACGTCTGCTCCATGCCCCTGCAATCTGCCTTGGATTCTTCACCACCCCGAAGTAGAGATACCCCAGTAATTCAAAAGTAACTGCTAGTGTTCCACTTCTTTGGGCGGGCTGTGGCATTCCTCTTGCAAGCAGGGCACTGGAGGTGAGGCAGTAGAGAGAGAGAGAATGGCTTCCTGAGGGGCTATCTTTATACCCCATTAGGAGCCCTTATCTTCGCACCCAAATCTGGATGTATCTGGGCTCACACAAAAGGGACCAATCTGTCCCCATTGACTGAATTGGGTTTGAATACATTTCCCATTCATTTAACTGGTTTGAATGGAGCTATCTCAGTTTAAAATGTCCCACTGATTTCTCAAGTGCTGGACAAACAAATCCTTAAGTGTTCAGTAAACAGTCCCTTGTCCTGTGGTTACCTTCCAACCGCAATTGATTGACAGCTTCAAGTGCTTAAGCCCTTGAGTCAACACTGTTGAGAGCTCGTGTAAACAAAGTTCTTTGTTCCATGTTGACTTCCTAAACCGCAGTTGATTGACAGTTTAAGTACCTAAACATATTCACACAGGCTGGCATTTCTTCCAATCCTTTATCAGCCAGTGATGGGAAATATTCATACAGGCTGTCTTTCTCCTTTGCCACGAGACCTGACAGCCATCTTTGATGCCCTGGGTTTTTAAGGTACATTCCAACCAGGTTTTCTTTAATCAAATAATCTTCGGGGGCTGCCGAAATTTTCTGAAATTTTGTGAACCTTACACAATGCAGCAGCAGCGACTCACATTGCTGCCCAGGATGCCAGGGATGCCCTTATTAATGCAAGGTTCACTTAAGTTGCACCAGTGGACCTATGTCACAAGCACGTGCAATGACCACTTCCCCTCACCCCTCAATGCCACTGACACAAAGTAGTCCAACCACCCTTGCACATCCCCCATTGATCCCCGTCAATTCATGTCCTCCCATTTATCATCATCAAGTTAAAAGGCGACTTGCCACCCAGCACCCAAGAATGGACAAGGTGGGAAAGTGGTGCAAAAGAATAAAATTTATGTGATTCTACTAAAGAACAGAAACTTCACAACATAACATTTTCTCATACACCCATGTGCATACCCTTGTGCAAGTACAAAGCTTTACTCTTCCTTTTCCAGCGCTCCTACATGGTGTAACCATGCTTGAGCAGAGGTAGAGGCAGGCTGCTCAGATCCTTGTTCTGACTGTTGAGATGCTCTTGGCTGATGACTTCTGGGTTGTGGAGCTTATGAGGGCCCTGCCAAAGACTGCTCCACCTGCACTTATGCAGGGGCAGACTCAGCCACTGGGAGACTCGGCAGCATGTGAGCTACTGACTGAGAGGTGGGCTGTGGGTGAGAAGTGGAAGCGCTTTGAGTGGACTGCCCACTTCCATGACCCATTTTGTCATCATCCCTCTCATGGCCTGGCCACACTTCACTGCTACCAGTCTACTGGAGAGCACTTTGATGCAGATCAGTGGGGCGTTGTAAGGTCAAGGTTACTGTATATTAAGGCGACAGATATGTTGGCATCCAGAGTGTGCACAGCTGTGGTCAAGGCCTATATGGACTCATTTGATGGCGCGATTGATGTTCCAAGGAGCTGGCCACTCTATCCATGGAAAAAGACATCATCGTAATGGTCTGCAACATCAACCCACTCATGCTTGAGCCAGACTCCTCCATCCCCTCATTCAAGAAAGCGTGGTGAGTGTGCTTGGGACACCTGTCAGTTCATCGCATATTGTCTGCTGCAGCTCAATGATTCTCCTCTTCCTCGATGGCCCCCGAGGTACAGCATCTGTGTCCAGCTGAGCAGAGCTTGGAGAGGGCTACACCCTCCGACGCGGCCTCTCCACTGCTGTCCCTGTCTCCGCCATCGGCTTTTGCTCACTTGTGAAGTGTGAGTCACCAGGTGAAAACCCAACTATCTGTCTAACTGGTCCCACCAAAGTGTGAGTATCTGAGCTGGTGGATGGTAAGCTTGAGTCCTGTGACAGCACAGCCTCAGAAGGAATCAGTTCCTCTGAGGATTCGTCGTCTGTGAGGTCCATGGACTCCTGCTGCACACATGAAGGCCCTGGCAGAGAGAAAAGATATGAATTAGTACTGGCAAGGTAAGAATCTTGCAATTTATCAACAACAACAACTTGTATTTATATAGCGCTCTTAACATAGTAAAACGTCCCAAGGCGCTGCACAGGAGTATTAAAAGACAAATTTTTTTGACACTGAGCCACATAAGGAGAAGTTAGGGCAGGTGACCAAAAGCTTGGTCAAAGAGGTAGGTTTTAAGGAGCATCTTAAAGGAGGAAAGAGAGGAGGGAAGTCTCAGGCTACAGGACGATATAGACGGGTTGGTTAGATGGGCAGAACAGTGGCAAATGGAATTTAACTCTGAAAAGTGTGAGGTGATGCATTTTGGGAGGACTAACAAGGCAAGGGAATACACAATGAATGGTAGGACCCTAGGAAGGACAGAGGATCAGAGGGACCTTGGTGTGCATGTACATAGATCCCTGAAAGCATCAGGACAGGTAGATAAGATGGTTAAAAAGGCATATGGGATACTTGCCTTCAGTAGCCGAGGCATAGAGTATAAGAGCAGGGAGATTATGATGGAACTGTACAAAACGCTGGTTAGGCCACAGCTGGAATACTGTGTGCAGTTCTGGTCGCCAACTATAGGAAGGATGTGATTGCTTTGGAGAGGGTGCAGAGGAGATTCACCAGGATGTTACCTGGGCTGGAGCGCTTCAGCTATGAAGAAAGACTGGACAGGCTGGGGTTGTTTTCCTTGGAGCAGAGAAGGCTGAGGGGGGACCTGATTGAGGTGTACAAAATTATGAGGGGCATAGATAGGGTAGATAGAAAGGAACTTTTCCCCTTAGTAGAGGGGTCAATAACCAGGGGGCATAGTTTCAAGATAAGGGGCAGGAGGTTTAGAGGGGATTTGAGGAAAAACTTTTTCACCCAGAGGGTGGTTAGAACCTGGAACTCACTGCCTGAAAGGGTGGTAGAGGCAGGAACCCTCACATCATTCAAGAAGCATTTAGATGAGCACTTGAAACGCCATAGCATACAAGGCTACGGACCAAATGCTGGAAAATGGGATTAGAATAGACAGGGCTTGATGGCCGGCGCGGACACGATGGGCCGAAGGGCCTCTTTCTGTGCTGTATAACTCTATGACTCTATGATGCTATGTAGCAAGGTGGAGAGGTTTAGGCAGGGAATTCCAGAGCTTAGGGCCTAGGCAACAGAAGGCACGGCCACCAATGGTTGAGCGAATATAATCAGGGATGCTCAAGTGGGCAGAATTTGAGGAGCGCAGATATCTCGGGGGGTTGTGGGGCTGAAGGAAATTACAGAGATAGGGAGGGGCGAGGCCATGGAGGGATTTGAAAACAAGGGTGAGAATTTTGAAATCGAGGCGTTGCTTAACCGGGAGCCAATGTAGGTCAACGAGCACAGGGGTGATGGGCGAACGGGACTTGGTGCGAGTTAGGACATGGGCAGCCGAGTTTTGGATCACCTCAAGTTTACGTAGGGTAGAATGTGGGAGGCCAGCCAGGAGTGCGTTGGAATAGTCAAATCTAGAGGTAACAAAGGCATGGATGAAGGTTTCAGCAGCAGATGAGCTGAGGCAAGGGACAGAGACGGGCGATGTTATGGAGGTGGAAATAGGTGGTTTTAGTTATGTTGTAGATATGTGGTCGGAAGCTCATTTCAGGGTCAAATATGACACCAAGGTTGCGAACAGTGTAGTTCAGCCTCAGACAGATGTTACGGAGAGGGATGGAGTCAGTGGCTAGGGAACGGAGTCTGTGGCGAGGTCTGAAAGCAATGGCTTTGGTCTTCCCAATATTTAATTGGAGAAAATTTCAGAACTGGATGTCGCACAAGCAGTCTGACAATTTAGAGACCATGGAGGGGTCAAGAGAAGTGGTAGTGAGTTAGAGCTGGGTGTCCTCAGCGTACATGTGGAAACTGACGCTGTATTTTTGGATGATGTCGCCAAGGGGCAACATATAGATCTATGTTTCTATAGGGTACTGAATTTGGATGATCAGTCATGATCTCATTAAATGGTGGAGCGGGCTTGAGGAGCCAAATGGCCTACTCCTGCTCCTATGTTTCTATGTTTCTATGAGAAATAGGAGGGGGCCAAGGATAGATCCTTGGGGGACACCAGAGGTGACGGTGCAGTAACGGGAAAAGAAGCCGTTGCAGGTGATTCTCTGGCTACGATTAGATAGATAAGAATGGAACCAGGCGAGTGCAGTCCCACCCAGCTGGACGACGGTGGAGAGGCATTGGAGAAGGATGGAGTGGTCAACCGTGTCAAAGGCTGCAGACAAGTCAAGAAGGATGAGGAGGGATAGTTTACCTTTGTCACAGTCACAAAGGATGTCATTTGTGACTTTGATGAGAGCCGTTTCGGTACTGTGGCAAGGGCAGAAACCTGATTGGAGGGATTAAAACATGGAATTGCGGGGAAGATGGGCACGGATTTGGGAGGCGACAACACGTTCAAGAACACGTTCAAGATCTTTATGAAAATGGTCATATTTCACTTGCTGTTGAAATCAAGTCAACATAACTGAGTGTTGATATTTAATTGCGTCACCAGGTAGCTGGGTGGTCCCCATCCCCGATGGCCAGGGATGACAAAACGCCACTGATCTTCAGCGCTTCCTTTTCTGCAGTTGTTAGTTGTGAGATGTGAGATCTGTGAAGGATCACCTCCGGTTCTCGGCCTCCCCCTGGTGTTCTGTGCTCTCTTCTCCAACAGGGGAAAGAACAGACCCATGAGTGACTGTAATGGCACGTGTTCAGCCAGTGGATGGAGTTCATTTGGTGAGGGTTTCAGGGAGGGCATGAAATTGCATAAGAATGAGGGTTAATGCACTAATGGATGGATAGATGAGGATATGCGGAAGTGCATTGAAAGAGAAGGATGAGTGCGCGAGCAAGGTAAGTGGGTGTGAGGAGTGTTGTGATGGAGTAGACTTCACAAGGTAGAGTGAGGGGTTGGGGTGATGTGTACAGCAGGATGTAGGTGAATATGCAACTGTACTCACCTTTCGTGACCTGGTTAGGTCATTAAAGCGCTTCCTGCACTGAATCCAGAGCGTGGCACTGAGCTCCTGCTGCTGACCTCCTGGCCACCTCCAGCCACGAATTCAACAGGTTTCTTCCTCCCATTGCTGGGGAAGAGTAGCTCTATCCGGCTCCTCACAGCCCCCAGCAGTATTTCAGGGGAGCAACGATCCCTTTAAGCTGCACAGCCGTGCAGCACTCCAGGGATCCCGCGCAGGCAGCTTGTCGGCTTTTCAATGCATGTGCGGTATTTTAAATGTCCCGCACAGCCCCTTAAAGAAGCTGCGCAGCGCCCCAAAAAATGAGAGGGTGTATTGCAAGGGAGGCGTCATTAAAGTGGGGCGCTTTAGTGCATTGTGAAATTGCTGACACTGTGCCAAACCTCTCAATCCCTCCAAAATGCATCTTTGCATTGGCCCTTTAAATGCTGGAGTTGCGATCGCGTCATGCGGCTCCTGATCGTGCCCGCTGCCGCGCAATTGATGCCAAACCCGGAAGTAAAATGATAATGAGGTGGCTGTGTTAAAATGCCTCCCAGATTGCACTGCGGATTCCGCCCACTAAGGGGCACAATGGACATGGTCTTCATCATGCACCAATTACAAGAGAACTGCAGGGAACAGCACCAACCGCTGTACATGGCCTTCTTTGATCTCACAAAGGCCTTCGACACTGTCAACCATGAGGGATTATAGAGTGTCCTCCTCAAATTTGGCTGCCCTCAAAAGTTTGTCACCATCCTCCACCTACTTCACGACGACTTGCAAGCCGTGATCCTGACCAACGGTTCCACCACAGACCCAATTCATGTCTGGACCGGGGTCAAGCAAGGTTGTGTCATCGCACCAACGCTCTTCTCGATCTTCCTTGCAGCAATGCTCCATCTCACCCTCAGTAAGCTCCCCACTGGAGTGGAGCTAATTTACAGAACAAACAGGAAACTGTTCAACCTCCGTCGCCTCCAGTCCAGATCCAAGGTTGTCCCTTCCTCTGTCGTCGATTACAGTATGAAGACGATGCTTGCATCTGCACTCACTCGGGGGGCGAACTCCAAACCATCGTTAACACCTTCACCGAAGTGTACGAGAGCATGGGCCTTACACTAAACATCCGTAAGACAAAGGTCCTCTACCAACCTGCCCCCACCACACAGTACTGCCCCCTGATTATCAAAATACATGACAAGGCCTTGGACAACGTGGACCACTTTCCATACCACGGGAGCTTACTGTCAACAAGGGCAGACGTCGATGACGAAGTCTAACACTGCCTTCAGTGTGCCAATGCAGCCTTCAGTCGCCTGAGGAAGAGAGTGTTTGAAGACCAGGAACTCAAACCTGGCACTAAGCTCATGGTCTACAGAGCAGCAGTGATACCTGCCCTGCTGTATGCCTCAGAGACATGGACCATGTACAGCAGGCACCTCAAAGCATTGGAGAGGTACCACCAACGCTGCCTCTGCAAGATCCTGCAAATCCATTGGCAGGATAGGTGCACCATCATCAGTGTTCTCGCTCAGGACAACATCCCCAGCATCGAAGCTTTGACCACGCTCGATCAGCTCCAATGGATGGGTCACATTGTCCGCATGCCCGATACGAGACTCCCAAAACAAGCGCTCTACTCGGAGCTCCGACACGGCAAGAGAGCCCCAGGTGGGCAGAGGAAACACTTCAAGGACACCCTCAAAGCCTCCTTGAAAAAGTGCAACATCCCCACCGACACCTGGGAATCCCTGGCCCAAGGCCGTACAAAGTGGAGGAGAAGCATCCGGGAAGGCGCCAAATACCTTGAGTTTCTTCGCCTGGAGCAAGCGGAAGCCAAGCGCAAACAGTGGAAGGAGCGCACGTCAACCCAAGCACCCCACCCACCTGCCCCTTCAACCACCGTCTGCCCCACCTGGGACAGAGACTGTAGGTCCCGCATTGGACTCATCAGTCACATGCGAGCTCATTTTTAATGTGGAAGCAAGTTACCTTCGGTTCCGAGGGACTGCCTAAGAAGAAGGAGAGAATTTACTTCCAGGTTTCCCACACAGTATCGAACCTCCCCCTGCTCCCAAAGTGCCTCCGAATTGATATCGGGGCCTATTCCTCTATTAATAAAGCCAAGGGTCCCATATGCTTTTATAATGGCCTACTCAACTTGTCCCTCCACCTTCAATGATTTGTGTACATACATTCCCAGGTCCCTCTTTAAAATTGTACCATTTAGTTTATATTGCCTCTCCTCCTTCTTCCTACCAAAATGAATCACTTCACACTTCTCTGCATTAAATTTTATCTGCCATGTGTCTGCCCATTTTACGGGCTGTCTATGTCCTCCTGAACTCTGTTACTATCCTCCTCATTGTTTACTACATTTCCGAGTTTCGTAACATCTGCAAACTTTGAAATTGTGCCCTGTATACCCAAGTCCAGGTCATTAATATATATCAGAAAGAGCAGTGGTCCTAATACTGACCCCTGGGAGACACCACTATATACATCTCTCCAGTCTGAAAAACAACCGTTCACTACTACTCTCTGCTTTCTGTCCCTTAGCCAATTTTGTATCCATGCTGTCAATGTCCCTTCAATTCAATGGGCTTTACAAGTTTATTATGTGGTACTTTGTCAAACGTCTTTTGACACAAACGTCTTTTATACACAACATCAACCTCACTACCCTCATCAACCCTCTCTGTTACTTCATCAAAGAACGCAATTAAGTTAGTCAAACATGATTTGCCTTTAACAAATCCATGCTGACTTTCATTTATTAGCCCATAATTTTCCAAGTGCCAATTCATTTTTTCCTGGATTATTGTCTCTAAAAGTTTCCCCACCACCGACATTAGGCTTAAATCTCAAACCTGAATCCAACCCACCTCTACCCGCCCACTTCAGGTTTTAATGGAGGCAGGATGGGGGGTCGAGGGGTGATCAGCCTGCTACCACGAGGTGGGTTGATCATTTAAATATTAGAATGAGGCTGCGTGACTCAAAATGAATCTCTATTTTAAATTTAACTCTGGCCGGCTGGGTTTCCCTGGCCTTGGAAAAACTGACAGCTAAAGGGAGGCGAGGACTGCTGGATCCAGCAGGTAAGTGCCTTTCCACCGTGCGCTGCAGACTGGGAGATGCGGGAGACGTCGCCTGTAGCAGCCCGGAAGGAGCTTGAGGTGAAAAGGTTAAGGGGGTGGTGATTTTGACAATCACTGGCCACCTGGTCCAGCAGCCAGCAGGTCCTGATGCAGGAGGCTGCATACATCAACAACAGCCTGCCTGGTGAAACACAGCCTCCTGATGTAGCACTGTATCCAGCTTACCTGTTTCCCCCCCACCCACACCCCCACGATCGGACACCTCCCCCACACCGAGCCACGATCTCCCACCTCCCCCAGTCTTTCTAATCCCTTACACCCTCCACTCTGCTGCCCAACTGTGGCCTCCAATCTCCCCCGGCCCTTCTGATCTCCTTCCTCTTCCGATCGCCCTCCGACCCTTCTGATCTCTTTCCCCTTCCGATCTCCCTCCGACCCTTCTGATCTCCTTCCCTTTCCGATCTCCCTCCGACCCTTCCGATCTCCTTCCTCTTCCAATCTCCCTCCAACCCTTCTGATCTCCTTCCTCTTCCGATCTCCCTCCGACCCTTCCGATCTCCTTCCCCTTCCGATCTCCCTCCGACCCTTCTGATCTCCTTCCCCTTCCGATCTCCCTCCGACCCTTCCGATCTCCTTCCCCTTCCGATCTCCCTCCGACCCTTCCGATCTCCTTCCCCTTCCGATCTCCCTCCGACCCTTCTGATCTCCTTCCCCTTCCGATCTCCCTCCGACCCTTCCAATCTCCTTCCCCTTCCGATCTCCCTCCGACCCTTCCGATCTCCTTCCCCTTCCGATCTCCCTCCGACCCTTCTGATCTCCTTCCCCTTCTGATCTCCCTCCAACCCTTCCGATCTTCCTCATCCGATCTCCCTCCAACCCTTCCAATCTCCCCACCGCTTTGCCATCGCCTGACCCTTCCATTCTCCCGCCCAGACCTCTCCGATCTCCCCTCCGGCCTACGATCCCCCCACTCCCCCCTCGACGCCTCCGATCTCACCCTCTCGGGCCTTTCCAATCCCTCCCTCCCTCCTCTCCACTCCCCAACTACGGCCTGGTGCTGAAGGCTTACCCGCCCAACAGCCAGCCAGCCTCTCAATCTGGCTGGCCTGGGCCGGGGAACGGGGACAAAAAACATTAATCAGGTTCTGCCGTTAAATTCGGCAGGACCTTCTGGAAACCCGTTCTTCCAGGCTTTCAACAGCAAAACAGCCCCCCCACCACACTCACCACACAGCGCTCCCCCCCACCACACCCACCACACACCGCTCCACCCACCACACCAACCACCCTCCCCCTCCCCCCCACTCCCATCCCCCACCAGCTCCCTCCCCTCCTCCGAGCTAATATCAGGGCCTTTGTGTGGATCATAATGTAGGAAGTCCCGAGACCGATCAAGGCACCTGAACCTTTGCTCCAATATGATGTGCCTAGTGGGCCCATGGCTGTGATTGTACCTGAGCTGTTAAGTGTGGTGGGGTTGTGGATGGGTGTCATCAGCCATGCGTGCACGGGGGGGGGTAACCCTTGTCCCCAAGCAGCTATCTTCTGACGTTTCAGGAAGGGTAGAAAAGTGGGGGGATGGATGAGTGTTGCAGGATGAGGTCACTGTGGCAGCTGCCCTCAAAACTGGCACAGGCAGGCATGATGCAGTGACCGCACACCAGTTGGATATTGATGGAGTGAAAGCCCTTCCTGTTGACAAAAGCTGCTGGATGGTCTTCTGGTGCTTTGGTGGCTACAGCAATGCAGACTATTATGCCCTGAACACGAGGGAAGCCATCCATTGCTCTAAATCTCAGAGCTCTCTCACTCTAACTGTTGGCGCACATGAGAACATAAGAAATCGGATCAGGAGTACGCCATAGAAAGGTGATGGTATTGGCTGGCCCTGACAAAGACGGCATTAGTGACCTGTTTGATGCAGCCGTGCACTGAAGCCTGGGAGATGCGGGAGACGTTGCCTGTAGCTGCCGGAAGGAGCCTGAGGTGAAAAGGTTAAGGGCGGTGGTGACTTTGACAACCACTGGCCACCTGGTCCAGCAGGCAGCAGGCCCAGTTGCAGGAGGCTGCATACATCAACAACAGGCTGCCTGGTGAAGCACAGCCTCCTGATGTAGCGCTCCTCAGTCATACCCAGGAAATTATTCTTCATAATTGAGAAACCAATGCTACCGCTTTGCTGCTCTAACTCTGGGTGGGATCTTTGACCCGCCCAGTTAAAATAGCGTTGGGTTCCAAATGGCGTAATCGGACCCCTATTTAAATGTATTTATGAGGCACCTGCCTCTTTTCGGCGGGCCCGTTTTTGACTGGAGCCTGCTGCACGGTAAACATGGCAGTCAGCGGGTTTCTGGCGGGAACAAGGCAGCAAGTTGATTATTGCCACTTGAACTGCAAGTGTTAGACAGTGACCATTTCCAGCGAGAGTCTAACCATCACCCCATGACATTCAACGGCATTAACATCACCAAATCCTCCACCATGAACATCCTGGGGGTCACCACTGACTAGAAACTTAACTGGACCAGCCACATAAATACTGTGGCTACTAGAGCAGGTCAGAGGCTGGGTATTCTATGGCGAATGGCTCACCTCCTGACTCACACAAAGCCTCTGCTCCACTTACAAGGCACAAGTCAGGAGTGTGATGGAATCCTCTCCACTTGCCTGGATGAGTGCAGCTCCAACAACACTCAAGAAGCTCGACACCGTCTAGAACAAAGCAGCCCGCTTGATTGGCACCCCATCCATCACCTTAAACATTCACTCCCTCCTCCACCAGCATACCATGGCTGCAGTGTGTACCATCTACAAGATGCACTGCAGCAACTCGCCAAAGCTTCTTCGGCAGCACCTCCCAAACCCGCGACCTCTTTCACTTAGAAGGACAAGGGCAGCAGGCGCATGGGAACACCACCACCTCCAAGTTACCCTCCAAGTCACACACCATCCTGACTTAGAGGTATATCGCCGTTCCTTCATCATCGCTGGGTCAAAATCCTGGAACTCCCTCCCTAATAGCACTGTGGGAGTACCTTCACCACACGGACTGCAGTGGTTCAAGAAGAAGGCCCATCATTAGGGATGGGCAATAAATGCCGGCCTCGCCAGCAATGCCCACATCCTGAGAATTAATTTTTAAAAAGTGCTGGGTGGGAACTCAGGTTCAGCCTCCATTTTGATCAGTGGCCATCTCATGTGGCGTGGCTATTCCCATCGTATCAATCACATAAAGGCCATCTCTGATCACTTCCTTGTATCACTCTCCACCCACATCTCCTTTCCCCCTCCCAACCCTACCTCCTTCTGTGTCCAGTCCTGGAAAAAACTCTCCCAATTCACTTCCAACTGCACTTTAAACATCACAACTGTCTAGCCTTTGGTCCTCCATTCTCCATGACATTTCTACAGCTACCGATCTGCTCAATCCCACCCTCTCCTCCACCTTTGTTGCCTTAGTCCCCATTAAAACCATTACTCTCTCTCACCCTGGTCGTTCCCCTTAGTACAGCCCTCATCGTCACTCCCTTACATCCAAGGGATGCAGATTTGAATGGATATGGCGAACAACTGGTTTAAGCAATTCATTGCCAGATCTGGCTGGACCACATAAAGCACTATCGGGTCCTGCTCTCCTCTGCCAAAATTGCTCACTATTCCGGGATCACCCTGGAATGCAAAGATAACCCCCGGCTTATTTTCTCTACTACAAACTGTCTTCTTAAAGCCCTCTCCCCTGCCTCCTCCATTCTTACCTCCAACAACAAGTGCGAGGAGCTCATGTACTTGTTTGTTACTAAGATTGAGACCATCCGTTCAGCTACCTCTGGGGCTTCCCTTCCTTCCCCTAGCTCAGCAGGCCAAAGTTCTTCTAAGGTTCCCCCCGCCCCCCGCCCTAGCCCTGAACTTGCATCTTTCTCTAGTTTCTCTCCTATCTCCCCTCATGCCCTCTCCAAGCTCAACTTGTCCATGAGACCCACTTCCTGCTCCCTCGACCCTATTCCCATTAAGCTGCTGACCACCCAACTGCTCTTCCTGGCACCTCTGTTAATTAACATTGTTAACAGTTCTCTCTCCTCAGATACTGTCCCCCTCCCCTTTAAATCTGCCATCATCACCCCTCTCCTAAAAAAAACAACTTGACTCCTCTGTCCTTGCAAACTGCCGCCCCATCTCCAACCTCCCTTTCTACTGCAAAGTCTTTAAACGTGTTGTCGCCTCCCAAATTTGTGCCCATCTTTCCCAGAACTCCATGTTTGAATCCCTTCAATCAGTTTTCCATCCCTGCCACAGTACTGAAACGGCTCTTATCAAAGTCACAAATGACATTCTATGCGACTGTGGCCATGGTAAACTATCCCTCCTCGATCTTCTCGACCTATCTGCAGCCTTTGACACAGTTGACCACACCATCCTTCTCCAATGCCTCTCCACCGTCGTCCAGCTGGATGGGACTCATGCGTTGCGAGTCTTCGATTATAGAATTCACCTTTAGTCTCCTGTCTCCTGAAAGTCCAACCTCAGCTGTCATCTGTTATCTTCTGTGGTTCTGCACATAATGCGTCTTCATTTACCATCCTCGGCCTCACTATCTCCCCTGACCTCAAATGTGGCCTTGGTGTCAGTGGGAAGCACTCTTATCTCTGAGTCAGAAGGTTGCGGATTCAAGTCCCACTTCAGACACTTGAGCACATTATCTAGGCTGACGCTCCAGTACAGTATTAAGGGAGCGCTCCACTGTGCAGAGATGTCGTCCTTTGGAAGATACGTTAAACCGAGGCCTCATCTGTCCTCTCAGGTGGATGCAAAAGATCCCATGGCGCTATTTCGAAGAGCAGGGGAATTCTCCCTAGGGTCCTGGGCCAATGACCTCCATCCTCATTGCTCTTAGTGGGAGCTTGCTGTGCACAAATTGGCTGCACTGTTCCCTACATTACAACAGTGACCACACTTCAAAAGTACTTAATTGGCTGTAAAGTGCTTTGGGACAACCTGAGGTCGCGAAAGGCAGGATAGAAATGCAAGATCTTTCTTTCTTTAAATGTAAAGAGGGTTCAGTCACAGAGCTCCATTGGACCTACTGATGAATAGACGGTACGAGAGTAGAATGTCTTTACTGATGGTGGTTTGTCTCTGTAGAATTCTGCTATTGTGCTGAGTAAGAACGGGTCATTTACCATGTCGTAGAGTTTGTTGTCCAGTAGAGTGTTGCTCCAATCCTGAAATATGCTGAAGTCATTTAAATCCTGTCTGGTGCTCAATCACCACATAAATCAAGAAGCTGGAAGTCGTGATGGAGCATCATGGGAGAGTACACAGAGCTGGGAGAGTACACAGAGCTGGGAGTGCACAGACTGCACTCTCGCCTCTAATGGATAAAGGGAAAAAGAGGTCAGAGGAACAGTTGAAAGAACAAAAAAAATACATCTTTTGTATTATTACGACCTTTAGCTCTTTGATTTAGATTGTGACATAACACTCACAGACCTGTTGGTCACAAAGCGAGCTCTATGGGTTTCAAAGAACAACAATTAAAAACATACAGAATGCTTTATACAGTCTTGGCTAACCAGATGGCTGATTTTTCATAACAAACGGGTTTAGCATTTATTGCAGTTATTTAATCGTGTTCTCTAGTCTTTGTGAGGTGGAACACTTTTATTGCAAAGGAAGTGTTGGGAATGGAACATTTCTCCCCTGCTCCAGCCACCACCCGCTCCCCCCCCCCGCATTCCCCCCCTCCCCCGCCGCCCCCATTTGCTGTACTCAGTGTCCACACCAGTAAAAGATGCAGGCCTAGAAAACGGGGCGCCAGTCTCGCCAGGGCGCCGGAAGTACCGCCCCGGAAGGAGTCGCGAACGCCCGCCGGAAATTCAGTTTCAGCGCCCCAGACGGAAGCGCAGTGCTACTTGACGCGCCCCGCATCCCTCTTGGGGCGCTGCAACTGAAAATCGCAGCGCAACGTGCCGCAGCGCCACATGCTGCGGCACGGCGCGCTGCGGTACTGCAGGCCTTCCTCCCCTTCTTGGGGACACAGCCGGCACAACGCGGTGGGGGGGGCTCAGGAGGCCGGGGATGGCGGCGTGAAGAGGTGCTGGCAGGTGGCCAGCAAAAAAAATGGCCGCCACGCACCTCCGCGCCTCTACCGCCGCAGGCAGGCCCCCCTGAACTGGTCGCAAATTGCGACCGGCCTTAAAGCAGGGGGCGCTACCAAATTTTGCGATCGGGGCAGTAGCGGGGCACTGCGCACACCGATGATGTCATCGGTAGCGGCGCAGCGCTAACGGCTAGCGCCGCCATTAGCGCCCTGCTAAATTTAGCGGGAGGCGTGGCCAATGGCATTAAACCCACTAAGTGCCCTCTTTGGGCGCTAACGGGTGGCGCAGCCCACTGAATTTCTAGGCCGCAGAGTAAAGCTCCCTTTACATAGGCTACATGACAGGCCTTGGCCTCACCACAACCCCTCTCACTCAAACTGAATCAGAGTCACATTCCGCAGGAGATTTCCAATTTAGTGCTAAGCTATTGTCAGTTTTCTGTTCGGCCCTAGTTTCCAGTAGGAACTGGGGCGAGACTCCCCAACTCATTTCACTTAGAACCTTTATCGCCGTGATAGAGAGGAGACTCTCATCCAGGGTTTCCTGGTGGAATAACCTCCTGCCTCCAACTGCCCCGCCCCCACACTCCCGCCATTGGCCACCCGAGTATTGGTCCCAGAATTGAAAGGACAGTGCGCTCTCACAGTGCAGGTACCCAATCCTGGTGGAACACTTTTCATTCAATCGTATTTGACTTGGCATGTCACTATTATTAGGAGTCGGCTGAGATATGAGAGAAGCAGGTGTAAGGTTCGCAAAATTCTGCAGATTCCCTCAAACCAAGAAGATTGCCCCAAAGAAGAGATTTTGGACTGTTTAAAAGAATGTTGGGCCAAAAAAGGGGCTTAAAGTTAAAACCCCAGGATTTTGGTTATTTTCAAAAGGCATGTCTAGGCCTGTGGAAGGCTGCGACAAAGGGGTTGGGATGGGCCTCTGAAAAAACAAGCAGTATTGGCATAGGCCAAACTGTCTGGGAATGTTCTGGGCCATCTCAGTCATTTCACATAAATGACAAAAGGCCTACAGAAGAGCAGTTCCTGCCAAAATTACAGAGCCATCAAGAGTATGCATAATGCAGTACATGCCACTGATCAACAAAAGAGACCCTGACCCCAGCAGGAGAAGACAAAACTTACTAATCGGACCAAAGATTAAACAGTCATTTAAAGCCAATTTAGGTTTCGACGGACCATCCCGAACCTAGTTTACACCAACTTAAATCAATTAAAAATAGATGGGACCAACTCGAAATCCGTTAAAGAATTCAAAACTATTAATGTTAACGAGCCTGCCAAAATTGACAATGGGCCAGAGAAGATTTGGCGTGTAGATAAACAAGGCCTCAAATGGTATAATTGGGGCCTGCTTTTTCAGTAAAATGAAGACGCAGACACAGTCACACGGAGAAAGAAGAAGAGAGCAGTTTGGTTTTGGCCCGTTTGATACAGCACGACTCGTGTAGAGGAGAAGAAGAAGAAACGGACTTCAAAGTCCAAGCCAAGTCACAAAAGTATCCCATCAAATGCCTTGTGGCAACCAAAGGCCCCAAGAAACAAACAACCAAAAGTATTACCAGCAACTAGGTAATATTAGGCCACCGCGACCAACAAGAAACCAACCTGGAAGAAACCGAAGATTCGCAAGTTTGTTTCCACTCTACAAACTATTCTGACTTACCCCTAGCTAAGATTTGATGAAAAGACTCTTAACCCTATTCCTGACCAAAGGAAATTGGGTACTTACCCGATAGATCCAATACGCACCCGACCGCATCAGCGGACACGCGAAGACTGAAAAAGCAATGCAGATGAAGTCTTCTACTGCGTCCGGGGTATGGCAGGCCCCAACTGCCACACCTAGAGAACCCCGAAATCGTGAACCTCCACAACTGTCAAGAAAGTCGTTTGGTGAGCATTTTCCCTGGTCCTCTGGAGTCCAACTTAGTCAGTGTAGTGGGATTGGGAGGGGTGAAGTATTCTGTCTATTGTTATTCTCCCTCGTATATTCTGAAGTGTTCCCCCCTTTTAGTGTGATAAGATTGTTGTGTGTGTATATTTTCTTGTCCCAAATAAAATCCAAGTTTTTTTCACCAAATCAGTTGTCTGTTGCAATTTCATTACAACCCCCAAATAAGTCCAAAGTCTAGGACCAAGGGAATGGGAGTGATTCGAACCGCTCAGGAGTCATAGGCAAAGCTGACCACACACACCACCCCTTACAGAAAATGGTGACCGCGGCAGGACTTTGGCAAAAGGGATGTAATGCAATAGACCCTGTGTTTGACAAAAGAATGAAGATGGAAGAGAGGATTTCCTCTTATGTGTTTGAGAAGTTGAATATCACCAAGAAATGGGTGACCAATCTGTTGCGCGCTGAGCGTCCCATGGATGCTGCAGCCAAATGGACCGAGAGCAAGGATCACAAGAAATCGGTGGAAAAGGCCATCTGGTTGGTCTGCACCCTGCAACAGATGCAGCTTTTAGATCAGCACATTAAAATGTTAACAGAAGAGCTGCAGGAGGCAGCCAAACTGTTTCAAGCAAGAGCTATAGCAGGGGAGGGACTACTGCAGGAATTACAGGCCCAAAGTCAGGAGAAGTTACATATAGTGGAGAAACACAGGAACAGACATGAGTATTTTCGGTGTCAGGTCACCGAAGGCAAAAGTAATGAGTTAGTGTTAAGAGAGGAGAACGCTCACCTAACCAGACAGTTAAAAGAACAGGAAGAGAGGTTAAGAGACGCGCAGGGAGCTTATAAGGCAGCAAGCACTAGGGATTTTGAAGCGGGAGATCACGGCCCCTGTCAGAAGCAGATTGACAGTTTAAAACTTGCTCTGCCCAGGGCAAAAGGCATGGTATGCCTAGTGAACCCGGGTGCAGCCCGGGTAGACCTGGAAGTAGAAGAAGAAACTGTTCAGACATCACCTGTGGCGCCGGGGAACAACCCGGTTGGGTAGCAGGAGGGACAAGCAATCTGTAGGGAGGGCAGGGAAGAGTGCACACCACCACCACCTGTGGCGCCGGGTTTTGACTCGGTTTGGCAGCAGGCAGCAGGGGGCAAACAAATGCAGGAAAGGTCGGAGCCGGGGCCGATGTGCCCGGCTCGGCAGCAGAAGTTTGGCCCGCCCGGCGGTGGTGGGGGCCAGGGGCCCCTTGAAAGCCAATTTGTGATTCCCCATGGTACCCAACAGCTTAGGGCTATGGTAAGCCACCTGAACAAACTCACCCACAAGGGAGACCCCTGAGTCCACTTCATGGAAGTGGAACAAGCAGCAGGCATCAACGAGTGCGACGACTCTGAGATGGCCAAGATGCTTCTGTTCTCTTTGGATGGCAAGTTGTCCCAGTCCCTCTCAGCTGAGAGCAAGAAGGGACAGGGCGGGTACGCTGCCATCCGGGAGCAAGTTCTGGAGGCGATGGGGATGAACGATGGTAGTCCTTTCTCCTGGGTGGAGAAGACTACACAGTTAGCAGGGGAGACCCCATAGGCTTTCGCAGACAGTGCCTGTAACGGGGATCTCGACCGGACTAACTTGACGAGCTGGCCCACTGGCTCCGGAGTCTATAAGCAAACAGTTTGCCATGGATCAGGGCCAAGGCCGAGCTGTGGTTCGGCCCAAAGGGCCCCCAAGTCACCGAGGAGACAGTGGTCAGACAACTGACCCTGTCTTACCGCAACGGTAGAGGGGCAGAAGAACTACAAACGAAAGGAAAGGTTCACAAATCAAAACCAAGCCAAAGTAAGAAGGAATGGCACCAGGAAGGGGGTAACCCTTCCAATACGAGGCGTAACTGCTTCGGGTGCGGGAAAAATGGGCACTGGAGAAGGGACTGTAGAAATCCTTGGAAGGATAATATAGGGAAAAACTCCCCAGCTCCTGCCCCAAAGACAGAAACACTGACTTCTCCCCCCACAGTTGATTCATTAGTAGCTGCACTTCGAGTTTTGTTGGCTGGCCCAGAGAGGGTAGCCACAGCCACGGGTGCTTTGACTCCATCTGCCCCACTTAACACAGATTTATGACTAGAGCCAGCGCAGCCTGTCTACCTGTATCCCCTTGAGTACAATGTATGGAAGAGACTGCTTATTAAGATGGAGGTGGAAAAGGTGAAAGTAACCTATCTGTTGGACACGGGAGCATTGAGAACCATAGTCTATTCCGATAACCCCGCTGCCTCACCTCTATCTAACGGGGTCCCGTACAGCTTAGTGGGGTTTACAGGTAACAAGCAGGCTGGCTCGTTCTCCATCCCGCTGTCCATTCATTTAGGAGCACTCCACACCAAGTGGACTTGTGTTTTAATGAAGTGGGAGCAGGAAGGGAAAGGGATCCTGCGGGCGGATTTTATTATCGGCCACAGGATTCGAGTGGATCTTAGGAACCACTGTCTGTGGGGAGCATTCACCGACAAAGAAAGTGAAGTGGCAGTTATCCCAGAGAAACAGGGCAAGGGGCCTTTTGTATCCTAAAACCCAAGGAGGGTTACGACCTCGAACAAATGGTCAGTAACACTCCAGTGGAGTACCAGGCATTTGTGCGAGCACACCTCGGCGCATTTGCCACTCATAAGCACGATTGTGGGAGGGTGAACGGGGTCGAAGTAAATGTAGACGGGGACCCCATGACCCGACCACAAAAGCAGTATAATTTCCCCAAAGAGGCAGAGGCAGACATGGAAACGGCCATGACCTCTCTGGTGAAACAGGGGGTATTGAGACCAATAGCCACCCACATAAACACTCCACTGTGGCCGGTTAGAAAACCGGACAACTCCTGGAGAGCCACAGTGGACTATCGGGTACTCAATCGAAACATCCCCACCTGTGCACCCACGGTCGCAGCTGTCGCCGACCTCATTGGAAGTATTCTAGCCTCCGCAACCACCTTCATGGTGCTGGATATTTCCAACGGGTTTTGGTCCATCCCTCTATGGAGAGAGGACCAGTACAAGTTTGTCTTCACGTTTAAAGGCCAACAGTACACCTGGAACTGCCTACCACAGGGGTTCCACAATAGCCCCAGCATTTTCCACCAATGTATGGCAGATTGTTTAAAGAGCTTCAGCCGACCCCGACAGTTAGTCCAGTTATGTGGATGACCTGCTCCTATTCACCGATGAAGGAGAGGAACACGGTCCACTACTGGCTGAACTGCTGGAGTTGCTCAGGCAGGAAGGCTTTAAAGTAAACCCCAAGAAAGTACAGGTCGGCCAACAGGAAGTAAAATTCCTAGGGCTGGCTGTGCGAGCAGGGGAAAGGGCCATCGATAAAGCCAGAAGGGAAGCAGTGCAGGAGTTACCAGCCCCCAATACGGTGACAGGAGTGAGATCTTTTCTAGGGCTAACAGGGTACTGCAGAGATTTTATTGAGGATTACGCAGCCACAGCAGCCCCTCTGCTCCGACTCCTACATAAGGGAGTGGAGTGGGTTTGGGATGAGGGTTGCGAGGCAGCATTTGTAAAACTCAAGCAAGATCTGCAGATCGCGCCGGCTCCAGGGGCCATTGATGGGGGAGAAGAGTTTTTCCTGGAGGTAGCAGCCAGTGGGGACAGTCTGAGTGCAGTGCTGATCCAGGAGCGGCACAGTCAGCTGAGACCGGTGGTTTACTCCTCCAGGATACTCACAGATCTGGAAAAGGGTTATTCTAACTGTGAGAGGCACCTCCTCACCACTCATTGGGCTGTGAAAAGATCATTGATCTTCACAGGCACCTCGCCCATCACCCTCCTTACCCATCACACGCCCACCCAGATGCTCCTAGATGGGAGATTTAAAGATGGAACAGTGAGCCGTGCCCGCATTGCTTGCTGGACCCTGCTTCTCTCCCAGATGGACCTAAGGGTGAAAGGTCTCTGCGAGCCGAAGCTCGCAGTCAACATGATTTATCCAGGGACGGCCCACCGGTGTTCCATTGAAGGAGTATGGGAAGTCAACATAGGTTTTCGGGCCGGGATACCTCCCACAGGCCGCGAAATCTATCTGGACGGTTCGAGCACAGTATCTGCTGGGGAAGGGCTCACAGGGTGTGGAGTTTCTGACCCGGGGTGGACATTGCCCTGGCAATTAACCTCCCCAGCACCATGAGCGCCCAGCAGGCTGAACTGTCCACGGTAGTGTACGTGGTTACACACCCAGAGTGTAAGGATTTCGCAATAATTTTGAAATTTCCTACAGTTCCGAAGATTGACTTTTATTAAAGAATACCTGGGTAATATACCTTTAAAAATCCAGGGATCAAAATGGCCATCAGACCTCGTGGCAGAAGACAAAAGACATTGAAAAGGCAGCTTGTGTGTGTCTGTGAAAAAGGGGTAATCAAAGATGGCTGTCCAACCTCGTGGCAGAACACAGGCTGTGTACATATAAAAAGGGAAAATCAAAGATGGCTGACAAAGGATTTAGAAAAAAAACCCAGCCCTGAAGCAATGGAGTAGTTAAACTGCCAATCAAAGGCAGTTCAGGGAGTTTCCCTCCCTGCAGGACAATCGATGTTTGTTTACACTAAACTGCTACAATGTTGAACCACTTGAGACTGCCAATCAATTGTGGTTCCAGTTGACCACAGGACAATGGCTTTGTTTACACTAACTTCCAAGGCTGTTTACTCAGTAATCAAAGAAAGACATGCTTTTTTTCAAACCAAGACAGCTCTATTCAAACCCAGTATGATGAATGGGAATACATTTACACCCATCAGGATGAATGGGTAATTCATCCAAAACCCATCACAGTTAATGGGGACATCGGATCCCTTTTGTTTAGCCCAGATGCATCTGGATTTGGGCAGGAAGATTTTGGCCCCAAATGGGGTATAAGATAGCTTCTCAGGAAGTGATCTCTCTCTCTGCAGTCTCACCTCCATGCCCTCTACAACTTGGGAGCCTGCCTAAAGGAGTGGAATACCAGCAGTTTATTTTTAAAATACTGGGGTGTTCTCTACTTCGGGGCAGTGAAGATCAAAGACCGAACGGCATGGGGCAGGCGTTCATTGGTGAGCATACCTTTTCTGGCCCATTACAAGGCAACTTAGAATAGGTATTAAGTGGTGGGAATTAAGGGGAATCTTGTTAAAACTGTAATTTTAGTCAATTTTCCCTCGTTGTGTCCGTTTTCTCCTCCCCTATTGAAGTATCAGTGTTGCACTAAGCAGAAAAGTGCTGTAGTGAACACTAAGAGTTCTGTATTGAAAGTGCTATTAAAAGGGTGTTGCACTAAGCAGAAAAGTGCTGTAGTGAACACTAAGTAGCTGTATTTAAAGGTGCTGTATCTAAGTAACAGTGTTGTACTAAGAAGTAAAGTGCTGCATTTAAGCAACAGTGTTCTATTAAGCAAAAGAGTGCTGCAGTAAACAATAAGTGAACTGTGTTAAGCAAAAGTGCTGTACCAGGCATAGGTGTGTTGTATCGATTATTTTTAAGTTGTTTCTTTCTTTTTGTTTCAATAAATACTGGTCTGTTTTGCACCCAACCACGAGTCTCGGTGTTTTTCTGTCTACATCGCTACCGAATAAGTCCGGCGGTCAGAACCAGGAATAGGGGAGCGCTTCGAAACCGCACGGGGGTCCCTGGAGCAGCTCAGAGGCTTCTGACTGGCCAGAGACAATAACCCCAACCCCGCTTGTTTAATTCCTACAAAATGGCGACCGTGGCAGGGATGTCGGCAACGGTGTGCGATGTAGCAGATGCTAGTTTGGGCCTGGAGAGAGCAGCAGTTATTGGTTTTCTTTTTATCCCACTGGTTTGTTTGTGGTTAGGTGCCCGCAGGCTTGGGGAAGTTACCCGCAGGCTTAGGGAATCTGGAGCAGAGAGTTGGGATAGGGAAAGGGAGGTTGAAGAATACCAGGCCAAGATGGAGCGCCTAGTGGTCCAGTTTAGTGAGGGCAAAAGCCACACGAGGCACGAGTCAGAGTACCTGAAGTGCCTAGTTGCAGAGGCCAAGAGCAATGAGATGAGGGTGCGGGAGGAGAACGCTCACCTCATACAAGAAATAAAAGAGCAGGAGGAAAAGGTTAGGGAGGTAAAGGCAGCATATAAGCTGGCCTGCGAGCAAGGGTTTGAGGAAGCAGATCATGGCCCCTGTAGGGAAGAGATAGAAAGCTTGAATATGGCTTTAAAAAGGGCAAAGGGGATGATATGTCTGATCAGACTGAAGGCAGGCCCGAGCTTTCAGGAGCTCTGACAGCAAAGGGTGGTGGAGGATGAGGTGGTAGAGACAGGAATTTTCCCCCCTGGGTCGAGTCACTATTGGAGGCAATGCAGTCTCTTCTGACTGGCCAGGGGAGAGTAGCAGCCACCACCGGTGCTTTGACCCCATCTGCCCCATCCCACTCCCAGCAATGGCTAGAGCCAGCGCATCCTGTTGACCTGTGTCCCCACGAAAATGCTGTGGGGAGCAGGCCCTATGTTGAGATGGGGTGAAGATGGTGCAGGGGAGATATTCAGTGGACACTGGAGCCTCCAGCATGGTGGTCCACTCGGAAGGCCTGATCAATTCCCCCCTGTCTAACCAGGTCCCATTTAACTTAATGGGACCCACAGGGAAACAAGCAGCTGGGAGTGAATCTGAGGACAGAAATCCCCAGCCCACAGTGGGTACAAGCTCACAGGCTGCACAGGCATGCGCTGTGACTTGTGCTAGGGGAGGAGCCATTCATGACCAGTGCAAGCTGTTTAAGCAGGGGAACAGGGAAGGAGTGTTCTTGGACCCCTGTAGAGCAGGTCTGGTAGCAACAATCCGGGATAAGGGGGGCACACAGGGGATAGCTTTAGCCCCGGACCAAAAGCAGGACCAAGTCCAAGATTCCCCATTTAAGGCCACCCTGGTAAGGGAAAAGGATTTTGAACAGGATTAATGGCAGGCAGCCAGTTATATTAAACAATGTGGGTTGTTTAAGCGGGGGGCAGAGAAACAGGCGGCTGGGATTGTGCCTGAGATTAGAAATCCACAGTCTGCAGCACATATACACACACAGGCTGCTCATGCAGGTGCAGTCGCGTGCGTGAGAGGAGAAGTCCCCCAGCACTTGGCCCGAGCGATTCCCCCTCTCTTGTGGGACTCCGGGGAGGAGCTTGAACCAGGTTTTAGACCTGAAGGGGAAGGCTCTCAGCCACCGGCAGCTGGTGGCAAGGGATTGCCTGTCCCCAGCCCAGGTTTGGGAAGGGAGGGACCCGAAGGAGGAGGTCCCCAGCCAGCAGGGAGTGTGACCCGAGCTAAGGGTCTGCTCGCCAGGGTAGCCCCACCGGTGACACTCCCTAGGAGATCTCTTCGGGTACCCCAGCCCAAGAAAGTATGGTCACCCACTTTCCAGTGGAGTAGGGCGGGCTCCCGAGTCAGGGAGATGCCAAAAGGCAGAGGTCCCCAACCAGCAGCCATAAGCTGCGAGGGACCAGAAGCAGGAATCAGTCCAGCCACGCTGCAGGGAGCAGCCTGTGGCAGCACAAACAGGGGTTAGGCTGGCCGCCCGGAGACGGGCGGCGCTTGTATATAGTTTTGTTCAAGTAATGTGCATAAAGGATTAAGGTAGAATGTGTTAATTTTAATTTTTATACTGCAATTCAGTAGTGGTATTATTAGTGTATACGTTTTAAGTGTGGTACCATTCCAGAATTGTATTGTGAATCAAAGTCGCGGGACCTGATTACACTACCCCCACCACCCACCCCCCCCCCGCCAAGCCAGGGGACCTGGCGAGATGTTTTTTTAGTCTTTTTCAGAGTTCCGGAAGGCATAGAGGACCAGCGTGTCGATGAGTGCTCAAGGAAGGAGCACTCCCAGCTCGCGAAGGAAGGGGTCTGCAGGAGGTGGATGCCCACAACATTTAAACTGTTACTGGAAATTCAATTTAAGATTAAGAATTTACAAAAACTTGTTAATTATTTTACTGCTTGTTTGGAGTTGAGGGAACGAATTGCATATGCCTAGGAATTGTTGTGCTTGCAGTTGATGAATATTTAAAACACATTTATGGCTGAAGAATAGTGCCATTTAATAAAGTGCCAGGCAATTGCATTGTAATAAAAAAAAAGGGGAAGCTCGTCTTTCATGTGTATTTTTAGCATATATGTTGGCTGGGTGACAATCCCATTAAAGATGTTGTATCATGTTAAAATTATGTTACAAGTGGTGCAGGGGTGTCGGACCCCCACCATGCTTGAATTATTGTGAATATAAGTGGTGCAGGGGCATCAGACCCCCTCCATGCTTGAATTATTGTAAATACAAGTGGTGCAGGGGCATTGGCCCCCTCCGTGTATTGATTATTTAATTAATCTTGGTTTTCTGTCGATAGATGCCTACCGTAATGTGATTCTCTCTGGGCAGGGGAGATGGAGGTGTCGGGGGATCAAAGATAGATCTAGATAAGTGAAAAGGGAAGGCTGTTTGTGGGGGGTCAGAAATTATTGCTCACTTTTGGACAGGATACTACAAGCCAGTTTTAGTATCCGATGGGGGACTGTAAGGATTTCGCAATAATTTCAAAATTTCCTACAGTTCCGAAGATTGATTTTTATTAAAGAATACCTGGGTAATATACCTTTAAAAATCCAGGGATCAAAATGGCCGTCAGACCTCGTGGCAGAAGACAAAAGACATTGAAAAGGCAGCTTGTGTGTGTCTGTGAAAAAGGGGTAATCAAAGATGGTTGTCCGACCTCGTGGCAGAGCACAGGCTGTGTACATATAAAAAGGGAAAATCAAAGATGGCTGACAAAGGATTTAGAAAAAAAACCCAGCCCTGAAGCAATGGAGTAGTTAAACTGCCAATCAAAGGCAGTTCAGGGAGTTTCCCTCCCTGCAGGACAATCGATGTTTGTTTACACTAAACTGCTACAATGTTGAACCACTTGAGACTGCCAATCAATTGTGGTTCCAGTTGACCACAGGACAATGGCTTTGTTTACACTAACTTCCAAGGCTGTTTACTCAGTAATCAAAGAAAGACATGCTTTTTTTCAAACCATGCTGGTTTGGTTGGGATTACGGAAACGTGGCTCAAGGAAGGCCAGGACTGGGAACTCAACATCCAGGGGTATTCGATATTCAGGAAAGATAGGCAAAAAGGAAAGGGAGGTGGGGTAGCATTACTGGTTAAAGAAGGGATTAACACAATTGTAATGAAGGATATTAGCTCTGTTGAGGTGGAATCTGTATGGGTAGAATTAAGAAATACTAAGGGGAAAAAAACGTTAGTGGGAGTAGTTTATAGACCTCCAAACAGTAAGGCGGAGGTTGGGGATGGCATTAAAAGAGAAATTAAAGAAGCGTGCAATAAGGGCACAGCAGTCATCATGGGTGACTTTAATCTACATATAGATTGGGCCAACCAAATGAGTAACAATACTGTGGAGGAGGAATTCCTGGAGTGTTTACGGGATGGTTTCCTGGACCAATATGTCGAGGAACCAACCAGAGATCAGGCCATCTTAGACTGGGTATTATGTAACGAGAAAGGATTAATTAGCAATCTTGTTGTAAGAGGCCCCTTGGGTCGGAGCGATCATAATATGATCGAATTCTTCATTAAGATGGAGAATGAAGTAGTTGACTCAGAGACTAGCGGCCTCAATTTAAATAAAGGAAACTATGATGGTCTGAGGAGCGAGTTGGGTAGGATTGATTGGGGAATGGCACTGAAAGGGTTGACGGTGGATAGGCAATGGCAAACATTCAAAGACCGAATGGATGAACTACAGAATTTGTTCATCCCAGTTTGGCATAAAAATAAAACAATAAAGGTGACCCAACCGTGGCTAACAAGGGAAATTAGGGATAGCATAAGGTCCAAGGAGAGGGCATATAAATTGGCCAGAAAAAGCAATAATCCTGAGGATTGGGAGCAGTTTAGGATTCAACAAAGGAGGACAAAGGGATTAATTAAGAAAGGGAAAATAGAATATGAGAGTAAGCTTGCAGAGAACATAAAAACTGACTGTAAAAGCTTTTATAGATATGTGAAGAGAAAAAGATTGGTGAAGTCAAGCGTAGGTCCCTTGCAGTCAGAATCGGGGGAATTTATAATGGGGAACAAAGAAATGGCTGACCAACTAAATACATATTTTGGTTCTGTCTTCACAAAGGAGGACACAAATAACCTCCCAGAGATGCCGGAGAACATAGGGTCTGATGAAAGGGTGGAACTGAAAGAAATCAGTATTTGTAGGGAAATGGTGTTAGGAAAATTGATGGGACTGAAGGCCGATAAATCCCCAGGGCCTGATAATCTACATCCCAGGGTAATTAAGGAAGTGGCCCTAGAAATAATAGATGCATTGCTGGTCATCTTCCAGAACTCGATAGACTCTGGAACGGTACCCATGGATTGGAGGGTAGCTAATGTTACCCCACTATTCAAAAAAGGTGGTAGAGAAAAGGCGGGGAATTATAGACCGGTAAGCTCGACATCGGTAGTGGGGAAAATGCTAGAGTCCATTATAAAAGATGTAATAGCAGAGCACTTGGAAAGCAGTGACTGGGTCGGACAAAGTCAACATGGATTTACAAAAGGTAAATCATGCTTGACTAATCTACTGGAATTTTTTGAGGATGTAACTGGTAAAATAGATAAGGGAGAACCAGTGGATGTGGTGTATTTGGACTTTCAGAAGGCTTTCAATAAGGTCCCGCATAAGAGATTAGCATGCAAAATTAAGGCACATGGGATTGGGGGCAAGGTATTGACTTGGATAGAGAACTGGTTGGCGGACAGAAAGCAAAGTGTTGGAATAAACGGGTCGTTTTCCGAGTGGCAGGCAGTGACTAGTGGGGTACCGCAAGGATCGGTCCTAGGACCCCAGCTGTTCACAATATATATTAATGATCTGGACGAGGGAATTGGATGTAATATCTCCAAATTTGCAGATGACACAAAGCTGGGTGGGAGGGTATGTTGTGAGGAGGATGTCGTGAAACTCCAGCACGATTTGGACAGGTTGGGTGATTGGGCAGAAACATGGCAAATGCACTATAATGTGGATAAATGTGAGGTTATCCACTTTGGTGGCAAAAACAGGAAGGCAGATTATTATTTGAATGGCAATAGATTGGGAGAAGGGGAAGTGCAAAGAGACCTGGGTGTTCTTGTACACCAGTCGCTGAAGGTAAGCATGCAGGTGCAGCAGGTGGTTAAGAAGGCAAATGGTATGTTGGCCTTCATAGAAAGAGGGTTCGAGTACAAGAACAAGGATGTCTTGCTGCAGTTGTACAGGGCCTTGGTGAGACCACACCTTGAGTATTGTGTGCAGTTTTGGTCGCCTTACCTGAGGAAGGACGTTCTTGCCATGGAAGGAGTGCAGCGAAGGTTCACCAGGCTGATACCTGGGATGGCAGGAATGACGTATGAGGAGAGATTGTGTCGATTGGGTTTATACTCACTGGAGTTTAGAAGATTGAGAGGGGATCTCATTGAAACCTATAAAATTCTGTCAGGCCTGGACAGACTAGATGCAGGAAGGATGTTTCTGTTGGCCGGGGAGTCCAGAACCAGGGGTCATAGTCTAAGGATAAGGGGTAAGCCATTTAGGACTGAAATGAGGAGGAATTTCTTCACCCAGAGAGTGGTGAACCTGTGGAATTCTCTGCCACAGAGGGCGGTGGAGGCCAGTTCATTAAGTATATTCAAGAAGGAGTTGGATATATTTCTTAAGGCTAAAGGGATCAAGGGATATGGGGAGAAGGCAGGGACAGGGTACTGAATTTGGATGATCAGCCATGATCTCATTGAATGGCGGAGCAGGCTCGAAGGGCCGAATGGCCTACTCCTGCTCCTATCTTCTATGTATGTTTCTATGTAAGACAGCTCTATTCAAACCCAGTACGATGAATGGGAATACATTCACACCCATCACGATGAATGGGTAATTCATCCAAAACCCATCACAGTTAATGGGGACATCGGATCCCTTTTGTTTAGCCCAGATGCATCTGGATTTGGGCGGGAAGATTTTGGCCCCAAATGGGGTATAAGATAGCTTCTCAGGAAGTGATCTCTCTCTCTGCGGCCTCACCTCCGTGCCCTCTACAACTTGGGAGCCTGCCTAAAGGAGTGGAATACCAGCAGTTTACTTTTAAAATACTGGGGTGTTCTCTACTTCGGGGCAGTGAAGATCAAAGACCGCACGGCATGGGGCAGGCGTTCATTGGTGAGCATACCTTTTCTGGCCCATTACAAGGCAACTTAGAATAGGTATTAAGTGGTGGGAATTAAGGGGAATCTTGTTAAAACTGTAATTTTAGTCAATTTTCCCTCGTTGTGTCCGTTTTCTCCTCCCCTATTGAAGTATCAGTGTTGCACTAAGCAGAAAAGTGCTGTAGTGAACACTAAGAGTTCTGTATTGAAAGTGCTATTAAAAGGGTGTTGCACTAAGCAGAAAAGTGCTGTAGTGAACACTAAGTAGCTGTATTTAAAGGTGCTGTATCTAAGTAACAGTGTTGTACTAAGAAGTAAAGTGCTGCATTTAAGCAACAGTGTTCTATTAAGCAAAAGAGTGCTGCAGTAAACAATAAGTGAACTGTGTTAAGCAAAAGTGCTGTACCAGGCATAGGTGTGTTGTATCGATTATTTTTAAGTTGTTTCTTTCTTTTTGTTTCAATAAATACTGGTCTGTTTTGCACCCAACCACGAGTCTCGGTGTTTTTCTGTCTACATCGCTACCGAATAAGTCCGGCGGTCAGAACCAGGAATAGGGGAGCACTTCAAAACCGCACGGGGGTCCCTGGAGCAGCTCAGAGGCTTCTGACTGGCCAGAGACAATAACCCCAACCCCGCTTGTTTAATTCCTACAAAATGGCGACCGTGGCAGGGACATTGGCAACGGTGTGCGATGTAGCAGACGGTGGTTTGGGTCTGGAGAGAGCAGCAGTTATTGGTTTACTTTTTATCCCACTGGTTTGTTTGTGGTTAGGTGCCCGCAGGCTTGGGGAAGTTACCCGCAGGCTTAGGGAATCTGGAGCAGAGAGTTGGGATAGGGAAAGGGAGGTTGAAGAATACCAGGCCAAGATGGAGCGCCTGGTGGTCCAGTTTAGTGAGGGCAAAAGCCACACGAGGCACGAGTCAGAGTACCTGAAGTGCCTAGTTGCAGAGGCCAAGAGCAATGAGATGAGGGTGTGGGAGGAGAACGCTCACCTCATACAAGAAATAAAAGAGCAGGAGGAATTCCTACAAGAGAAATTCCCTACCCCGTACACGATTTGCTCAGACAGCATGTTCACATGCAATTCTTGTACGGAATACCTGGCCATCTGGTCCTGTCGGAGATACACCTCCGCTCACGGGAGACCCCTGGGAATCAAGCCTCTGCTGGAGAAAATCATGACAGCCGTAGGGGAGGAAAGGAAGGTCTATATCGATAAAGTTAAAGCCCATTCGAAGACAGAACCCATGTGGGAGGGCAACCAAAAGGCAGATGAATTGGCCAAGCAGGGAGCTAGGGAAGGAAAGTTTTGGGACCCCTACCAGACAGGTTCGGTAGCCGCAATCCGGGACAAGGGAGGCACACAAGGGATAGCTTTGCTCCCGGACCTAAAGCAGGCCCAGGTACGGGATCCCGTCCTCAGAGCCATCCTGAACGCGCTCACAAAAGGGGAGAAAGTAGAGGGCCCGTACTGCACATCAGCCATCGCCATCAAGGAAGACATGCTGTTCAGGGGGGAGCAATGGGTAGTGCCGCAGCAGCACCAGAGGGAATTCCTCCAACTGGCCCATGAGGGTCCAGGAGCGGGGCATCCTGGGCCTGAGACCACCTGGCAGCGGATGGAACAGGCAGGATGGTGGCCAGGACTGAGGGAACATGTCCGCGAGTTCTGCGCTGGCTGTCTGGTGTGTGCTGCCAATAACCCTGACCCCCAGAAAAGGAAGGTATGTTTGGGACACATCAGGAGGGTAGAGGGACCATGGCAGTCGATCCAGATCGATTACATTGGGCCCCTACCCAGCACCCAGGGAGGCTACAATACTGCCTAGTCCTGGTGGATGTGTTTTCAAAGTGGGTGGAAGCTTTTCCCTGCCGAACAGCTACCACATTGGGTACAGCTAAGATCCTGGTCAGGGAAGTGTTCTCACGATGGGGACTCCCACAGTATGTGGAGACTGACCAAGGGAGTCACTTTACCGGGCAGGTCATGCAAGAGACCCTCATGGTACTTGGCATTGAGGGGAAATGGCACGTCGCCTACAACCCACAGTCATCGGGTCCTGTAGAGCGTTTAAACCGCACTATAAAAGAAAAGCTGCGCAAGGAGACGGGAGACTCATCCAAGAAGTGGGTAGAAGTCCTCCCATTGGTCCTAATGGGGATCCGAGCCAGCCAGTCAAAAAGCACGGGGTATTCCCCACACGAGTTCATGACTGGCAGGGTTACGCGGACCCCCACCCATGCGCTAGCCCCGGTGCTCACGGAAGGTCAGCTCAGAGAGGTGAACCGGGACAGCTTTGTCAGGAATCTGTTTGAACACCTTAAACAGATTCACTGGCAGGCTGCTAGCAACATGGGAAAACTGCACCGGAGTAACCGATTGCTGCTAGAACCCAACAGGCACCATTAGTGGGAGATCGGGGATCAGGTCATGGTGAGGAACTTTGCCCGGTTGGGAAGTTTTGAACCAATGTATATGGGGCCGTACAGCATTTTGGATAAGGCAAGCCCCATGGTCTATACCATAAAGATGTCCCGCCGCACAAAGTGGTTCCACATTAACCAGTGCAAGCTGCTCAGACTGAGAGTGGAGAACGGCCAGCAAGGGCGAACCGTGTTAAAGCTAGAGATCATCAGCCTACAGCTGTGTCAGACTCACAGACCGCAAAGGTGGGGGCAGTGAATTGTGTGACTGGAGAGGCCGTCCCACCGATTAAGTGGGACTCAGGTACACCCCCAGTAGCCGGAGCCTTAAGGAGGTCTCCTCGCATACCACAGCCTAAACTACCATGGTCACTCGAGTATCAATTTAAACGGCCCAGCCCCAGGAGAGCGCTTAACAGAAAGGGAAAAACCAAGGTCAGGGACAAGTCTAAGGACACAAATCCCCAGCCTGCCGCCTCCAAAGGTGAGGGACTCACAGGAGAGGTAGTGTTGGGCAGAGAGAGAGAGAAGGGTCCCCAGCCTGCGGCATCAGGCTGCGCGGAACCCGCAGGACAGGGTAAGGACTCGGCAGCCACACAGAAGGGGGTAGTGTGCTGCAGCACAGGAGGGCACACTCCTCCAGTCAGTTGGGAAATGGAAAACCCCCCAGTTCTTTTAAGAAGGACTCTCTGGGTCCGGTGGCACAGGTCACCTTACGCCCAGGCGTACAAGCTGCCCAGATTCCACAAAAGGCAGAGGCGTAACAGGGATTAGCCTGGCCGTCCGGAGACAGGCGGCGGATGTATATAGCTTTTAGTTTAAGGGTGTTTTATTTTTCTCAGGTTTTGGAATTTTAATAGTCTAATTTTAGTTTACGATAAGTTTAAGTTTTGAAAATTTTGATAACTGTGTCAAGCCAGAGAACCTTCTCGGGACATGACTATTTTGTTCGTGTGTCCCTACAGAAAGGAAATCGGGATGGGAAAGTTTCTGCTTCTGCTCGCCCTGGTAGGGGTGAGCATCGGTGACTGAGGAGACGTGGAGAACTCCCACATCTATGGCTGCTCGGGAGAGAGAGCACCAATCGTTAACGCTGGGGATGGCGAACGGGGTGTGGAGGAGCTCGCCATCTACTTCCATGAGGGTAGGTGGCCAGGGTGGCTGGGGTCTAACTCCACCCAGTACTCCAGCCAGACCGGGTTCACGTATGGGGAGGCCTCCATCCCGTGCCCCAGGGTACAGGTCGTTGCTACAAGGGTCAGCGTCACCGAGGGGAAACGTGTGTGTTCGACATGTAAGGGACAGATTCCCCTGGATAGGTGGTGGTGGCTCAGAAAGCTGAGCAGGGACATAGGAAACTCCGCAGTCGATTGGGAACGATTGGGGAACAATACCCATCGGACGATTACAGAGACCTGAGGGGGAGTGAGTGTGTGCTGGGACAAGTGGTGGGAGCCGGATCAGGGTGTTTATGTTTGTATGTGGGGGTCAGAGAAAGTCTGCCCCGCAGGCATATCCATCATCTTCCACAGACAATGGCAAGATGCCGGGGAGGGGATGGGGTGGGATTCTAGCCTGCATGCGTGCGCGATCCCACACTCCCCGATCCCAGTCAACATCACCGAACTTGTAACCCGCCCCCGGAAGCCCCTGCCCATGACCACGACATCACAGACTATAGTTCAGAGGTGTCCTACCACCACCAAGGGACCAGGGAATGGTTTAGTCCTAGTGCCAACCGATAAGTTGCTGTACCAGGGGGTAACACTATGCAGACGCCTCAGTGATCCTGAACCTGACCGAGGTACACTTACCTGAGTGGTGCCCTAAGGAGACAGAACAGTTGTACCAAGCCCTGCTGAAAGAAATGTTTATAATATTTTATGAATTCAACTTTCCAGTGTAGACAAAGCGAAACTGTACAGTTTACATCCTGAGCATAATATGGGAGCGGGGAGACAAAGAAGGGGGACCTGGAATGATATTTTCACTGCCTATAATACAGGATCCTCAGTAGTAAACAGCCTAGACGATATAGTAAGAAGTCACACAACATCAGGTTATAGTCCAACAGTTTTATTTGAAATCACAAGCTTTCGGAGCGCTGCTCCTTTGTCAGGTGAAGTGGAGAGATGCATAAAGACACAGCTTATATAGTCAGAGAATAATGCCAGATGATTACAGGTAATCTTTCTAACTGCCATTTATCACACCTCGGCAGAGAGATAATCACAGCAATCAAAGGTGTGAATGGTGTCCAAACAGGTCTGTCAGGAAAACATTACATCAAAGAACAATGAGGTGGGGACACCCGGGGTCAAATGTTGCAGATGCTGGGGTCTGTATGAAGAACAAAAAACAGACAAAAAAACATTTTTTTTTTGCTGGAAATCACAGCAGGTCCAGCCGCATCTGTGTAGAGAGAACAAGCCAACGACGACTCGAGTCTGGATGACCCTACGTCAGGTGGGGTTACATGTAGCGTGACATGAACCCAAGATCCTGGTTGAGGCCGTCCTCATGAGTGTGGAACTTGGCTATCAGTTTCTGCTCTACGATTTTGCGTTGTCGTGTGTCTCGAAGGCCGCCTTGGAGAATGCTTACCCGAATATCGGAGGCTGAATGTCCTTGACTGCTGAAGTGTTCCCCGACTGGGAGGGAACACTCCTGCCTGGCGATTGTTGCGCGGTGTCCGTTCATCTGTTGTCGCAGTGTCTGCATGGTCTCGCCGATGTACCATGCTCCGGGGCATCCTTTCCTGCAACGTATGAGGTAGACAACATTGGCCGAGTCACATGAGTATGTACCATGTACCTGGTGGGTGGTGTCCTCACGTATGATGATGGTATCTGTGTTGATGATCTGGCATGTCTTGCAGAGGTTGCCGTGGCAGGGTTGTGTGGTGTCGTGGTCGCTGTTCTCCTGAAAGAAGCATACTGACAACTGGACAACCAGGAACACTACAGACAGTTACCCGCAGATCCGTCCAAAGAACACACCCGCCAACTCAACAGACTGATCAAGACCTTCGATCCAGACCTTCAAAGCATCCTACGCGCTCTCATCCCATGTACTCCCCGCGTGGGAGACTTCTACTGCCTCCCAAAGATACACAAAGCCAACACACCCGGACGTCCTATCGTATCAGGCAACGGAACCCTGTGTGAGAACCTCTCTGGATACGTTGAGGGCATCCTGAAACCCATCGTACAAGAAACCCCCAGCTTCTGTCGCGACACTACAGACTTCTTACAGAAACTCAGCACCCACGGACCAGTTGAACCAGGAACACTCCTCGCCACGATGGACGTCTCGGCACTCTACACCAGTATCCCCCACGATGACGGCATCGCTGCGACAGCCTCAGTACTCAACACCAACAACAGCCAATCTCCAGACACCATCCTACAACTCATCCGCTTCATCCTTGACCACAATGTCTTCACCTTTGACAACCAGTTCTTTACCCAAACACACGGAACAGCCATGGGGACCAAATTCGCACCCCAATACGCCAACATCTTCATGCACAAGTTCGAGCAAGACTTCTTCGCTGCACAGGACCTCCAACCAACACTATAGACCAGATACAGCGACGACATTTTCTTCCTATGGACCCACGGTGAAGAATCACTGAAAAGACTACACGATAACATCAACAAGTTCCATCCCACCATCAAACTCACCATGGACTACTCCTCAGAATAGGTTTCATTCTTGGACACACGAATCTCCATCAAAGAAGGACACCTCAGCACTTCACTCTACCGCAAGCCCACGGACAACCACAGGATGCTCCACTTCTCCAGCTTCCACCCTAACCACGTTAAAGAAGCCATCCCCTATGGACAAGCCCTGCGAATACACAGGATTTGCTCAGATGAGGAGGAACGCAATGGACACCTACAGAGGCTGAAAGACACCCTCGTAAGAACGGGATATGACGCTCGACTCGTCGATCGACAGTTCCGACGGGCCACAGCAAAAAATCGCATAGACCTCCTCAGAAGACAAACATGGGACACAACCAACAGAGTACCCTTCGTCGTCCAGTACTTCCCTGGAGCGGAGAAACTACGCCATGTTCTTCGCAGCCTTCAACATGTCATCGATGATGACGAACACCTCGCTAAGGCCATCCCCACGCCTCCACTACTCGCCTTCAAACAGCCGCCTAACCTCAAACAGACTATCGTTCGCAGCAAATTACCCAGCTTTCAGGAGAACAGCGACCATGACACCACACAACCCTGCCACGGCAACCTCTGCAAGACATGCCAGATCATCAACACAGATACCATCATCACACGTGAGGACACCACCCACCAGGTACATGGTACATACTCATGTGACTCGGCCAACGTTGTCTACCTCATACGTTGCAGGAAAGGATGCCCCGGAGCATGGTACATCAGCGAGACCATGCAGACACTGCGACAACGGATGAACGGACACCACGCAACAATCGCCAGGCAAGAGTGTTCCCTCCCAGTCGGGGAACACTTCAGCAGTCAAGGACATTCAGCCTCCGATCTTCGGGTAAGCATTCTCCAAGGCGGACTTCGAGACACACGACAACACAAAATCGTAGAGCAGAAACTGATAGCCAAGTTCCGCACTCATGAGGACGGCCTCAACCAGGATCTTGGGTTCATGTCACGCTACATGTAACCCCACCTGACGTAGGGTCATCCAGACTCGAGTCGTCGTTGGCTTGTTCTCTCTACACAGATGCGGCCGGACCTGCTGTGATTTCCAGCAAAAAAAAAATGTTTTTTTGTCTGTTTTTTGCTCTTCATACAGACCCCAGCATCTGCAAAATTTGACCCCGGGTGTCCCCACCTCATTGTTCTTTGATGTAATGTTTTCCTGACAGACCTGTTTGGACACCATTCACACCTTTGATTACTGTGATTATCTCTCTGCCGAGGTGTGATAAATGGCAGTTAGAAAGATGACCTGTAATCATCTGGCATTATTCTCTGACTATATAAGCTGTGTCTTTATGCATCTCTCCACTTCACCTGACGAAGAAGCAGCACTCCGAAAGCTTGTGATTTCAAATAAAACTGTTGGACTATAACCTGGTGTTGTGTGACTTCTTACATTTGTCCACCCCAGTCCAACACCGGCTTCTCCACACCATAGACGATATAGAGTTACAAACACAGATAAATGGTTTAAAGACCCAATTAAGAAAAATCCTAACAGAGGAGAACACAGTGGTAGGCTCAGAGCTACATGAGGACCAAGCTATGATGGTCCATTTAAAAGAGATCATTGCTGAGCTGGAGATACATACATGCGGGAAGACAGGAATGCTTCAGATCAGGCTGCACAGAATGAGGTGTGCATGCTATACGGGGCATGGTTGCTGGGTGAGGGCCGCAGCAACCTGGAGAATTTAAAACAAGGTTTAGTCCCCTCCTGGATTAGCAACAAGCACCTCGCAGCCTTCCACCCGTTTAGTAATTCACTGAGCCCGTGTCAGCTTTACCTAGCCTCTGAAGCCTACCCTGTCCCAGTAGATTGTGGATGTTCCAACCGTACTATCATGGGGATAGTAGTGAGGATGCCGGTCATGGGTGGGACAGCCCGACCCACACCATTATACAGGGTGGAGAACATTGGGATCATTCAAGGGAGTGCACACATCTGTTTTGCAGAGGTCCCACCTTATGTCATAAAGTGGGAGCACGCTATGACAGGTACAGGCCTCTCCAGGTGCCGGAGCTGGGGTGCACACATAATACTGTGTCCCCAGCACTTGAATGCCTATTCGAGACCACAGTGTGGGTTCAAAGCTGCTGGCGCACAACCTGTGAACTGTACCATGGAGGTAATGGCACAAGGCCATGTTTCCTCACAGGTAGCATTCATAGTGGGTGGGACATATTGGGCTGGATTTTGCTACGGGGGCGGGTTGGAGGTGGGAAACCCACATTCGGGCTTGTTGTCCCGCCTCCATGGAGATGTGGTCAACCCACTGGATTTTCCTCTGATTGACCTTGTTGAGCCCGCCCTGTGGGCTCAGCAGGCCAATTAAGGGCCACCCGGCAACAGGTGACGTCAGAGATTGACATTTCATCTGTCAAAAGCTTTTGGCAGATGAAAGATCAGTGTTTAACAGCTGTTTGAAGCTGTCAAGCACTGAAAAACTGCTAATTCAGCCTCAGTCCCTTCTCAGGATAACTTTAAAATCATTTTGCTGCAGAAACCAAGAAGCTGATTTTTTTTTAAAAATCGGAGCTTCTGTGGTTCTTGCAGCCGACTCCCGACACCGGAATGCAGGACTCCTGTAAAGGTAAGTAAAAGTAAGTTAAACTTATTTAAACACTTTAAACACTTGCAAAACACTTACCTTTGCACTCCTGCACCCCTCACTCACCTGAACACTTGGCATCTCGACCCCTCCAAGACCTCAGACCCACGTCCCGCCTCGAAAACTTTTCGTGGTTTGGAGCTGTCGGGAAGCCCACAAACCAGCAATAAAAATCGCGAATAGGCAAAAAACTACCTGTTAACTACCTGTTAACAGGCAGTTTAATTGCCTTTAATCCCTTCCCACCTCTGGGAGTCGGGTTCCAGCACTTGTCGGCAACCCGACTCCTATGAAATTGACATGGAGGCGGGTTGGAGGCGGGATGGGGTCGGGACCCCCGGATCTCCGATTTTTATCGCCCGGACGCCTCCAACCCGACTCCAGGGGCTTAGGAAAATCCAGCCCATTGTGTCACCACAAGTGCGCCCCACTACCGGCATGGACAGCACATCTGCTGTCTGGTGAGTGACAGCAGTTTCTGTTTTAAACCTGAGGCAGAAGTTCAAGTGGCCCAGGAACGGATTGTACCCATCCCTGAACCCTCAACTGTTCACCTCACTGTCAGGGAAAACATTACCAATCTGCAGAATTACGTAACACATTTCAGCTATGTTACCACCCCGATTAGAAGCAGTGGTCATATCACAGAAACATTTCTGTACATTAGAACAGAAGACAGTCGAGATAGGGGCCAAGATCTTGGATATCGTAGTTCCACCTTGGTGGGATTTTTTTGAAAATATAGAGGTCCCTTCTTGGATTTGAATGGCTTCACACATTTTAGTGGTTTGCCAGCTCGGTATAGTTTTCTACTTGCTGTGCACAAAGTGCAAGGGGAGGGATCAGATGCTCCACTCTCAACATGAGGTAGCATGGGACAAAAATAAAAATAAAGTCTGTGACCAGGTATAAAACAAACCTTAACCGTTACTAAAAATAAAGTTTGATGAGTGAGTGTGTCATTATTTTCCTATGTGTGTGTAATTTTTCCAAGTGGTGCAGGGGTGTTGGACCCCCTCCGTGCTTGGATGTGAATGTAATTGAATTTTTCGTACCTTGTATATATTTTGAACAGTACACCTAAAGGGGAACGGGAGAGTGTTTTGTTTTTGGGTTTTAGTTTAGATAATACAGGGGAAGGTTGGCTCCCAGGGATCAGAAATTTTGCTCACCCAGGATGACACTATAGTGGATAAAGTATCACAGGAGGGAGTGTAAGGTTCGCAAATTCTGCAGATTCCCTCAAACCAGGAAGATTACCCCAAAGAAGATATTTTGGACTGTTTAAAAGAATGTTGTGCCAAAAAAGGGGCTTAAAGATAAAACCCCAGGATTTTGGTTATTTTCAAAAGGCATGTCCAGGCCTGTGGAAGGCTGCGACAAAGGGGCTGGGATGGGCCTCTGTAAAAACAAGCAGTTTGGGTATTGGCATAGGCCAAACTGTCTGGGAATGTTCTGGGCCGTCTCAGTCATTTCACATAAATGATAAAAGGCCTACAGAAGAGCAGTTCCTGCCAAAATTACAGAGCCATCAAGAGTATGCATAATGCAGTACATGCCACTGATCAACAAAAGGGACCCTGACTCCAGCAGGAGAAGACAAAACTTACTAATCGGACCAAAGATTAAACAGTCATTTAAAGCCAATTTAGGTTTCGACGGGCCACCCCGAACCTAGTTTACACCAACTTAAATCAATTAAAAATAGATGGGACCAGCTCGAAACCCGTTAAAGAATTCAAAACTATTAATGTTAACGAGCCTGCCAAAATTGACAATGGGCCAGAGAAGATTTGGCGTGTAGATAAACAAGGCCTCAAACGGTATAATTGGGGCCTGCTTTTTCAGTAAAACGCAGACGCAGACACAGTCACACGGAGAAAGAAGAAGAGAGCAGTTTGGTTTCGGCCCGTTTGATACAGCATGACTCGTGTAGAGGAGAAGAAGAAGAAACGGACTTCAAAATCCAAGCCAAGTCACAAAAGTATCCCATCGAACGCCTCGCAGCAACCAAAGGCCCCAAGAAACAACCAACCAAAAATATTACCAGCAACTAGGTAATATTGGGCCACCGCGACCAACAAGAAACCAACCTGGAAGACACCGAAGATTTGCAAGTTTGTTTCCACTCTACAAACTATTCTGACTTACCCCTAGGTAAGATTTGATGAAAAGACTCTTAACCCTATTCCTGACCAAAGGAAATTGGGTACTTACCCGATAGATCCAATACGCACCCGACCATATCAGCGGACACGCGAAGACTGAAAAAGCAACGCAGGTGAAGTCTTCTACCACGTCTGGGGTACGGCAGGCCCCAACTGCCACACCTAGAGGACCCCGAAATCGCGAACCTCTACAACTGTCAAGAAAGTCGTTTAGTGAGCATTTTCCCTGGTCCTCTGGAGTCCAACTTAGTCAGTGTAGTGGGATTGGGAGGGTGAAGTATTCTGTCCATTGTTATTCTCCCTCGTATTTTCCGAAGTGTTCCCCCCTTTTAGAGTGATAAGATTGTTGTGTTGTGCATATTTTCTTGTCTCAAATAAAATCCAAGTTTTTTCACCAACTCAGTTGTCTGTTGCAATTTCATTACAACCCCCAAATAAGTCTAAAGCCTAGAATCAAGGGAGTGGGAGCGATTCGGACCACTCAGGAGTCAGAGGCAAAGCTGACCACACACACCACCCCTTACACAGGAGACAGACATTAAATTGGGAGCAGTCAGATACGGCACAGATAATTCAACAGAACCAAAGACAAATACGATGGCAAAATACTGCGGATGCTGGAAATCCGAAATAACAACAGAAAATGCTGGAAAAACTCAGCAGGCCAGGGCAGCATCCATGGAGAGAGAAACGGAGTTAACGTTTCAGGTCGAAGACCCTTCGTCAGCGAGGCACTTACAGAAGGGAACTGAAAAGAAAAGAAAATACAAATTAGAGTCCAGTCAAAGAAATAAGATGTCTCACAAAGTTGATGTAATAACAAACGCAGGGTTGGGAAAAATAACTTAAGAAAAGGAAAAGAACTAGTGAAGGAAATAGACAAATTGCTACTGACAGCTGTGTAAAAGTTGAATCTTAGCTGAAAGATGTTGGTGGAAAGATTTTTCACTCTCCAATCCCTCCCCCCCTCCCCCCCCGCACCCCCCCACCCCGACACAGGTCAGCTGGTGTTCACACAAAGTGTCTCCAACTCACTTGACCAGACCAGTATTTGCAGATCAGGTCATTAGCCTTGGCCCAGTGGACCCCAGGTCCAGGCCTCTCAGCCTCCTAGGAAGGGCCTTGTGCCTAGAAACAGGGGCCTGAGAGGCCTTCTGTCTGTTGTCTAAAATCCCAGAGCTTAGGGCTTAGACAGCTGAAGACACGGTCGCAATTTTAAAATTCTCAGGCTTGTGTTCAAATCCCTACATGGCCTTGCCCCTCCCCATCTCTGTAAACCCACCCCCCAACTCTCCAACTTCTCTGCACTCCTCTAATTCTGGCCTTGTATGCATCCCACACTTCCTTTGCTTCACCATTGGCGGTCGTGCCTTTACCTATCTAGGCCCTAAGCTCTGTAATTCCTCCCACTAAAACTCCCTGCATTTCAACTTACCTATCCTCCTTTAAGATGCTCCTTAAAACCTACCTCTTTGACCAGTCCTATTGGCCCAGAAATTCGGGTCGGGGGCTTCCCGCGGGTGTAAGCCCCCGACCTGCACTTACCTAGCGCACCAGCCGTTGTGCTGTGGGCCCGTGTGGGATTCCGATCCTAGGCTTGCTCCAACTGCCGACGCGCAGTGCTTGCGTATCCCAGGGGCGCAGTTTGTTCGAAGCGTCCCCTGGGATCACGTGGGCCATGGAGAGCCAATGGTAGCAGGGAATCTCTATTCGTAGATTTGACAGAAAGACCTGTCAAATCCATGAATAGAGTTCGGCCCCAAAACATAACTAAAACTTCAAATACATTTTTTTTTAATCACATTTTAAAAATAACTATAAATTACATAAAATAACTACTTTAAACAATAAGTTAAATTTTTGAAAAATTAATTACAGTTTCTAACGGGGCTAAAAATAAACTTACCTTTCTTTAAAGTATTTAAAAATAATAAACCTGTGGAAAAAATGTTTTAATTTTACTTAATTCACCACTTACCTTGTTAAAAGCAGGCCTTGTGGCTGCTTTTTAAAAGCGTAGCTGCTGGAGACTTACCCTCCCGGAGAAACCTGGAAAAAAATGGAAGTTCCAGGCGTACGCGCTGCCACTCTGGCGCACGCGTTCGACCTGTGAACCCCTTCCTTTAAGGGAACGGAAGTTGTGGTTTCCCGCGCATGCGCAGTGCATGCACGAAACCGGCACTTTCATTGGGCCTATGCGTGAGCACCCAGCGCGTACTCACCCGTGGAGACCTGAATTTCTGGCCCATTCCTTATGTGGCTCGGTGTCAAATTTTGCTTGATAATCACTCCTATGAGGCGCCTTGGGATGGTTTACTATGTTAATGGCGCTATATAAATGCAAGTTGAAGTAACATTAAAACTAGCCCCTAGGGCAGTGGAGTTCTTCTCTGGCAGGCAGAGTGCAAGTTACAACCAAGTGTAACCTGCAGTATAACTTAGATCTCAGACCAGTAAGTGCAGTATAACTGTACCCTTAAGTAACCATTGTTGCTGTTTAGTTAGGTTGCAGCGTTGAAGCATTTAACAATTATCTTTTATTTCCTGTTTTACATTGTCTTCAGATTAATCTGCAATATCTTAAAGTTGCCACATGGTGGTGGACTATACACAGTTGTTCACATGCCATACAGCAGCTGGGCAAAATGCACAGGCAGCGGAAAACCACTTGTGCGTTGCTGTACTATTTATACAGGTGTTGTCTATTCCAGGAAGGAAAAGCATTGCAGACACCAAAGGATCTCCAGTGGTGGCTACTACTCCTTGGGTGTCAGTGGGCAGCACTCTGACCTCTGAATCATAAGGTCGTGGGTTCAAGACCCACTCCAGGAACTTGAGCACAAAGTCTAGGCTGACAGTCCCAATGCAGTGCTGAGGGAGTGCTGCACTGTCGGAGTTGCTGTCTTTCGGATGAGACGTTAAACCGCGACCCTGTCTGCTCTCTCAGGTGGGCGTATAAGATCCCAAGGCACTATTCTGAAGAGCAGGGGAGTTCTCTGTGATGAAATATATGCCTTCATCAGCCTATGTGTTTCACCTGCTTGTATTGTGTGAACCGCCCCCTTTTGTTCCTATTGTGTGTATTGGCTACGCCCCTGTCTTTTGTCATATAAAGGTCTCAGGAGCTGGATGAGTCATTCCTACCAGACGCCCGATGTGGGAAGACCTGTAATGCTGCTATGTTCTTAGTGATTAAAAGCCTTAGTTGAATCCTTTAAATTCCTTGTCTTTGAGTTATTGATGGCATATCAATTTTAATCACTAAAACACCAGGATGGATCGACTCCTGAAACCAGAACGCTTGGATCTGGACCCCCATGCCTCAGACGCAGCCACACAGTTCGGACACTGGTTCCAATGCTTCGAATTTTTCATTGCAAACTCATCCACTGCCATAGCCGCAGCCGAAACCGCTACCGGAGACATGAAACTGGGAATCCTGCGAAACTGGGTGAGCCATCGGGTCTCCCCCCTCATCCAAGATGCCACCAGCTACGAGGATGCCTGCACCATCCTGAAGGCCCACTACGCGCGGCCAATAAACGTGGTGTACGCCAGGCATCTTCTGACTACTCGCACGCAGCGGCATGGTGAGTCACTAGAGGACTTTATACTAAACCTAAAAGTACTGGGCAGAGACTGTAACTGTAAGGCTGTGTCTGCCACCGTGTACACGGAGGAGCTGATTCGAGACTCCCTTATTGCGGGCCTCAGTTTAAATTATATTCGGCAGAAACTGTTTGAAAAGGAGGGACTGGACTTAAAACAGGCTATAGATATAGCGCGATCGCTGGATATGGCCCAGAGGAACTCTGAATCCTGTTCCCCTGGCCACGCGGCCCACTCCGCTTCGTGCGCGCCGTGGGGGCCGCCATCTTGGAAGCCATCTTCACCTCCCAGGTCTCAGGCCAGCCCAGCACCATCGGAGCCCCAGCCTCCACCCAGGAGCCCCACTACTGCCGCAATGCATCGGGGCCCGAAATGCTACTTCTGCGGCCAGGACAAACACTCCAGGCATCTGTGCCCAGCGAAGGGCACCACCTGTTTTAAATGCGGGAAGAAAGGACATTTCAGCAAAGTCTGCAGAGGGAACCCCGCCTCCAACTCCACCACCGCCGTGTGTGCGCCGTGGGAGCGGCCATCTTGGAAGCCATCTTGTCCACCCTCATGGAGTCCACCATCTTGCCCCGACTACACGGACCTCCAGGACCCACTGGTGGCCTCGATCACAGTGGATCAGTCCAGGCCGCATCCGTTGTCTAAATCGATGATGGACATAGAGGTAAACGGGAACAAGGTTAAATGCTTGATTGACTGCGGGAGCACCGAAAGCTTTATTCATCCTAGCCTGGTAAAACGACTTTCACCAACGATAGTCCCCACACAGGGCAAAATCGCCATGGCCGATAAGACTCATACCTCAAAAATTACAGGTTTCTGCGCGGTTATGTTGTCATTAAAAGGCAATGATTACAGAGATTTTAAACTATTGATAATGCCAGATCTCTGTGTGAGCGTGATCTTGGGTCTGGACTTCCAGTGCCACCACCAAAGTATCACGCTTACCTACGGTGGGTCCCAGCCGCCCCTCACAGTGTGCGGTCTGGCTACCCTGAAGGTCAAGCCGCCCTCTCTGTTCGCCAACCTCGCACCCAACTGTCGACCCATAGCGACCAAGAGCAGGCAGTACAGCTGGGAGGACAGACGGTTCATTGCGTCGGAAGTAGAAAGACTCAAGCGGGAAGGTATCATCGAATGCAGTACCAGCCCGTGGCACGCCCAGGTAGTAGTAGTGAAGGGTAGCAAAAAGAAGCGGATGGTGATAGATTATAGCCAGACGGTTAATCTATACACTCAGCTAGACGCCTACCCTCTGCCCCGCATAGCGGATATGGTTAACCAAATCGCGCAATACCGGGTGTTTTCCACCATCGACCTAAAATCGGCATACCACCAGCTCCCCATTAGGCCGGAGGACCGTCCATACACCGCCTTCGAGGCGAACAGACGTCTCTACCACTTCCTCAGAGTCCCCTTTGGGGTAACGAACGGGGTCTCGGTCTTCCAGCGGGAGATGGACCGCATGGTCGATGAGAACCAGTTAACAGCCACCTACCCATACCTAGACAACGTCACCATCTGCGGCCACGACCAGCAAGACCACGACTCGAACCTCGCGAGATTTCTGAAAACCGCCCTCAGACTCAATCTCACCTACAACGAGGATAAGTGTGTCTTTAGCACCACGCGCCTCTGTTTCCTGGGCTGCGTGGTAGAAAACGGGGAAATCGGTCCGGACCCCGACCGATTGCGCCCCCTACGGGAGCTACCCCTACCAAACACCCCCAAGGCCCTGAAAAGGTGCCTGGGGTTTGTGGTGTATGTAACCGTTCCACCTTTAAGAGAACTATTTTAAGAGATGCACTACTTTATCTTGGCTGCTGTATACTGTAATACCGGTGGTGACCACACCGGTATATAAGTGCTGTGTAATGATTTATTGGGCAGTTCAGCCTGACCTCTGACTAGTAAAGACCTGTTGAATTTACTCTTGTGGTCTGTGTGCAGTGATTCTTATTAACAATAACTAGAACACACAGACTTAACAGTGGCGACGATGACGATCTTACCCTGCGGCAGAGATATATCCAAGGCAGTTTAACGGGCGTCGAGAAGAGGCATCCGCCCTCATCATCCTGCTGAGAAAAGACTCGGGTCTGAAGAGCAAGGAAGAATCCTGACACGAAGCCTTCTATCAGCAACAGGCAGTGATCATCCCTTCTATCACGGTGGTGGGTAAGCTGATCAGCGACGAGCAGCAAGTCGGCCACGTTGGCTGTGAAGTAGGGGAGGGAAAAATGGAGGATATAAGGGCGGAGAACTCGACCACGGCCGGGGCAAAGAGCCGGACAGAAGTCGGGGCCAGAGGCGCTGAGACTGGGGCAGCGTAAGGCACGGGAGCCGCGGTGAATGCAAACGCAGCCGGTGCAAAAGACCGGGCTGCAAGCGGGCTGGGAGATGCAACAGCGTCGAGAGAGAGCTCGACCGCGGCCGGGGACAAAAAGGCCGGGCAGCTACCGAGGCCGCGAGGAGCGGGATAAAATAAAAAAAACGCGGAGAACTCAGCCGCAGCTGGGGGAAAGGACCGGACTGCAAGAGGGGCTGGGAGGCACGATTTGAGAACCGCTGGGGAGGGCGAACGCAGCAATACGGCAATCGCCATTACAGCCAGTGGGGGAGAAAGGCAAACGCGGGAAGCCGCCATTTTCGTAGGCGGGGGAAGAAGACAAGCGCGGGAAACCGCCATTTTGAAAAAATAAATAAATAAAATTTTCTTTTTGTTTCTCAAGAAGATTGCGAGGATGCCTAAGCGTGGTAACATCAACGATTTCGATCCCGATGTTGAAGATTGGGCCACGTATGTAGAACGCATAGAGATTTATTGTAAGGCAAATAAAATATCATATGAAGATAAAGCACTAACCTTACTAAACTCAATGGGTGCGAAGACATACGGGCTATTGAAGCATCTTCTATCACCAGCTAAACCGGCGGATCAGGCTTTCGCTAATATTGTTGCTGTCCTGAGAAATCATTTGAACCCCACACCGCTGATGTTAGCGGAACGATTTAAATTTTATGCGAGAACGCAACTGAAAGAGGAAAGCAACGCGGAGTATTTAATTGAACTGCGTAAGCTAGCGAAATACTGTCAGTTTGGGGAAAGACTGACAGGGGCACTGAGAGACAAATTCGTGTGTGGATTGTCGAAAGAAGGAACACAAAAGCGGCTGCTTGAAGAGAATGATCTTACACTTGATAAGGCTGTCACTATTGCAGCATCGCACGAAGCCGCAGCGAGAGGCACTGCGGAAATGCAGCTGAAGGCAGCGGTACTCAGCGTAGATCAAATGGCTTTGGGTACAGCGAAATGTTATCGTTGTGGAAAGACAACACATGATCAGAACCAATGCTGGTTTAAAAATCAGGAATGTAGAAAATGTGGCAAGCTTGGTCACATAGCTAAAGTATGCCGGTCAGGAAAGAAGACCAGCAACAAAAAGTCACCGCAGGCAAAGTGCAGAAAGGTACATAAGGTGGCTGAGAAGAGTTTGGATGAACAGAATTCGGATTCAGACTCCAACAGCAAGGAACTGGGTAGTCTGAGAATTCACAATGTGAGTAAGGAAGCTGACCTACAAACTATCTGGGTCACACTTCAGATAGCAGGAGTCCAAGTGAAGATGGAATTGGACACTGGATCGGCGTTGACGGTCATGAATAAGCAAGATTACAAAAGGTTATTCACACATATTCCCCTACGGGATACGGAGATACTATTGCAGACATACACGGGGCAAAGAGTATACCCCATCGGAAAGATAAAAGTCAAGGTGGTACACAAGGGCAAAGAACACCAAGGAATGGACTTATATGTACTACCTGAGGGAGGTCCACCACTTCTGGGACGGTAGTGGATCAGGAAAATAAATATGGACTGGCACTCCCTAAAAGCAATAACGGTAGATTCCGGAATAAAAGATGTCAAACCTGAACGATTGTCCAGAATATTGGATGAGGTTAAAGAGGTGTTCCAACAGGGACTGGGAACACTGAGAGGAATTACGGCAAAAATCAAGATTGCAGAACATGCAAACCCAAAATTTTTCAAAGCCAGACCGGTACCTTATGCGATATGACCTGCTGTGGAAGCTGAGCTGGAAGGGCTAGAACGTTCAGGAGTACTGTCTAAGGTGGACTGGAGTGAGTGGGCCACGCCCATTGTTCCCGTCATGAAGCGTTCATCGAGTAACAAGCCAGGGGAACCGGGGAAGGTCCGCATCTGTGGAGACTTCAAGATCACGGTTAATCCGGTGCTTCACACGGTGCAATATCCGCTTCCGCGGATTGAGGATATCTTTGCTTCATTGCCTGGTGGGAAACACTTCACCAAGATAGACCTGGCGCAAGCATACTTACAGATGGAAGTTGAGGAAGAGTCGCGCCAGTATCTCACAATCAACACACACAGAGGCTTGTATCGATATAATAGACTGGTTTTTGGAGTGGCTTCGGCTCCAGCAATTTGGCAGAGGGCCATGGAGCAGGTATTACAGGGAATTCCAAGCACTCAATGTTACTTGGACGATATCCTGATTACAGGAGATGACGATGAGGAACACCTTGCAAATTTGAAACTGGTGCTCACCAGATTGAAGGAATATGGACTTCGAGTTAATCGCCAGAAATGTGAGTTCTTTCAGAAACGGATCTCGTACTGTGGTCATGTCATTGACCAGGAGGGGCTGCACAAGTCACCTGACAAGATCGAAGCTGTTGTGAAGGCTCCCGCTCCGGAAAATGTATCCCAGTTGAGGTCGTTCCTAGGGTTGATTAACTATTACCATAAGTTTCTGCCAAATCTACCCACGGTGCTGCACCCGCTGAACGCTCTTTTACAGAAAGAAGTACCATGGAAGTGGAGCGAGGACTGTAAGAAGGCCTTTCGCAAAAGCAAGGCATTGATCACCTCAGAGGAAGTGTTGGCTCACTTCAACCCAACGCTACCTATTCGTTTAGCTTGTGATGCTTCTCCTTATGGTATTGGAGCAGTACTCTCACACAAGTTGCCAAATGGCTTGGAAAGGCCAGTCGCATTTGCATCCAGATCATTGACCTCCGCTGAGCGCAACTATGCTCAGATAGATAGGGAGGCTCTCAGCCTTGTGTGGGGAGTAAAGAAGTTTAATCATTACCTGCAGGGCCAGAAGTTTACACTGCTGACAGACCACCAGCCGTTGGTATCCATTTTTAACCCTAAGAAGGGTGTTTCGGTGATGACAGCACAGAGGCTCCAGAGATGGTCCCTTTTCCTAGGGGCACATCAATATCAGATAGAATTCAAAGGTACAAAGCAGCATGGTAATGCTGATGGGCTGTCGCGCCTGCCACTACCTACTGAGGAGGAGGCACCGACGGTTGACCCGGTGGAGTTATTTCACTCGACCATCATCGAATGTTTACCTGTCACCAACGCAAATATTGAAAGGGAGACTAGGAATGACCCGACACTGTCCCGGGTCTACGAATTGACAGTAAAGGGATGGCCAGCCCATGGTGATCCACTGTTACCGGCATTCTCAGCAAGACGAGAACAGCTGTCCATCTGTCAGGGAACATTGATGTATGGAACAAGGGTGATTATCCCTCCTAAGTTAAGAGAGAGAGTTCTAAAAGAACTACATGAAGGTCATCTGGGGGGAGTCAAGATGAAAAGCCTTGCTAGGGCTTATGTGTGGTGGCCGGGTATCGACCAACAGATAGAGGATCTGATGAAAAGCTGCTCAGGGTGCCAAAAAGTCCAAAATGCACCTCCAATTGCACCGCTGCATCCATGGGAATGGCCTTCAACCCCATGGCAACGTGTACATATTGACTTTGCTGGTCCATTCATGGATTCCATGTTTTTAATTGCGGTGGACGCACATTCTAAATGGCCAGAAGTGATTAAAATGACTACCACTACCTCGGAGAAGACGATCGCGGTGCTAAGAACGATATTTGCAAGAAATGGATTGCCAGAGCAAATATGTTCAGACAACGGACCACAGTTCGTGTCAGAGGAATTCCAGAAATTCCTGAAGAAGAATGGGGTGAAACATTATACCTCTGCCCCATGTCATCCAGCTACGAATGGGCTGGCCGAGAGGTTTGTACAGACGTTCAAAAAGGCAATAAAGGCCATGAGCGAAGATCAGATTCCACTGCAACACAAGGTGGACAATTTCCTACTGGCATATCGAAACGCCACCCATGCAACAACAAACCAAAGTCCTGCCATGATGTTCTATAACAGGAGGTTGCGGTCCAGGTTGGACTTGTTAAAACCAAATGTGCGGAGGGAAGTCGAAAACAAACAGTTCCAGCATATCAATAACAAGCCCACTCGGAGTTTTGAAATAGGACAACCGGTGTTAGCCAGGGACTATAAAAACGAGAAATGGCAATCTGGAACAATTCGGGCCAGACAAGGACCCCTGATGTACACGGTAGATGTTGGTGAAAATGTAATGCGACGTCATGCTGACCAACTGGTGGGATCGAGAACAAGGGTCGAGCCCATGGTTACAACTGAGACAACCGTGGAGGAAGTTAGTGAACCTGAAGCATCTACCTCAGAAGTGAATATACCTGATGATGATGTCCTATCCATAGGGGATCAACTAGATGAGTCACCCCAGCAACGAGAACCAGAGGCCCCTGAAAGGCGTTATCCGTCTCGGATCAGGAGGCCTCCTCAGAGACTGAATCTGTGAACTGTTTTTACATGAAGTTGTGTATATATGTTATTATGTTATGTTTAATGGGGAATATATACTGTTAAGCTATAAAGGGATGATTGTGGTGTATGTAACCATTCCACCTTTAAGAGAACTATTTTAAGAGATGCACTACTTTATCTTGGCTGCTGTATACTGTAATACCAGTGGTGACCACACCGGTATATAAGTGCTGTGTAATGATTTATTGGGCAGTTCAGCCTGACCTCCGACTAGTAAAGACCTGTTGAATTTACTCTTGTGGTCTGTGTGCAGTGATTCTTAATAACAATAACTAGAACACACAGACTTAACAGGGTTCTTCTCCTATTACGCCCAATGGGTCCCCAATTATTCCGACAAGGCCCGTCCCCTCCTGAAATCAACCTCCTTCCCGCTCACGGCCGAGGCCCACGCCGCCTTCAACAACATTAAACACGACATTGAGAAGGCCGCGCTGCGGGCAGTGGACGAAAACATCCCTTTCCAGGTCGAAAGCGATGCGTCCGACTTTGCTTTAGCAGCCACCCTCAACCAGGATGGGCGGCCCGTAGCCTTTTTCTCAAGAACCCTCCAAGGGCCCGAGATCAGGCACTCCTCGGTAGAGAAGGAGGTCCAGGCCATAGTGGAGGCAGTGCGGCACTGGAGGCACTACCTAGCCGGCAAACGCTTCACCCTGCTTACCGACCAGCGGTCGGTAGCCTTCATGTTTAACAACAAACAGAGGGGGAAGATCAAGAACGACAAAATTCTCAGGCGGCGGATCGAACTCTCCACGTTTGAGTATGACATAATATATAGGCCGGGGGCCCTCAACGAATCCCCTGAGCCCCTATCATGAGGGATGTGTGCCAGCATCCAGGGGGACAAGCTACAGGGCCTCCACAATGGCCTCTGCCACCCGGGGGTCACCCGGCTATTCCACTTTATAAAATCCCGTAACCTGCCCTATTCCATCGAGGAGGTCCGGTCTATGACCAGGGACTGCCGCACTTGTGCGGAATGCAAGCCCCGTTTTTTCAGGCCCGACCGAGCCCACCTGATCAAAGCTACACGGCCATTTGAGCGCCTGAGCTTAGATTTCAAGGGACCACTCCCCTCCACCGACCGCAATGTGTACTTCCTCAACATTGTGGACGAGTACTCCCGCTCCCCATTCGCCTACCCCTGCCCAGATATGACCAGTGCCACGGTCATCAAGTGCCTCGGCAACCTGTTTTGCACGTTCGGCATGCCCAACTACATCCACACTGACAGGGGGGCGTCGTTCATGAGCGATGAACTGCGCCAATACCTGCTGTTAAAGGGGATAGCCACGAGTCGGACCACTAGTTATACCCCCCGGGGTAATGGGCAAGTGGAGAGGGAGAACGTGACAGTGTGGAAGGCAGTCACCTTAGCACTAAGGTCTAAAGGCCTCCCCACCTCCCGCTGGCAGGAGGTCCTCCCAGACGTACTCCACTCGATAAGGTCGCTACTGTGTACTGCTACTAACGCCACTCCTCACGAGAAGATGTTTGTTTTTCCCCGCAAATCAACCTCAGGAGTATCCCTACCCTCGTGGCTCTCCGCCCCAGGGACAGTCCTGTTACGGAAACATGTGAGGGGCCACAAAACGGGTCCCCTCGTGGAGGCAGTACACCTACTCCACGCAAACCCACAGTACGCGTACGTCAAGCACGCCGACGGGCGTGAAGACACTGTGTCCATAAAGGACCTCGCCTCGGCAGGAAGCGACGACGACGACCCATCAGCACCACCCCCAGAAGAACCTCCACCATCCCCAGAGGTATCCTCACCACCCCCAGCAGTACCTGCAACAACCCCAGCACATGGGTATGCCCAGGAGGGCACCACAGACTCCCGGTCGGAACCCGAGGTACTGTTGCGACGTTCAGGAAGGACTATCACATCCCCGGACAGACTAAATCTGTAGAAGGGGTGAATGTGATGAAATATATGCCTTCATCAGCCTATGTGTTTTACCTGTGTGTTTCACCTGCTTGTATTGTGTGAACCGCCCCCTTTTGTTCCTATTGTGTGTATTGGCTACGCCCCTGTCTTTTGCCATATAAAGGTCTCAGGAGCTGGATGAGTCATTCCTACCAGACGCCCGATGTGGGAAGACCTGTAATGCTGCTATGTTCTTAGTCATTAAAAGCCTTAGTTGAATCCTTTAAATTCCTTGTCTTTGAGTTATCGAAGGCACATCATTCTCCCCAGTGTCCTGGCCAATATTTATCACTCAACAAAACATCACTAAAACAGATTATCTGGCCATCCTTTCATTGCTGTTTGTGGCTGCCGTGTTTCCTACATTACAACAGTGACTACACTTCAAAAGTACTTCATTGGTTATAAGGCGCTTTGGGATGTCCTGAGGATGTGGAAGGTGCTATAGAAATGAAAGTTCTTACTTCCCATTGCTGCTGTAAACTGGCTGTGTTGCTATCTGTAGAGTACTGCCAGCATATTCATGGGCTGCTGTAAAGTGTGGGTTTTCTGTCCTTACGTTTGTATTATACCAAGTCTTGAAATTAAAGCCTCTCTGCTCTTTTAATGGAAGCACGTAACCTATTTAAATTAAAATAAGCAGGATAACATCACCATCAAAACAGCAAACAGGACAACTCTACGGCTGGTCCACCAGTGTCACCATTTCTGGGCTCAAATGTTCATATTAGTTCTGCCGTAAACCACTGCTGACTGGAGTTGCCAACTCTGATTGGATGTATTCCTGGAGATTTCACCACATGACCTCCCCTCCCACCCCCCTCGCCAACTGCCCCGCCCCCAGGCTCTCACCATTGGTCGCCCGACACGCCAATTCTCACAGGTTCGTTGAAAAGCAAACAGAGTCTTCGCGGACAGCTGGGGGCAAGTACTGTGGTCCCAGGACAGCACGGTAGGGAGCGCTGCTCCTCAGCCTGGTCCCCAGTGCGCTGATCACACGGGATAATAACAAGTCCCGCTCGTCAAAAGAGTTGGCCGGAGCTTCTGGAAGCAGCGCATGATACACTAGGATTGGGAATGTCGGGAAGCAGCCAGGGAAGAATTGCTCAGTGCCCCAAGGCACCGTCTTTATTTTATTTGAATAAGGCAGTGGGGTTATTATGTGCCATTCACATAGTCCACATGCATTATGGAGAAATATCCCTACCTCTGTAACCTTCTCCAGCCCTTCAACCCTCCGAGATCTCTGCGTTCCACCAATTCTGGTCGCTTGTGTGTTCCCCACTTCCTTCACCCCACCATTATAACAGTGATTAGTTTTACACTTCAAAAAGTACTTAATTGGCTGTAAAGTGCTTTGGGACGTCTGGTGGTTGTGAAAGGCGCTATATAAATGCAAATCTTTCTTTTTCTTTCTTTACTATTGGTGGCCGTGCCATCAGCTGCCTAGGCCCTAAGCTCTGGAATTCCCTCCTTAGGCGTCTCTGCCTCTCTACCTTCTTTAAGGCTCCTTAAAACCTACCTCTTTGACCAAGCTTTTGGTCACCTGTCCTAATGATTCCTTATGTGGCTCATTGTCAAAGTTTGCCTGATTACGCTTCTGTGATGCACCTTGGGACATTTTACTATGGTAAAAGCGCTATATAAATGCAAGTTCTTGTTGATGCTAAACAGCTCACAGGTCTCAGTGCCTGGTAACATGACATCCTCACATTATCGACATCCTAGGATTCCTGATCTCACATATTTTCTACATTACAATATGTTAAATGCATTCTTAACGCAAAAAAAAAGGAGACCATCGGTTCCGATCCACCACACAGAGAAGAGGAAAGCATAATTTCGAGGTACTCCACTGCTCACGGGAGCTTGCTGTGTGCAAATTGCCGACCGTGTTTTCTACATTACAGCAGTGACTACACTTCAAAATGTTCTTCATTGGCCGTAAAGCGCTTTGGGACATCCTGAGTTCATGAAAGGCGCTATAGAAATGCAAGCTCTTTCATTCTTTAGCTCAGTCCGCACCCGTAAAGATAAAAGGCGGTGTAACGTTTCAGCTGTGAACCCTTCGCCAGAACTGAAGCTTAAAGGATAAACAAACACTTGAGCAAGGTTAGAAAAGCAGAGAGGAAGAAAAGGAAGAGTGGGGGAAACAGCAGACCGTCCAACCATAGAGAAAAACCAATTAATTATTATTTCACTGGCTTGTTTTCATGAGCCGAGTTAGAGAATTGAAGGCTGGTGGTATTTGCGTACTAATCAGACGATTCCTCTATTGTACCACTGGCTGTGAAAATTAATTCTGTTCCTCTGACAAGATTGAAAAAACGTTCTGTTGAGAGTGTGAACAAAACAGTCTAATTTTTAATTAGCTTTCTCTATGAGAGCTGAGAGAATAATTAATTAGTCTCTAATCAGCAGGTTAGTGACTGCACCAGTCGGGTTAACGTTCATTGTACGCAGCGATGGCGATATTGGCGATGAATGCCATAGCAGTGGCCCAAATCTGGCTGGAACGGGACATCTCGCACTGTTAGTTAGACTTTTTCCTGCACCCTTCAGCTAGAATATAATGTGCAAAGACTACGCGGGCATCTGGAACCACAGTGAATGACAGGTCTATCTCCTGAACCACTGAGATTTAAGGATTGAGAAACAAACGGAGGACAGACTGAGCAGGAGGATGAGTAAGAATCAAATCAGATACAGAAAGAGAAATAAAGTGAGGGAATGAAAGGTTGGATTAAGAGGGAGGGAGAGAAAAAAGAGACAGAAAGGAAAAGTAAGAAAAAAAATTAAATTTAAAATTTTAATTTTTTTATATCTCTAAGAAGAATTGACTACATGCAGGAATGAAATCCAACAGTTTAAATTGTTCCCTTTCTGGGTTGGAGAGGTTGATTGGCATTGCATTAACAATTATCATGTCGTTAAAAGGGTACTTACGCGATTAAGTGCCCGCCCTAACTTTCTAGGGCGAGTTTAATTGGTAACTAATGTGAAAATGCAACAATTTCTCGAAACTCACGGGGAGGTTGGGAGTGAGCTACCGATTTCGCTGGGCCAACTGCAAGTCATCCAGCAACTTGTGGCGATTTGCAACTCACGGCGTAACTCTTCCTCGCCACAAGCTGCTGGACGATGTACACACTAATAACGGCGCGTGCCATTAAACTCCCCATTATTTTGGCAGGAAAATCTGGGCCATTTAGCATACGCCGCAGTGAGCACAGCGGGGGATGGATAAATTCATGATGAAGAATCAATGTCAAACTATTAATCTTCAGATCCACATCTAACTACTAAACATTTTGCCAAATTAAACCTGTGGCAAACCTGAAAGCTGATGAGTGAACTGTGTGTAATGATTTTTCTTTTGAAGTTATTTACAGGTTGATTTACTTCACTAGAAAGCAGCTGTGGAGCATTTGTGAAGTACTTCAACATGTCTGGAAAACGTACAGTTCTCTGATTGCACAATCAAATGGACCAGTCCTCCTGCCTAGATGTCAGCTGATTAATCGCTCGGCTCCACGCTCTGACAAGGCTGTCACAGGTAATAACTTGTCCTGTCATCAGTCTCTATTGGGGGGTGCGGCGGGATATATGAGTCAGACTTAAAATGTGAGGTGGAATTAGTTCCCAAGAAATTGGCAGACACATGTTGCATATTCAAAGCCCTTCAGGCTTCTCTGGTAGAACATCTGTAATAGAAATGAAAATAGTGCTGAAAATTAGATGTAAAAAAAAACAGAGTGGAAATAAAAAATATGTTGGGCAGCATCTGAAAAGAGATTTTGGCTGGGCCCCTTCAACCGGTCTAACGTTGAAGCTGAAAGGGTCCCAGGTGTCAGCCGTGGCTCAGTGGGTAGCACTCTTGCTTCTGAGTCAGAAGGTTGTGGGTTCTAAATCCTACTCCAAAGACTTGAGCACAAAATCCAAGCTAACATCCCAGTGCAGTGCTGAGGTTGTGCTGCACTCAGAAGTGCTGTCTTTTGGATGAGACATTGGGCCAGAAATTCGTGACCAAATGCGTGAGTACGGTCTGGGTACTCACGCATCTGGCCGTTGGAAATGCCGGCGTTCAGCATGCACAGCGCATGCGGGGAACGCCGGCATTTCCAGTCCTCGGAACGAAGGGGTTCATAGGCACAGCGCGTGCGACTGCACAGGCAGCGCTTGCGCAGTGAACTTCGTCGATTTCATTCATGGATTCAGTGAGGGTAAGTCCTTACAAGTTACACTTGAAAAAAGCATGTGTAAAGTTGTTCCAAGGCTGCGGAGGAAGATATATTTTATCGTGGAGCTTCTGAAAGGCAATATTTTTGTTTGGGAAAGGGAGGGAAGTTATTTTAAGAAATTTTAAGTAAGTTTTAAAGTTAAATTTTTTTTTTTTAAACAGGTTTTCAGAACGGTAGGTAGAAGGAGCAATTGTGGCTGTGTGAATTGAATGTGAAAATGAGTGTTCTAAAATGAGTAATGTAACATTTCCAGCACTTTTAAGAAAGAAACTTTTCATCAGTAATAAGTAATTATGTATGTATGTCCGCATATATTCCTTTACGTATATGTATGTATGTTTTATATTCCTTTACTTATGTGTATGAATGTATGTTTTTAATTATGATTTTCCAATAAGTTACTTTCTCTGAAAGTCATAATTAAATAATACATTCATACACATAAGTAAAGGAATATATACATAACACGCAAAGGAATATATACAGACATACATACTTTCAGAAGCTCCACGATAAGAAATATCTTCCTCCGCAGCCTCTGGAGCAACTGTACCCATGCTTTTTTCATGTGTAAGTTGTAAGGACTTGACCTCACTGAAAGCATGAATGAAAGCGGCGAATTTTACTGCGCACGCGTTCTGCCTCTGAACCCCTTCGTTCAGAGGACAGGAAATGCCGGTTTTCCCCGCATGCGCTGTGCATGCTGAAAACCGGCATTTCCTCCGGCCAGATGCGTAAGTACCCCGACCGTACTCGCGCATTTGGAAGGGAATTACTGGGCCAACATTTTACATGTCAATAAAATGAAAAATTTAACAATTGCACGATTTGCCCCCTCGCATCTGTGACTGAGGGTCCAAGGAGGTGCATTGCGCAAGAGGTCATCGTCGTACGTATCCTCACACTGTTCCCTTTCGGGAACTGTATGAAGTGGTGGAAGGATTTATGGCCGTGATTAACGCTCATTCCGTGACCGTAACCATCTTTGAACCAGCCATTAGGGTGGTTAGTCCTATGGCGTGAGGGTTTTACGGGCTCCCACAACCCATCTGAGGGGGGGGGCCACCCACACCCACGGACGCAAGTATCCCGCTGGATGTCCACCCAGAATTTATAGTTGGAGCTCCGACTCCACTTGCCGGGACTGTCTGGAGTGGGGTTCGAAACCCTACTCCTTCTGGCCCAGCGGCGGGGATGCTTACTGCTACGCAAAAGGCCCACTCCGCACAAAAGGTGACACCCATATGTTTCCTGCGCCTTTTCCCTCCCCGTGACTGGAGCCCTATGCTGCCACTTGAAAGACCAAGCTATCATCTGCCCTTTTTGCGGCGCCTTTGACTTCTCATTACCAATGATGAGCAGGCGCTGCGCCTCCACCTCCTTGAGGAGATTGCTGAGGTCATCATCAGTTCAATTGTGAGTTCTTTTAATGCCGTGAATTGTGCTCATTCCAGCCATTTCACGTTGCTAATCGGATTGGGCCTTTGGCATAGCGGTAGGATCCCCGCCGCTGGGCCAGATCAGGGTAGGTTTTCGAACCCCGCTCCAGACAGTCCCGGCAAGTGGAGTCGGAGCTCCGGCTCTAAATTCTGGGTTGACATCCAGTGGGATATTTGCGTCCGTGGGTGTGGGTGGCCCCCCCTCCTTGTATAGCTTGTGGGAGCCCGTAAAACCCTCCCGCCATAGGACTAACCGCCCTAATGGCTGGTTCAAAGATGGTTACGGTCACGGAATGAGCGTTAATCATGGCCATAACTCCTTCCACCACTTCATACAGTTCCCCAAAGGGAACAGTGTGAAGACACGTATGACGACGACATTGCTAAATAAATAAATGGAATTAAAAAAATTCTTTTAGGGCTTTTAAAAGTCTTTAAATTGCTTTAATTCTGTTTAAAACTACTTCAGATTCTTCAAAATAATGTAAACGTTTTTAAAAGTTTATAAAAGTTACCAAAAGCTTCAAAAAACTTCCAAAAACCTATTTAAACTGCTGCTTTGCATGTAAAAATGCTTAGCAGCTTGGCAGAAACATTGGGGGCGTGTCCTGTTAAACTGAGACCTCAAGGGGCGTGTCTCAGTTGCACAGCGCGCTACAGGCTTCGCGCTGGCTGCACTCCTGGGCGGCGTGACGTCAGACGCTGCCCGGGAGTCAACATTTTAAAACAGCAATTCCAGGCGTCCCTGAAGCTCAACGGCCGGCGCGTCGGGTAAGTGCAGATCGGGGGCTTGCACGCGCGGCAAGCCCCTGACTCGAATTTCTGGGCCATTAAACCGAGGCCCCGTCTGCTCTCTCAGTTGGATGTAAAAGATCCCATGGCACTATTTCGAAGAAGAGCAGGGGAGTTCTCCCCGGTGTCCTGGCCAATATTTATCCCTCGACCAACGTCACTAAAACAATTATCTGGTCATTAACACATTGCTGTTTGTGGAACCTTGCTGTGTGCAAATTGGCTGCCACATTACAACACTGACTATGCTTCAAAAAGTAATTAATTGGCTGTAAAGCACTTTGGAACGTCCTGAGGTCGTGAACCATGCAAAATAAATGCAAGTAACACTTTAATATTAGATAGGGCGAGCAGAACTCTCATTTGAAGAATACTACTGATGAATTTAGAACTATCAACATAAAAACTCGCCAAGTTAAATAAAAACTCAACTGGTATAACGCCATGAATGGAGTCGCAATGCGACTTTTACAATGTAAATCAGTGCAGGCAATCTAAGATATGATGGGAAACTAGCAGCGGCAGCGGCGAGAAGATCGAGAGCGGGCCTGAATTAAAGCAGCGGCGAGAGGATAAAGAGCGGCCCGAGAGTGGACCTGTATTAAAGCAACGGCAGCGGCGAGGCTCCGATTCAAAAATAACAATTCAAAAAAATTGATGTCACAGGAGAGCAGGTAGGTGATTGGTTGGTGAGTATTACAGCTTTTTTTTGCTCTCTAAGTTAGGGAAGGGGTTAAACTAAGAGCTGAGAAATTGTAACTTGCGAGTACTTATTAAATTAGTAACTTAAACTAGATAAAGTAATCAAACAATAAAACTAAAATATCAATTGAATAAAAGCTTCAGCTAATTAATTAATAAATAAAACAAGGTTTTATCTGCAGTAAGTGTCTGCAGCTCGAGGAACTTCGGCTCAGAATTGTTGAGCTGGAGTACGAGCTGCAGACATTGCGATATATCAGGGAGGGGGCGAGTTACTGGGACACTTTGGGAGTGATTTTCTCAGCCCTGAGGAGGCGGGAAAGGCGGGAAAGGCGGGAAAATTGCAAAAAATGAGTGCAGGTTCGGAACCCGCCTCTGCGCAATTTTGCCGGTGCCAGTTTTGCAGGGTGGGAAACAGTCCCACCTCCAGCAGGCCAGAGAGGTTGTTAATAGCCTTAAATGCTCATTGAGAGCCTCTCTAATCCTATTTTGAGAGGCCCTCAGTATTTTTCGACATTTTCAGAATGTTCCACCACCCTCCTAAACCACGCCATCTAAACCTGGCGGGTTGACAAGTGGGTGGCCTCCTCACAGCTGCAGCTCCACTATTAAAATGGAGCTTTCATCAGGGATTAGTTGCAGGTGGCAGAACTTTGTTTTAAAAGGTCTTTCAGCACTTTTAGCAGGCCTACCAAAGTCGGAGGTGCTGAAGCTTCTATCAACTGTGGGACCTCCTTGGAAGATGCTCTCCCCACTTGGAATGAGTGCTTCCCCAACGGAGGCATCTGCCAGCACCATGGGAACCATTCATTTCCTTTCACCATGGACCTCAGATTCGGATGAGGAGCATCCACGGCAGCAGCAGAACCAGGCAGCTCAGCAGCAACAGCAGCAGGAGCCCCAACCGCCTGCTCAGCCATCTGATGCTGCACAGGGCAAAGGCGCCAGTGCATCGAGGCACCTCGCCGCAGGAGATACCCTCAACAGAGGGTTTACAGACAGAGGATGAGCTACTTCAACATGAGTGAGCAGCAGAACCAAAGGAGGCTGAGACTTTCGCAAGAGGTTGTCCGAGAGATCTGCGGCCTGCTGCAGCAAGACCTAGTGCCCAGAGGAACGGGTGGACACTCTGAAGCGATCGCAAAGTCTCTGAAGAATGGACTCAGTCGGGAATATTTTGTGGACTTTATGGGATTTTTCTGAGGGTATTTTCCCGGTTATGGGATCGCCCTGTGCAGATTAATTAAGAAAGGGAAGATAGATTATGAAAGTAAACTAGCAAAAAATATAAAAACAGATAGCAAGAGTTTCTACAGTTATATAAAAAGAAAAAGGGTGGCTAAAGTGAATGTTGGTCCCTTAGAGGACGAGACCAGGAAATTAGTAGTGGGGAACATGGAGATGGCAAATACGCTGAACAAATATTTTGTATCAGTCTTTACAGTAGAGGAGACTAAAAATATCCCAACACTGGACAAACAGGGGGCTATGGGGGGGGGAGGAGCTAAACACGATTAAAATCACTAAGGAGATGGTACTCGGTAAGATAATGGGACTTAAGGCAGATAAATCCCCTGGACCTGATGGCTTACATCCTAGGGTCTTGAGAGAAGTAGCGGTAGGGATTGTGGATGCATTGGTGGTAATTTTCCAAAACTCCCTGGATTCAGGAAAGGTCCCAGCAGATTGGAAAACTGCTAATGTAACGCCCTTATTTAAAAAGGGAGGTAGACAAAAGGCTGGAAACTATAGACCAGTTAGCCTAACATCTATGGTTGGTAAAATGTTGGAGTCCATTATTAAGGAAGCAGTAGCAGGACATTTGGATAAGCATAATTTAATCGGACAGAGTCAGCATGGTTTTCTAAGGGGAAATCATGTTTGACAAATTTGCTCGAATTCTTTGAGGACGTAACAAACAGGGTGGATAAAGGGGAACCAGTGGATGTGGTGTATTTGGACTTCCAAAAGGCATTTGACAAGGTGCCACACAAAAGATTACTGCACAAGGTAAAAAATCACGGGATTGGGGGTAATATACTGACATAGGTGGAAGATTGGCTATCTAACAGAAAACAGAGAGTGGGGATAAATGGTTCATTCTCGGGTTGGCAATCAGTAACTAGTGGTGTTCCGCAGGGGTCAGTGCTGGGACCCCAACTCTTTACAATCTATATTAACGATTTGGAGGAGGGGACCAAGTGCAACGTATCCAAGTTTGCCAACGATACAAAGATGGGAGGGAAAGCAGTGAGCGAGGAGGACATAAAAAACCTGCAAAAGGACATAGACAGGCTAAGTGAGTGGGCAGAAATTTGGCAGATGGAATATAATATTGGAAAGTGTGAGGTTATGCACTTTGGCAGAAAAAATCAAAGAGCAAGTTATTATCTAAATGGAAAGAAACTGCAAAGTGCTACAGTACAAAGGGATCTGGGGGTCCTGGTGCATGAAACACAGAAGGTTAGTATGCAGGTACAGCAGGTGATCAGGAAGGCCAATGGAATCTTGGCTTTTATTGCAAGGGGGATGGAGTATAAAAGCAGGGAAGTCTTGCTTCAGTTATACAGGGTACTGGTGAGGCCACACCTGGAATACTGCGTACAGTTTTGGTTTCCATATTTAAGAAAAGATATACTTGCTCTCGAGGCAGTTCAGAGAAGGTTCACTCAGTTGATTCCGGAGATGAGGGGGTTGACTTATGAGGAAAGGTTGAGTAGGTTGGGCCTCTACTCATTGGAATTCAGAAGAATGAGAGGCGATCTTATCGAAACATATAAGATTGTGAGGGGGCTTGATCGGGTGGATGCAGGGAGGATGTTTCCACTGATGGGTGAGACTAGAACTAGGGGGCATAATCTTAGAATAAGGGGCTGCCATTTCAAAACTGAGATGAGGAGAAACTTCTTCACTCAGAGGGTGGTGAATCTGTGGAATTTGCTACCTCAGAGAGCTGTGGAAGCTGCGACATTAAATAAATTTAAAACGGAGATAGACAGTTTCCTAGCTGATAAAGGGAATTAGGGGTTACAGGGAGCGGGCAGGGAAGTGGACGTGAGTCTAGGTTCGGATCAGCCATGATCTTATTGAATGGCGGAGCAGGCCCGAGGGGCCGTATGGCCTACTCCTGCTCCTACTTCTTATGTTCTTATGTTCTTATACGTGAAAGACTGGTTTGTTAAAACTCCAGAGAACACATGGTAGTTGGCTGTGACAAAAGGACTGTCTGCCATCCAGCATATATGGGTTCGCCCGACAGTCCTGGAAAAAGGAAGGGGGCCATTGAACTTGATTGGAAATAACAGTCTAATATGCAAAGCACTTCTCACCTCCATCTCAGAAGAGAAGCAGAACAATGAACCCACTGGCCTCACCCAGCCAAAAGGGAGCCAGTTTTTTTCCCAACACAAAGACCGAAAGATATGTCCCAGACTTAGGGCCATTAACCCAATACTCATGGGTCCGAGGATGACTCAACACAGATTAAGCACCGGAGTGCTCAGAAGCAAATGGATTTTTAAGATTGGCGGGAAAAGATAGGGGCAGGCAGACCACTATAAAGATAGATTCTTTTCCACCATTCTCTCTCTCTCTCTTGCTCCCTGCTCCTACAAGATCGAACTAACAAGAAGTACCAGAGAAGCCGACGAGCAGAGCGATCGAAACCGACCGCGTGTGGGGGTAAGCACAGTCTCTCAGAAGTGAAGTTTTTGGGCTATTCCGAGGGTGGGAGCTTCGTTTGGTTCAGCCAGGCGAAGGGGTTTATGCGACTGGGTAATTCGTTGATAGGGGTGGAATTATAGTCCACCACAGCAACAAGGGAATTACTGCTTGTTATAGTCCCCAGTTTTGTACTGTATGTATGTTGATTGTAATCTGGATTTTATTCTCCACGGGGATAGTGATTTTGTTTAGTAGTGCATGTTTTAGCCAGTGTATGTTAGACCAAATAAATACAAGTTTGATTTTTCACCGAAGCATTCCTGTCCGTGACTTATTTCATTTACACTCTGAATAATAATTCCTGGATATAGAACTTTTGTAAGGCGGGGGCGATTCGAACCGTCCGTCTAGCAATTGGGCTAGGAGCAAAAACCGCTTACATCTCTTGGCGACCAGCGACAAGACCTGGGTTAAAGGAGTGTAATAAACCGCCTACATCTCTTTTTGCGATCTCTTCAACTCCTTACCAGTGGCTGTCAAAGTCACCACCACACTCAACTTCTTTGCCTCAGGTTCCTTCCAGGGATCATCAGCAGACATCAGCGGCATCTCCCAGTCAGCCGCCCATAGTTGCATCACGCAGGTTACCGATGCCCTTTTCGTAAAGGCCCACAATTACATCCAGTTCTCAAGGGATCAAGCAAGTATAACCGCGTGTTCAGTTGGCTTTGCAAATATGGCAGGCTTGCCAATGGTGCAGGGCGTCATAGACTACACACACGTGGCCCTTAGGGCACCCCATCACAACCCAGCTATCTTTGTCAACCGCAAGGGCTTCCACTCCCTCAACGTACAGCTGGTGTGTAACCACAAGAAGGAGTTTTTGCATGTTTGCGCCAAGTTCTGTGGTAGTTGTTATGACTCTTTCATCCTGCGGAACTCTGGTGTTCCTCCGCTTTTCAATCCGCCAAACCAACTTAACGGATGGCTCCTTGGTGACAAAGGCTACCCCCCTGAAGAAGTGGCTAATGACGCTGATCAGGAGGCCAACTAACGATGCTGAAGTGTGCTACAACGCCAGCCACACTTCAACCAGGTCCATCATCGAGCAAACCATTGGGTTGTTGAAGATGCGCTTCCGATGCCTTGACTGATCAGGTGGAGCCCTGCAGTATACACCATACAGGGTCTCCAGAATGGTCGTGGTCTGCTGTGCGCTGCACAACATGGCACAGCACGTGGCTTGCAGCTTCCTGATGAGCAACTGGCTCAGTTCCAGGCCTCCTCAGATGAGCATGAGGAGGAGGAGGAGGAGGAGGAGGAGCAGGAGGTGGAGAAGGAGCAGGAGGAGGACAGAGCACCGGTCTATCGACCAGCAGCAGTGGCAACACGCGAGCACATGGCTGCCCGTGATGCAAGGAATGAACTTATCCTGGCCAGAATTGCATAGGTTGCCCAAGTTGGCACATGTCCTCGGCTCCATCTTAAGACATCATAGACAATGGACATGACTCTCTGGCTTCCTTTCACTCTGGCCACCAACCTCATAATGCAAGTGTCACAGAGCCCGCAATGTGGAGCTGCCTAAGGTGAAAGAACAGATGCCATCACGCCAACATTTTGCCATCAAATCATTTTAATGCTTTCCCACATGGATGACATTTCATCAATACACTTAAACATTCACCCAATTTGCACGCAGATCTGGAGGTTATATCCCTTGCCAGCTGGACCCACACAGCCTTGGTTTCTTTGGGAAGCCTCTTCTTCCCAGATGAGGGGAAGAGCACCTCCCTGCTAGCTGTCACCCCCACAACCAACATCTGCAGCGCCTCATCCGAAAACCTCAGACCACGTAACACTGCTGCATGGATGGGCTCTTCCCCTCATTAAAGGGGAGGGCCCAAGTCCACAACGCTGCGGGCCCTACCTGGACCACCGGGGAGCGGGGTGCCATGCCAGCAGACTGGCACTCAAGAGGAGTGCCGGGCTGCCAGATTGTGACACGGACCACGCGTTCAAAGAGACAACGGGCCGCGACAAGTAAGTGGGACGATTTTGTTTCCCCGCCCGCCACCTCCCCTTTACTTAGCGCCCCGCGAGCCTCCTGCTGCTCTGTTCCTGCCCCCTGAATTGGTCATTGTCATCACCTGGCGCAGATTCAGCGGGCATGGGCCAATTTTGCAGGCGGGGCGCTGCGCACGGTGATGGCAGAGCGCTACTGGTTACCACCGCTGCTAAACTCTCACTGAATTTAGCGGGAGTCGTTAGCAGCGCTGCGCCTGGCTGAAAAGTTTTAGGGGGCGCTAACAAGAGGCGCAAATGAATCAAATTTCTAGCCCAAAGAGTCTGCAAAGGGATATAGATAGACTAAATGAGTGGGCAGTAAGGTGGCAGCTGGAATATAATGTAGGGAAATGTGAGGTTATTCACTTTGGTAGGAAGAATAGAAAAACAGAATACTTTTTAAATGGTGAGAAACTTTCAAATGTTGATGTTCAGAGAGATTTGGGTGTCCTTGCGCATGAAAATCAGAAAGCTAGCATGCAGGTACAGCAAACAATAAGGAAGGTAAATGGCATGTTAGCCTTTATTGCAAGGGGGTTGGAGTATAAGAGTAAGGAAGTGTTGCTACAATTGTACAGGGCCTTGGTGAGACCACACCTGGAGTACTGTGCACAGTTTCTGTCTCCTTATCTAAGGAAGGATATACTTGCCTTGGAGGCGGTGCAACGAAGGTTCACTAGATTGATTCCTGCGATGAGAGGGCTGTCCTATGTTGAGAGATTGTGTAGAATGGGCCGATACTCTCTGGAGTTTAGAAAAATGCAAGGTGGTCTCATTGAAACATACAAGATTCTGAGGTGGATTGACAGGGTAGATGTTGAGAGGTTGTTTCCCCTGGCTGTAGAGTCTAGAACTAGGGGGCATAGTCTCAGGATAAGGGGTAAGTCATTTAAGGCTGAGATGAGGAGGAATTTCTTCACTCAGAGGGTTGTGAATCTTTGGGATTCTCTGCCCCAGAGGGCTGTGGATGCTGAGCCGTTGAATATATTTAAGGCTGAGATCGATAGATTTTTGGACTCTCGGGGAATCAAGGGATATGGAGATCGGGCAGGAAAGTGGAGTTGAGGTCGATGATCAGCCATGATCTTATTGAATGGCGGAGCAAGCTCGAGGGGCCGTATGCCCTACTCCTGCTCTTATTTCTTATGTTCTTAACTATCCATTGAAAGCTCTGCAACATTCTAGAAAATAGGATTTGTATTTAAAGAGGACTTGAAAAATTCTGACTAATAAATTTGCAACAAGATCAGCAACTGTAACCTGCCTTCAGTACATGTGTGAACAATGTACAACAGATATGAAAACCATTTGGCTTGAATCGTACATCCAAATTAAGTTAATCCATTAAGTCCCATCCATCCTCTTAAGTGATTGAAGATGTTATTGCCTCATAGCTCTGAGCCCATCTCTCCTGAGGTCCCTTCTTTATATCCCTCCAGTCCAGCTTCTACCTTTCTCACATGCACACCGATAAAACCCAACTCCATCTCGCCACCACTTCTCGGAATCCCTCACTTGCCTCCAGATGCTGCCAGATTGCATTCCAACACCAAATTTTGGACGACTCACAACTTTCTCTAACTCAACACCTGGAAGACCGAAGCCATTATCTTCAGCCATTGCCACTAACTTTGCTCCCTTGCCATTGTTACCACCCCCTCCCCAGCCACAGTTAGGCTGAACCAGACCGTCCGTTATCTTGGTGTCCTGTTCAACCCTGAGTTCACCTTTAAAACCCGTATCCTAGCCATCACCAAGACGGCTTACTTCCACCTCCACTGCATTGCCTGCCTCTGCCTTTATATCATATCCTCAACCACTGAGACCCTCATCCATGCCTTTGTCATCTTCAGACTCAACTACGCCAATGCTCTTCTTGCTGTGCTTCTTGCAACATAAGATCCAACTTGTCCAAAACTGTTCCGCACATATCCTGTCCCGCACTAAGTCCTACTCACCGATCGTCCCATCCATGGTGACCTACACTGGCTCCAGCCTCCTCAGTGAATAACATTTAAAATCCTTGTCCTAGTCAATTGCTCTAGGACCTTGTTCCATGCTGTCATTGCAATCTCCTCCAGCTTAAAGCCCCTTTCAAACGCACTTGCCCCAATTTTCACTCTAGGCAGGTTTTGGACTGGTGGGTAGAGAGGACTTACCCGCTGCTTCAGTAATGAGGCCCGGTGCTATTCAAACCCCTGGGCCTCATTCAAACCCTGCCGGATGACTTCACCCCCCCCCCATTCTGAGCGGGTAGTCAGCGGGAAGGGGCATAAAATCACCCACCCATCCCACGTTTTGGGGGCCATCTTGTGAGAGATTCACCTTCAAGATGGAGGAGGGTGGACGTCTGTGGCGGGAAGGCCTAAGCTTTCTTTGTGAGGCCTGGAGGAGCACCTCAAAGATACCAGGATCCACCTCAAAGAAAGTGACAAGCATATCTGCAGCATTCAGGAAACTTAGTTCTCTGTTTATCTGCCTGTATCTACATAGCCATATAGGAAGGGCCTCTGTCAACTGACCATCAAAAAACTCAATTAAAAGGCTCTGAAAGGGATATGACTGAACAATCACTGGAACTCAGTGACGTAATAAAACTCACTACGCACTTGGTTTGAGCATAAAGCAAGGCTTTAATCAACTTGTTTCAGAACATGGAGGTCTAGTTGTACTTCACTAGTTCCTTGTCTTACAAAATGTCCCTGGAAAGCTGGGGCCGACACCCGATTATTTATACCCCTTGGACGGCGCCACCAGCTGGCCATCCAGCGTTATTTCATGAGTAGTTTCTTGATGAATGATGAGATTTATAACACTCAGTAAGACACTTCTCAATGTGCGCTCAGATCTGTTCAATAAGGGGCACTTTTTGAAAAAGAGATTTCACTGTATGACAACACATTACCAGAAGCTTCATATGGACATTGGCTAAACCTCTCAAGTGCCCACCCTTGTGTATTGTTCGTTGGTATGCTTGCAGTAGAATGAAGTTGATTGTGAGGGGTGGCTAGCGAGATGGGGAAGTGATAAAGTAGATAGAGAGGGTTGGGTAGAGGCGCAAGGTAAGTTGGTGTCCTGGGGAGGTCTCTTCCGCCCTAGGAAGGGAAGAGAACCTCCCTGCATACTGTGACTCCTTCCATAAGCATATGGAGGGAGTCATTGGAGAGCCTGGGTGTAAGAGTTCACCTTTGTGCAGTGATTGTCAGTGTTTTCAGCACCTCAATGCTGTCAAACACTGAAAAATCAACTGTCAAAATAAAATTGTGGATGGTCCCTTTAAGGAAACCGGCAGATGACGTGTCATCAAATGACATCATCAGACTTGCTTCCTGTTAATTGGCCAGTAAGGCAGGCTTAACAAGGCCAATCAAGGGAAAATCATGTCTGCAGAGCAGCGGTAGCTGGGGGCAGGACCAGAACCTGGAAACCAGCTGACCCGCCCCCATCCCGACACTGAGGAGAAAATCGGGGCCTTCATTATTTTTCCTCTAGTTGGGGAGTCAAAAACTACCGGCCATAAATATAAGCCTTCTGCCAAAGTGACCTGTGAAAACAGGCTAAACCCTAAATACTTTATGAAAATTGGGGTAGAAATTGGTGTGCATTCCTTGTTTTTCTCGGGTGTTAAATGGACACAAAGCATACAGTTTAGCAATGGGATGGTCTGCAGCCATTGGTCCCACTGAGGAACTCGTGGGGCTCTTCTTCTCAGACATCTATTGGATAAGAAGAATTGTTTTTGAAATTAATTAATATTCAGCAAAGCCTCTGATGTTTTCTGAAAAGCAGTCAAATTACACCTTCCTTATCATTTGAAACACTTCAGTTAGACCACCCCTCAACCTTCTAAACTCAAGGCCAAGTGTATGCAGCCTGACCTCAAAATTTCACCCTTTAAACCCTGGGAAAATTCTGGTGAATCTGCGTTGCACCCCCTTCAAGGCCAATATATTCTTCCTGAGGTTCGGTGCCCAGAAGTGAATGCAGAAATCCAGGTGCGATCTAACCAAGGCTTTGCACAACTGAAGCATAACTTCCAACTCTGTCTTCTGACCTCCTTGAGATAAAGGCCAACATTTCATTAGCCTTTTGGATTGCTTTTTGTAGCTGTCCACTAGCTTTTAGTGATCTGTGTACATGGACACCTAAACCCCTTTGCTCCTCCAAAGTTCATCGTCTCTTGACATTAAGAAAATAATGGGGTGTGTAGCTTTCTCCTAAACTCACAATGTTTGAAAATTAATGTTCAGGTTTCCACGATGTCCAATGGCCCACCTGCAACAAAGTAACTGCTGCGAACGAACCAGAAGCTGTGCAGAAGCATTCTGCGCATAAGAACATAAGAAATAGGAGCAGGAGTAGGCCATTCAGCCCCTCGAGCCATCAATATGATCATGGCTGATCTGATCTTAGCCTCAACTCCACTTTCCTTCCTGCTCCCCATAACCCTTGATTCCCCTGTCTATCTCCACCTTGAATATATTCAATGACCCAGCCTCCACAGCTCCCTGGGGTAGAGAATTCCAAACATTCACGACCCTCTGAGAGAAGAAATTCCTCCTCATCTCCGTTTTAAATGGGTGACCCCTTATTCTGAAACTATGTCCCCTAGTTCTAGATTCCCCCAGGAGGGAAAACATCCTCCCTGTCAAGCAAAGCCCCCTCAGAATCTTATATGTTTCAATACATAGATACATAGATAGATACATAGAAGATAGGAGCAGGAGTAGGCCATTCGGCCCTTCGTGCCTGCTCCGCCATTCGATGAGATCATGGCTGATCCTTTAATTCAGTATCCCGTCCCCGCCTTCTCTCCGTAACCCTTAACCCCTTTTGCCCGTAGAAATATATCTAATTCCCTCTTAAATATATTTAATGAGCTGGCGTACACTGCCCTCTGTGGCAATGAGTTCCACAGGTTCACCACTCTCTGAGTGAAGAAATTCCCCCTCATCTCTGTCCTAAATGGTTTAGCCCTTATCCTTAAATTATGTCCTCTAGTTCTGTTCTCACCCGCCAAGGGAAACATTCCTTCTGCATCCAGTCTGTCTAGACCTGTCAGAATTTTATACACTTCTATGAGGTCCCCTCTCAATCTTCTAAACTCCAGTGTGTACATCCCTAAACTACATAGTCTCTCCTCATAGGTCATTCCCGCCATTCCTGGTATCAGCCTGGTGAATCGCCGCTGCACCCCCTCCATGGCAAGAACATCCTTCCTCAGATGAGGCGACCAAAACTGTACACAGTACTCGAGGTGTGGTCTCACCAGTGCCCTGTACAGCTGCAGCAAGGTATCCCTGTTCCTGTATTCTAACCCTTTTGCTATGAAGGCCAGCATACCGTTTGCCTTCTTGACCGCCTGTTGCACCTGCATGCTCGCCTTCAGTGACTGGTGTACAAGAACACCCAGGTCTCTCTGTACTTCCCCCTCTCCCAATCTATTGCCATTTAAATAATAATTTGCCCTCCCGTTCCTGCACCCAAGGTGGATAACTTCGCACTTGTCCACATTATAGTGCATCTGCCATTTATCCGCCCAATCGCCCAGTCTGTCCAAATCGCTCTGGAGCTTCCTGGTCTCTTCCTCTGAGCCCACCCCCCCTCCTAGTTTAGTGTCGTCTGCAAATTTGGAAATGCTGCATCCGACTCCCTGATCCAGGTCATTAATGTAAATTGTGAACAGCTGGGGGCCCAGGACAGATCCCTGTGGTACCCCACTTGTTACTGCCTGCCATTCAGAAAATGAGCCGTTTATTCCAACTCTCTGTTTTCTATCTGACAGCCAGTTCCCTATCCACGCCAAAACTTTCCCCTTTATCCCATGAGCCTCAATTTTCCATGCTAATCTTTTATGTGGGACCTTATCGAAGGCCTTTTGGAAGTCCAGGTACACCACATCTACTGGCTCTCCCCCATCTATTCTACCAGTTACTCCCTCAAAAAATTCCAATAGATTAGTCAAGCACGATTTACCCTTTGTAAATCCATGTTGACTCTGTCCTATCCTGTCCCCATTTGCTAAGTGCTCCGCTATTTCATCCTTAATGATGGACTCCAGCATTTTGCCCACAACTGATGTAAGGCTTACAGGTCTGTAATTACCTGCTTTTTCCCTACCCCCCTTTTTGAATAGTGGGGTAACGTTAGCTACCCTCCAATCCATCGGCACTGTTCCCGAGTCTAATGAATTCTGAAAAATCATCCTTAGTGCATCCGCTATCTCTAGGGCCACCTCCTTCAGTACCCTAGGATGCATGTTATCAGGCCCTGGGGATTTGTCCACCTTCAATCCCTTTAGCTTCCTTAACACCATATCCTTAGAGATATTGATTTGCGTCAGTTCCTCCTTTGCCAATGTCCCTATTTTTCCCGATATCCCAGGGAGGTTTTTTGTGTCTTCCTTCGTAAAGACTGACCCAAAGTATGCATTTAGTTGATCTGCCATTTCCTTATTTCCCATTATATATTCCCCCGTATCTGACTGCAATGGACCAACTTTGGTTTTCACCAGTCTTTTCCTTTTGATATATTTATAAAAGCTTTTGGAGTTAGTTTTTATATTTTCCGCCAGCTTGTTTTCGTAAGCTATTTTGCCCCTCTTGATCATGCCCTTTGCCCTCCTTTGCTCTATCTTAAACTGTTCCCAATCTTCCGCTCTGGCGCTTTTTTTGGCTATTTTATACGCCCTATCTTTGGATTTTATGCTGTCTCTAATTTCCCCTGTTATCCACGGTTGAGTCACCTTTTTAGATTTCCTTTTATGCCAGATTGGTATAAACAATTTTTGCAATTTTGTCATTCTATCTTTAAATGTTTGCCATTGTTTATCTACCTCCAGTCCTCCCAGGAACGTTGTCCAATCAGACCTACTCAGTTCCCGTCTCATGGCATCATAATTCCCCTTGTTTAAATTCAGGACCTTAGTCTCTGAGTCAATTTCTTCGCTCTCCATTTCGAGTGAGAAATCGATCATGTTATGATCGCTCTGACCCAAGGGTCCCCGTACAACAAGATCACCTCTCATCTTCTAAACTCCAATGAGTATAGGCCCAACCTGCTCAACCTTTCCTCAGAAGACAACCCCTTCAACGCAAGAATCAACCTAGTGAATCTTCTCTGAACTGCCTCCAATGCAAGTATATCTTTCCTTAAATAAGGAGACCAAAACTGTATGCAGTACTCCAGGTGTGGTCTCACCAACACCCTGTACAGTTGTAGCAAGACTTCCCTACTTTTATACTCCATATCCCTTGCAATAAAGGCCAATATTCCATTTGCCTTCCTAATTACTTGTTGTACCTGCATGCTAACTTTTTGTGTTTCATGTATGAGGACACCCAGATCCCTCTGTACCGCAGCATTCTGTAGTCTCTCTCCATTTAAATAATATTTTGCTTTTTTATTCTTCCTACAAAAGTGGATAACCTCACATTTTCCCACATTATACTCCATCTGCCAAATTTTTGCCCACTTACTTAACCTATCTATATCCTGTTGCATTTGCAAAGATAATCCAGAGGTCGTATGCAGAGCTCAGTTCATGTTGCTTTTAATGGTTGATCCAAAAACACACTTACAGGCAAAAGCAATCGAATACCTATATCCAATGTCAGACAAAATACAACGATAACAGCACTATCAAACTCCATGTGCTCAGGCCAAGGCAATCGAGTACCTATCACCAATGTCAGACATAACATTTCCTCCCCCCTCACAGAATTTCAAACATGAAATGTAGTGACAAAGTCCTGTAGGTGGCCAGGGCGAGAACGTGTACGAACAGGCCGAGGTGCGGACTGGTGAAGAGTAGGCCGAGGTGGGGACTGGTGAGGAGCAAGCTGAGGCACAATATCTGCTTGAGGGTTGGCTGGCTGAGCCACATGTGCATCCCGCCACTCTGGGGGTAAGGCTTGGGGATTAGATCCGTATAATCCCGCAGCAGGGGGTGCTGGCACCTTCCGAAGGCGGCTGGCATGCCACCGAGAGCCGTCAGTGAGGCAGAAAGTGGCTGGTCCAAGTTGGCGGCTGATTTGGAGAGGGGAGGACCAGAATGAGGCCATCTTATTGTTGCGGTGAGGCCTGCGGACTCTGACCCAATCGGAGACTGAGATGTTGGGCGCCTTGGCCCTCTTCGACTGGTCGAAGCGGAGTTTCATCTTCTCCTGCTGTCTAGCGACTGTGGCTTGAGCCGGTGGAGCAGGGCTCTGAGCTAGCGAGGGGCGGAGCCTGCCAAGGGGCAGCATGAGCTCACGGCCTAGCATGAGGGATGCGGGTGAGACCCCTGTAGTGGAATGCTGGGAGGCTCTGTAGTGCAGCAGTGTGTGGAGGAGGGCCTTGTCAAACGCACGCCCCTGGGATAGGTGTGCTCTGAGGCCATTTTTCAGTGTCTGGTTAAAACGCTCCACCCCCCCCCATTTGACTCAGGGTGGTAGTACGTGACGGATGCCCTTGCTCTCAAGGTAAGAGGAGAGTTCCGAAGAGACCATTTGGGGGCCATTGTCTGTGGTGATGGCCTTTGGATGCCCCCAGCGGGAGAAGAGGGACTCAAGGATATCGATGATGACCTGAGAGGTGACAGAGCCCACGGCAGTGACCTCTGGCCATTTTGAGTGCAGGTCATAGGTCACCACTAGGAACCGTTGATGGTGGGGGACACCATGGATCTCCCCGCAGACGTCCAGCTGCAGGTGCTCCCAGGGCTGAGAGGGCCAGGCAAGGGGTTGCAGGGGTGGAGGAGCTTGGTGGCCAGTCTTGCCACTTACAAGGCAGGCTGCACTGTCCTTGACCAGGGCCTCGCTTTCCCTGTCGATACCCGGCCACCACACTAGGTCTCAGCATCGTTGTTTGAGCTTCACTATGCCCAAGTGGCCCTCGTGCGCCATGGATAAAACACGCGCACGAAGGGCACTTGGGACCACAGTGCAGAGTCCATGTGCAACACAGGAGTCATTCCAGCAGGAGAGCTCCTCTTTAACTCTGGAGTAGGCAGACAGTTCCTCAGGCACCTTGCGAGGCCAGCCATCTCTGATGAAGGTGCACAGCTGGGAGAGGGCCGGATCCTGTTCAGAGGCCTCTTTGAGCTCCTGGAGAGAGACTGTGGTTTGGCGAGGCATGTGCAGCATCTGGACGATATCCTGTTCCACATGTTCAGACCCGACGAGTGAGGCTGGGGCAGAGATAGTGCGGGAGAGCAGATCTGCAACAACATTGTCACGTCCTGGTGTGAACTGGAGACTGAAATTGTACTGGCGGAGGCGGTCAGACCAGCGGTGTTGACGCAGTGGTCTGTGGCCCGTGCCGGATGTCGACAGCAGGGCAGTGAGAGCCTGGTGATCGGTTCACAGGGTGAAGGCACGGCCATATGTGTACAGGTGCCGCCGCTCACATGCCCAGACGCACGCCAGCGCCTCACGCTCGCCTACTGAGTACTTCTGTTCAGTGGGGCTAAGGGCTCGGGAGGCAAAGGCGATTGGTTTCTCCACTCCATTCTGTATCTGCGATAACACCGTCCCCACAGCTGCAGCGGACGCGTCGCAGGTGACGAGGATGGGGCTGGCGACGTCAAAGTGAGCCAACACTGGAGGCGACGTGAGCTGCGATTTGAGGAGGCGAACAGCTTCCATACAGGCTTGTGACCACACCCAGGGCTCATCCTTTCGCAGGAGCTGGCGCAGTGGGGCTGTGGTGGCTGAGTACTGGGGCAAAAACTTCAGGTAGTACCCAGTCATGCCAAGGAAGGAGGCAACCTGTGCTGCAGAGCTGGGTTCTGGGATGCTGTGAATGGCATCCACGTTTGACTGGAGTGGGGATATACCGTCAGCCGACAACCGAAACCCCACAAATTCGATCTCTGAAACAGCAAAGACACACTTTTCGCCATTCAGTGTGAGCTTGTGTTTTGCTAGAGCCATGAAAACTCCGTGAAGGCGTTCGTCGTGAGTGGAGGTCGAGGGCCCATGCACGACGATGTCATCCAGGTAGATGGCCACCCCAGGAATGCCCGCGAGCACAGAGGACATCACCTTTTGGAAGCAGCTGGGTGCAGAGCTAAGTCCAAATGGCATACTGGTGTAGCAAAAGACGCCAGCATGTGTCACAAAAGCAGTGAGGTCCCTGCTGCTGGGGTGGAGGGGAACCTGTAGATAGCCCTGTCGAAGGTCCAGTTTCGAGAGCAGGATGGAACCATAGAACTGCACTGTGAGTTCCTCTGACGTGGGCAGTGGATATTTGTCAGGGATTACGGCCTTATTCACTGCTCGAAGATCGACACAGACGCGTAGACCACCTGACTTTTTCGTTGCGACCACCAGGTTGGAGACCCATGGGGAGGCATCAACTGGTTCGATGATGCCAGCTTCCAGTAGCTGCTTTAGTTCAGCTGTGACCCCATCACGGAGAGCAAGCGGGATGCGGCGCAGTGGCTGAATGACAGGGGTAATGGTGGAGTCAACCATGGGCTGGTGGATGAAGGCAGTCAGGCAGCCCAGACCCTCGAAGAGTGCTGGCCATGTTTGACGCCACGGTGAGGCGACGTGCAGAATCGCAGACCCGCCGGTGTCCAAGAGAGAAAAACCCAGGTCAGTGAAAAGATCCAGTCCCATCAGGTTAGCTCCTTGGCATGCCGCATGAAAACAAAAATCTGGCAAATCTTTTATTCCATAGGGTACAGTGAGGTTGACTGAGCCGACTAGTCCAATTTTCGAATTACCATACCCGCAAAGGGCAGTGGAGGGCGCAGAGAGTGGCAGGAAGCTGAAAAAGCGTTTGAATGTGTCCACATTCAGCAGTGAGACGCTGGCACCGGTATCCAACAACAGAGGGATGCACACATCATTCAGGTTAATTGTGCATGACTTGAAAGCCACTACTGGCCCAGAGCTCACGTTGTGAATTATAGGCCAACTGCTTGAGGACTGAGAGTGTTCATTTGTAGCAACAGGGGCAGAGCGGCAGACATTGGCAAAGTGATTTTGTATTCCACAATTGCGACAGGCTTGTCCGCGCGTGGAGCAATTCTGCGCTCTGGTAACATGTGAACGAGATCCGCAGTTTCCACACTGTTGCCGCGGTAGCGCGCGTTGCTGCCGTCGAGTGAGCATTAACGTGTCAGAGCTGTCGGGGCCGAGGGTGCCGTCACTGGGTGTGTGCGCTAGTTTCGCTGCACATTCAGCTGCAGACTCCACTTGAAAGGCAATGTTGACTGCCGGTGACAACGACAGATCGTCGGACTCGAGTAACAGTCTTTCACGCACTCTCACGTTGTTGGTGTGCTCTATTAGTTGATCACGCAGCATCTCATCTTGTAGTGCACCGAACTTGCACGAGCTAGCTAACCCCCTCAAATTAGCCACGTATTGATGCACCGACTCGCCGGGGAGTTGGTGATGCTGTCTAAAAATGAATCACCGCAGGAGGGCACTTTGTGGGGCAGAGAAGTGTGTGCTTAACAGAGCCACAGCCACATCGTATGTTTGAATTGAGTCTGCTGCGCATAATGTCCCAAGAACATGCTGGCCCTCCACTCCCAAGCAATGGGATAACAGTGCCTTTTTCCGTGCTGTACTCACATTTTCTAGTCCAAGAGCAATGAGGTAGGTTTCAAAGGACTGTAACCAGCGAACCCATGGGATCGGGGGCTCACCGGGTAGTGCAAGGAAGGGAGGAGGTAGTGGAAGAGAGATTTCAGCCATCCTCGTCGCCAAATGTTGCGTTTGCAAAGATAATCCAGAGGCCGTATTCAGAGCTCAGTTCATGTTGCTTTTAATGGCTGATCCAAAAACACACTTACAGGCAAAAGCAATCGAATGCCTATATCCAATGTCAGACACAATACAACGATAACAGCACTATAAAACTCCATGTGCTCAGGCCAAGGCAATCGAGTACCTATCACCAATGTCAGACATAACATATCCCTTTGCAAACTCTTTGGGCTCGATTTTCATTGGGTCGTTGAGGCAGGATTGGAGGCGTGTGGGGGGATAAAATGGCAAAAACTGGCGTGCGGGCCCAACCCCGCCTCCATCCCGCCTCCAAGCAATTTTCATTAAATCGTGTCTAATGGTCCTGTCTCTGTCCCGCCTCCAAGAGGCGGGATAGGCCGTTAAGGCCCTTAACAAGCACTAAATTGCCTCTATAATGCCATTTTGAAAGACCTTTGTGATTTTAACTTTTTTCCCATGTGAAGCACGCCTGTTCTGAAACACGACGGTGAAACCTGACGGTAGCACAATTGGATAGCTGACTTTTAGCTGCAGCTCCACCATTAAAGAGGAGGTTTGATCAGCCATCATTTGCAGGCGGCAGGACTTTGTTGTCTCACATCTGGGGGAACTTTTAGAAGGCATAACCACAGCTGTGGAAGTTTGGAGCCTGACACCCATCTCCAGTGTGACCTCCTGGGAAACCCCTCTCGCCACCTTGACTGAGCGCTTCCTCAACTGAGGCATATACCAGAAGCATGGGAGCCATTTATTTCCTTACCTTCTGGACATTAGATGAGGACGAAGACCAGCCGCGGCACCAACAGAACCACGAACAACAGCAGCACCAACAGTAGCAGCAACAACAGGAGCGCCAAGCTGCTGCTCACCCACCTGAAGCTGCACAGGCCAGAAGGCGTCAGCACACGACCACATTGCTGCCCGAGATGCAAGGAATGCACTCATCTTGGCCAGATTTGCTTAGCCTAGCCAATCAAGCATTTTTGCCACGCAGCTTCTTACTTGAGCATAGACAATGGCCAAGAACCAGCGGATTCCTAGAAATTTGACCACAATACTGGCAATTGCAAGTAATCCTAAGCCCTCAATGTGGAAGTCCCATTTGCGAAATGACACATGCCACAACTACAGCAGTAGCCATCAGATTTTTTATTTACAGGAATCATCTGATGGCTTTTTAACATAAAACATCAAATTTCACCCAAGTGACTATCCTTGTGACTATTTGTGCAGTATCTTTCTCTTACGAGTGCTCCTACGTGGTGCTTCCCCTGTGGCTTCAGCAGATGTGGAGGTCCCTTGCTCACTTTCTTGCTGCTCCTGTCTCAAAAACCATTGGCGGGTGTCCTCTGGGGTTGCAAGCCTGTGAGGGCTCACCAACAGTCTGCTGCTCCTGCGGCTGTGCAGGGGTTGAGATGCCGATCTCAGTTGGGTGTGCACTCTGGTGGGGCTCTGACCCAGATCTCTGCAGTGCCATGGTTATGTGAGCGCTTGGAGAGGAGCCCCCACTTCCTTGATGTCTGCCATCAACTTCCCTCTCATGGGTCAGGTCCCCCTCAGCGCTTGCAAGTGGCTTGAGAGCACCTTGCTGCACATCAGCGGGGCCATGGGGACCCGTATCTGCACTGGCAGTCCTACTCAGAAGGACTTCCATGAAGGTCTGGTTTCTCTATTCAATAGATGACCATCGCTCCTCCAGAGATGTCATTCTATTCAGAACACTCACCATGTTTTCTGCACTCTGGTGACTTATCACCTTCATGGAGGTTGCCATCCTTTCGATGGTGATGCGTTCATGCGCCAATGACTCCACAAAGGCTCTGCTCATGTTCGCAATGGACTCCTCCATTCGCTCCACACTCGCAGCGACCCTGGAGACAAAACCTACCAAAGACTTCTGCATCTGTTCCTGGAGTTCCAGCACCGCTAATCTTATGGATGGACCTAGAGGCAGAGGGTCGACATGCAGCTGAGCCGAGCTGGAAGTGTCCTGCGCCCTCCGACTAGGACTCTCCACTGCTGTCCCTGTCTCCACCATCTGCTGATGCTCACTTGTGAGCTGTGATACACCAGGTGACAATTCTACTCTATGCCCCGAAGGTCCCACCCACCAAGGTGTGAGTGTCTGCGCTGGTGCAGGGTGCACTTAATTTTGCTGACGCTGCGCCCTCAGAGGTTGCAGCTTCCTCTGAGGAGTCTTGAGGCTCATGCTCTTCCTCCTGGCTAGTGGGGACGGGTGCTTGCGATGGTCCTGTGGGGGAGTAAAGGAAAGAGTCAGAGATGTGATGCCAAGGTTACATGCACAATGCATATTGCAGATGATCATAAGTCCATCTGTTAGAGCTTCAGAATCATTATCAGCGACTCATGCAATGTCAATGAGAGAGATGGAAAACTATTCTGTCACCAGGGTGCTGTGATGCACCCATCTGTCCGTCCCTCACTTGCGCATCGTCCTCCACTCCCACGATCTCCAGGACCGCCTCATCCCAGGGGGGGAGCTGGGCTACTGAGGGTGGCCCTCCTCCTGTCCTCGCTCTTTCCCTTTTATTGTGAGCTCTGTTTTCCTGCAATGAGGGAGACAAGTGGAGGTTGAGTGAGAATGAAGGAGTGAGTGTAGAGAATCCATAGCATAGATGCTTAGAAGGAGACAAAGATGGAGTGAGCTGGCAAGACCAAGGGCCCTCGCTGTGTGTTGTCAGTTGTTTTCATAGCATTGCACTGATAGGGAGTGTGAGGGCTGCATAGTTGAATAGGTAGGTGAATGTGACCATAGAGAGAGAGGGAATAGGTAAGGGTGCATGGATGTCAGTGTCAAGTGGGATGTGGAGGAAGAGATTGCTAAAGCTGAGTGTGTTGTGTATGTACCTTTAAGGGAATAACTGGTCTTAGACTGCAGTACCGGCAGTGACCACCCCTGTATAAAAGGCCCTAGCAGGCTTCTGTAGTTTCAGTTTCAAGCTGCCTCTTGTTCAGTAAAGTACCTGTTAAACTGTTCTCCCGAAGTCCGTGTATTATTGAGGCGCGGACTTTACAGTGGCGACGAGTAAGTTCGAACTCACCTGCAGTGTGGTATCATCTCATGGGGATCTCGCCTGAAAGGAAGGTCCTGGAAGGTCGTAGTCTGAGCAACAGGCGTCAACCGAGGGCAACCGCCCAAAGAATCCATCGGTGCTTGGAGAATTGCGGGAGAGACTGTGGTTCCAGTGAATCGTGCTGGTAGCGGGTAGCGCGCTGACCCTTCCGGACTGCGGCGGGCTCAAGCTCGATCGAGTGGCTCTACAAATCGGGCCGCGCAGCGTCGCCGGGAAAAGAAAACAAGAGAGAGAGGGTGGAGCGCACAGGGCGCGGTCGGTGCTCGAGAACAGGACAGTGGAGAGAAACTAAATGGGGGGGGGAAGGAAAGCGAGACGCGCCAAAGCTGCGGGTCGCCGCCATTACCCCGTAGAACGCTAGGAGCAGCGTGGCAGTAAGGGGAAGAAGCAAAAGCGCGGGAGGCGCCATTTTATCCCGTTGGGGAAGAAGCAAAAGCACGGGAGGCGCCATTTTATTCCATTGGGGAAGAAGCAAAAGCGCGGGAGGCGCCATTTTAAATTGCCCAAGATGCCGAAAAGTGGCAGTATCACTGCTTTCGACAACGAGGTAGAAGACTGGACCACGTATGTAGAAAGAATCGAAGTGTACTGCAAGGCAAATGAGGTGGCCGATGGAAAGAGGGCATCGGTATTATTAAATCTGATGGGTGCGAATACGTATGGCCTATTGCGGAATTTAATTACCCCAGCTAAACCAATGGAGAAAAGTTTTGAGGAGATTGTTCATATCTTACAGGAACACCTAAGCCCTACACCACTGCTGATAGCAGAAAGATTCAAGTTCCATAAAAGAAACCAGCACAAAGATGAGAGCAATGCTGACTATCTTACGGAACTACGCAAGTTATCGAAGCACTGCCAGTTCGGAGCAGGACTGGCAGACACCTTACGGGATAAGTTTGTCTGCGGGCTCCAGAGTGAAGGAACCCAGAAACGACTACTTTCAAAAAAGGACCTGACGCTAGAACAGGCTTTCAGCGTGGCAGTATCCTACGAAGCAGCAGCACGGGGAGCTGTGGAAATACAACAGAAACCACAAGAATACAGCACTAACGAAATGGCGTATGGAGCCGAAAAGTGCTATCGCTGCGGCAGAACAACCCATGAGCAGAAGGACTGCTGGTTTAAAGACAAAATATGCAGGCAATGCGGGAAGATGGGACATATAGCAAGAGTCTGCAGGTCGGGAAAGAAGACCAACATGACAAGAACTACTAAGGAACAGTACAGGAAAGTAAAGAAACTGACAGATAGTGGTTCAGAAGATCAGGAGAGTGATAAGGACTCCAGAAGCAGGCGACTAAGTTGTTTAAAGCTACACAACGTGATCGCAAAAGAAGATCACCGAACCATTTGGGTCACCCTCATGATAGCAGGGTCCCCAGTGAAGATGGAATTGGACACAGGATCAGCCGTAACTGTCATGAATCGACGAGACTATGAGCGGCTATTCTCACACATACCCTTAAAGGACACGTCCATTGTATTGAAGACATACACGGGGCAAAAGGTCTACCCCAGAGGAAAAATAAGGGTGCCAGTTGAATATAACGGAAAGGAAACACAGAAACTATACATGCATATACTACGAGATGGAGGAACACCATTATTGGGACGTGAATGGATCTGAAGACTACAGTTGGATTGGCATTCCATTCTGGCACTAACTGTGACTGACAAAAAAGATGATGACGTCGCACCTGGACGTCTGTCACAAATTCTATCTGACGCGGAAGAGGTGTTCCAACAAGGACTTGGGACTCTAAAAGGAGTAAAGGCAACCATAAAGATTGAGGATAACGCAACACCAAAATTTTTCAAGGCCAGACCGGTGCCATACGCGATACGCCCAGCTGTGGAAGCTGAACTGGAGAGTCTGGAGCATTCGGGGGTGCTGTCTAAGGTGGACTGGAGCGAGTGGGCCACACCCATCGTTCCTGTAATGAAGAAAGCATTGAGCAGCACGCCTGGGTAGCCAAGGAAGGTTCGCATCTGTGGGGACTTCAAGGTGACTGTGAACCCAGTCCTGCACACAGTACAGTATCCGCTTCCGTGGATAGAAGATATTTTCGCCTCACTATCTGGAGGGAAACGTTTTACAAAGATTGACCTGGCTCAAGTGTATCTACAAATGGAGGTGGAAGAAGCATCTAGGAAATACCTCACGATAAACACTCACAAAGGCCTTTACCAGTACAATCGACTGGTATTTGGGGTAGCATCGGCCCCGGCTATGTGGCAGAGGGCAATGGAACAAGTCCTGCAAGGGATCCCGGGGACCCAGTGTTATTTGGACGACATCCTGGTTACGGGCGAAAATGACAATGAACAACTTGCCAACCTGGAACAGGTGCTCACGAGATTGGAGGAATATGGGCTACGAGCCAACCGTCCCAAATGCGAGTTCTTCAGGAGACAAATCTCGTATTGTGGCCACATGATTGATGAGGAAGGGTTGCATAAGTCGCCGGACAAGATTGAGGCTGTAGTTAAGGCTCCAGCACCAGAAAATATTTCGCAACTGAGGTCGTTCCTCGGGTTGGTGAACTACTACCATAAGTTCTTGCCGAATTTATCTACAATTCTGCACCCACTGAACGCCTTCCTTCAAACTGGTGTAACATGGAAATGGAGTGATGAGTGTAAGCGTGCCTTTCAGGAATGTAAATGCCAAATCACTTCAAAAGAAGTATTGGCCCACTACAACCCAACACTACCGATTTGGTTGGCATGTGATGCGTCACCTTACGGCATTGGAGCGGTGCTGTCACACAAATTCCATGACGGTTCAGAGAGGCCAATAGCCTTTGCATCGCGCTCGCTAACCTCAGCCGAGTGTAACTACGCCCAGATTGACAGGGAGGCCCTCAGCCTGGTGTGGGGGGTGAAGAAGTTCAATCACTATCTGCACGGGCAGAAATTCACTCTACTGACTGATCATCAACCCCTGGTCTCAATTTTTAACCAAAAGAAGGGCGTTCCGGTGATGACGGCGCAACGGCTGCAAAGATGGTCACTTTTTCTAGGGGCACATCAGTATGACATAGAGTACAAAGGTACGAAACAACGTGGAAATGCTGATGGGCTGTCGTGCCTACCGTTGCCTACGGTGGAAGAAGCACCTGCAGTGGACCCTGTGGAGATATTCCATGCGACCATAGTCGAATGTTTGCCTGTTACAAACGCAAGTATTGAGAAGGAAACCCGAAATGACCCGACACTCTCTCGGGTCTATGATTTGATGGTGAAGGGATGGCCCGCATATGGCGACTCACTGTTGCCAGCATTCTCGCCAAGGAGGGAACAGCTGTCAGTGTGCCGGGGAACCTTGATGTGTGGATCGCGAGTGGTAATTCCACCCAAGTTGAGAGATAGAGTACTCAATGAGCTTCACGAGGGTTATCTGGGAGGGGTAAAAATGAAGAGCCTAGCCAGGGCGTTTGTGTGGTGGCCGGGAATCGATAAAGAAATCGAGGCTATGACCAAGAGATGCACAGGATGCCAGAAGGTCCAAAACGCTCTACCACAGGCCCCGCTACATCCATGGGAGTGGCCCTCATCTCCATGGCAACGGGTACACATTGATTTCGCTGGTCCATTTATGGACTCAATGGCCTAGAAATTGGGTTTTGGCTTAGCCAGGGCTTTAGCGCCGGAAGTTAGTGCCGGCGCTAAGTCCCCCTGCGCGCGCCAAAAATTCAGCAGGGCCGCGCCCAAACGGCTGCCGGCGCTACTGAAGGGTCTTTGCGGCGGTAAATCGGCGCTAACTGCCGTTTCGCGCCGCAATTCCGGCGCTGCGGCACCCGATGCGGTGCGGCAGGCTTGGGAAGTGCAGGCCTCCTCCTTCCGTTAAGGAGGAGCTGCCTGCACCCGGCCGCGGCCCGCGCAAATCTGTCTAAAAATGAGCCCGGCACCTCGGACAAGTGCCGGGCTTGCATCTGTTCTGGGGGGTGGGGGGGAGAAGTCCGGGGAGGGAGCTGCGGGCAGGCGGCCGGCGGGAAAGCGGCCGGCCGCCGCGGGGCCTTTAATGCGCCGGCGCAAACTCATGCAAGACTCTGTTGCCAGAGTCTTAGTTGCGGCTGCCACGGGCGAGGCGGCCGCAACTGAATTTCGGCGCTAGGGCCCGTCGGCATGGCAACCGGGACGCTGCGCACACCGATGACGTCATCGGTGCCGGCGCAGCGCTACCTGTGCAACGCCGATTTAGGGCCCCAGGGAATTTTTAAACTGGCCATAACTCTGGCGCTAGTCCCTCTAGCGCCTCAAAAGCGGCGCTAAGGCAACTGAATTTCTAGGCCAATGTATCTAATCGCTGTGGACGCCCATTCAAAATGGCCAGAGGTCATTAAAATGTCCTCCACCACCACGGAGAAAACTATTGCAGTCCTAAGGACCATCTTCGCCAGGAATGGGTTGCCAGAACAGATCTGTTCCGACAATGGCCCACAGTTTGTGTCTGAGGATTTCCGGAGGTTCCTGAAGAATAATGGGGTGAAACATTATACATCTGCCCCATATCATCCAGCCACAAATGGATTGGCTGAGAGGTTTGTTCAGACCTTTAAAAAGGCCATAAAGGCAATGTATAATGACGACATACCACTGCAACACAAGGTGGATAACTTCCTGTTTGCTTGCCTGAATGCGACACATGCAGTAACCAACCAAACTCCAGCCGTACTGTTTTTCAACCGGAGACTAAGATGTCACTTGGATTTGCTCAAACCAAGCATAAGATGAGATGTTGAGGATAAGCAGTTCCAGCACATAAATGAGAAGCCAACCAGGAGCTTCAAGATAGGGCAACCAGTCTTGGCCCGCGACTACCGAACAGAAAAATGGCAGCCAGGCACGATATGCACACAGCAGGGACCACTAATGTACACAGTGGACGTTGGAGAGAGCATCGTGAGATGCCATGCTGACCAGATTCTAGAGTCACAGGAACAAGCCAAACCTGTACCACAAGCATGTGCACCTGGTAATGAGCCCGAAGTACAGATTGCGTCTACCTCAGAAGCAGGGGTATTGGAAGCTGACGAACCAACCAATGACAATGAGCCAGAATTGACTCCACCGCCAGAACAGGATACTTGAGAAAGGCGCTATCCAGTCCGGATCAGGAAGCCTCCTCAAAGACTGAACTTATAAATGATTATTTCAGTTGATGTATATATTACTGAGAAAATTGTAATTGTAATTAGTTATTACTTAGTTGTTAAATGAATGTTATGTACTGTTTATCTAAAAGGGGAGGAATTGTTGTGTATGTACCTTTAAGGGAATAACTGGTCTTAGACTGCAGTACCGGCAGTGACCACCCCTGTATAAAAGGCCCTAGCAGGCTTCTGTAGTTTCAGTTTCAAGCTGCCTCTTGTTCAGTGTTAAACTGTTCTCCCGAAGTCCGTGTATTATTGAGGCGCGGACTTTACAGAGTGCTGGTGAGGAGAGGCAATGGGGATCAGATTGAGGGTGATGGGAAATTCATACTCACTTTTCCAGTGCGCAGAAGGTCATGAAATCTCTTCCTGCACTGAAGCCAGATTCTGCGGGTTACTGACACTGAGTTAACCTCCTGGGCCACCTGGATCCACACAGCCTTGGTTTGCTGGGGAGGCTTCTTCCTCCCTGAAGAAGGGAAAAGCACCTCTTTATTGGCTCTTGCTCCTCAATTAAAGCCTGCAGGGCAACATCATCGAAGCGGGGTGCAGACCTATGTCTCTGGCTGGCCATTCTTCCTGCAGGTGCCTCTCACCGCAAAGGCCAAAAGGTTGGCAGCCTGCAGAAGAAGCAAGGCTTGTTGTAGACCTTAAATGCAGCAGCAATGATGACGTCATCGGAGGCGACTTTCAGACTGGAAAAACTCATTGGCCATGGGTTCCCACATGTTGGAACTCAATTGCCCACTTAAGTTAAAATCGCATCATTTTCCCACATCAATTTAGAATCGGATGGATAACACGAAATGCGGATTACACGACCCCAGCCCACCTCAGTATCAAAATCCAACCCTTTCTGTCCTCCTCACAACTTGCTTTCCCACCTATCTTTGTATCTATTACATCCGTGAATGATTGAGACACGGACAGCAGGAGTTGAACAAAACAAGTCTTTACTGATGGAAGTCAATAGTGAAACTGGAACAACAGAGGCTCACTAGCGCCTTTTATACAGGGGTGGTCACTGCCGGTACTGCAGTCTGAGACCAGTTATTCTCTTAAAGGTACATACACAACAATTCCTCCCCTTTTAGATAAACAGTACATAACATTCATTTAACAACTAAATGATAACTAATTACAATCACAATTACGGTTGCTAGATACGTTGGTTAAGTTTAAGCAATTATAAGTTCAGTCTTTGAGGAGGCTTCCTGATTCTGTCTGGATAACGCCTCTTTGGGGTATCAGGTTCTTCTGGCAATGTTGAGTCGGGATCAATGTCGTTGTTTGGTTCATCTGCTTCCAATATTACCGGTTCTGCGGTAGCTGCAATTGGTACGTCGATTTCATTACCAGGTGTATCAGATCGTGGTGTGGAGTTGACGTTTTCCAGTGACTCTAGAATCTGGTCAGCATGGCGTCTTACAATGCTCTCTCCAACGTCCACGGTATACATGAGAGGTCCTTGCCGTGTACAAATCGTTCCTGACTGCCATTTCTCAGTGCGGTAGTCCCGGGCCAAAACTGGTTGACCTATCTTAAAACTCCTGGTCGGCCTTTCATTCATATTCTGAAACTGCCTGTTCTCCACATCTCTTCAGACGTTTGGCTTAACCAAATCCAAGCGGCATCACAGTCTTCGATTGAAGAACATCATGGCTGGAGTTTGGTTGGTAACCGCATGTGTCGCATTCCGGTAGGCAAACAAGAAGTTGTCCACCTTGTGTTGTAGGGGTATGTCTTCATTACACATTGCCTTGATAGCCTTCTTGAATGTTTGGACAAACCTCTCGGCCAATCCATTAGTGGTTAGATGATATGGGGCAGATGTGTAATGCTTAACACCATTGTTCTTTAAGAACCTCCAGAACTCTTCAGACACAAACTGTGGTCCATTGTCAGAGCAAATCTGTTCAGGCAGTCCATTCCTGGCGAGTATGGTTCGTAAAACTGTGATAGTTTTTTCTGTGGTGGTTGAGGACATTTTTATTACCTCTGGCCACTTTGAATGTGCATCCACCGCAATTAAAAACATCGAGTCCATGAAGGGACCAGCAAAATCAATGTGCACCCTTTGCCATGGAGATGAGGGCCACTCCCATGGATGCAGAGGAGCTTGTGGTGGGGCGTTTTGGACCTTCTGGCATCCTGCACAGCTCTTGGTCATCTCTTCGATTTCTCTGTCGATTCCCGGCCACCACACAAACCCTCTGGCTAAGTTCTTCATTTTTACCCCACCCAGATGACCCTCATGAAGCTCATTGAGCACTCTATCCGTCAACTTAGGTGGAATTACTACTCTGGATCCACACATCAAGGTTCCTCTGCACACTGACCGCTGTTCTCTTCTCGGCGAGAATGCTGGCAGCAGTGGTTCGCCATGTGCTGGCCATCCCTTCACCGTTAAATCATAGACCTGTGATAGTGTCGGGTCATTACGTGTTTCCTTTTCTATGTTTGCATTCGTCACAGGGAGACATTCGACTATGGTCGAGTGGAATAACTCCATTGGATCCACTGCAAGGTCTTCTTCTTCCACCGTCGGCAACGGTAGGCGTGATAATCCATCAACATTCCCATGCTGTTTCGTTCCTTTGTACTCAATGTCATATTGGTGTGCCCCTAGGAAAAGGGACAACCTCTGCAGCCGTTGTGCTGTCATTATCGGTACGCCCTTCTGAGGGTTGAAAATGGAGACAAGAGGTTGATGATCAGTTAGTAGAGTAAATTTTTGACCGTGCAGGTAGTGATTGAACTTCTTCACCCCCCACACTAGGCTGAGGGCCTCTCTGTCAATCTGGGCGTAGTTACGCTCAGCAGAAGTTAACGAGCGTGACACAAAAGCTATCGGCCTCTCTAAACCATCAAGGAATTTATGTGACAGTACCGCCCCAATGCCGTAGGGGGACGCATCACACGCCAGTCTGATCGGCAATGCTGGGTTGTAGTGAGCCAATACTTCCCTTGAAGTGATTAAGTCCTTACTCTTCTGAAAAGCCTGCTTACAATCATTGCTCCATTTCCATGCTACTCCCGTTCGTAGCAGGGCGTTCAGTGGGTGCAGAATTGTCGACAAATTCGGCAAAAACTTATGGTAGTAATTCACCAATCCGAGGAATGACCTCAGTTGCGACACATTTTCAGGTGCTGGGGCCTTAACAACCGCTTCAATTTTGTCAGGAGACTTATGTAACCCCTCTTCATCAATCACGTGGCCACAATACAATATCTGTTTCTTAAAAAACTCACACTTGGGGCGGTTGGCTCGCAGCCCATGTTCCCGTAGTCTAGTGAGCACCTGTTCTAGGTTGTTAAGGTGTTCACTGTAGGACAGCAACAATTTAGTTAAAACTCTTCGCCTTCGGTTTGGCTGGAGTAATCAGGTCCCGCAATAGGCCGTACGTTCTAGCGCCCATTAAGTTTAGCAATATCGATGCCTTTTTCTCCTCAGCTATTTCGTTTGCCTCGAAATATACCTCGACTCTTTCCACATACGTATTATCAAAAGCAGTGATACAGCCAGTCTTCAGCATCTTGCAAATCTAAAATGGCGCCTCCCGCGCTTTGCCTTCTTCCCCGATTTAACAAAATGGCGCCTCCCGCGCTTTGCCTTCTTCCCCGCTGATTAAGATGGCGCCTCCCGCGCTTTGCCTTCTTCCCCATTGTTGCTAGCGCTGCTTTCCGCGGTTCCCATTGCAACCTGCAGCTCCTCGCGGTTTCTTGCGCATTTAATATTTCTTTTTTTATTATTTTCCCGTCGTGGAACAACCCTGTGGGACTCTTGCCTCCCTCTTCTCGGGTCTATGCGCAGCCCGGCTTCGTAGCACCGGCCGCGCCCTGTGTGCTCCACCCTCTCTCTCTCTTCTTCCCGACAACGCTGCTTGGCCCCGTTGCAAACCACCCGCTTGAGTTCGCGACCGCCGCAGCCCAGGAAGGATCAGTGCACTACCTGCCACCAGCCTGATTAGCTGAAGCACCGTCGACAGGAACCAGGCCCCGCTTCCGACAGCTTCTCCAGCAATCTTCAACTCCGCAACACAGGGGCGAATGCCCACGGTCGACGCCCGTTTCTACTGCCTCTTACTTTCTTTTCTTTCTGGCCTCGACCTCTGCTCACTTCGCTGTAGGAATGGATCCCAGGAGGTGGTGCAGACTGTAGGTAGGTTCGTATCTGCTCGTCGCCAGTATTACGTTCGTGAATGATTGAGACACGGACAGCAGGAGTTGAACAAAACAAGTCTTTACTGATAGAAGTCAATAGTGAAACTGGAACAACAGAGGCTCACTAGCGCCTTTTATACAGGGGTGGTCACTGCCGGTACTGCAGTCTGAGACCAGTTATTCTCTTAAAGGTACATACACAACAGTATCGTCAGCAAATTTGGCAACAGTACACTTGGTCCCTTCATCCAAGTCATTAATATAGATTGTAATTAGTTGAGTACCCCAGCACTGATCCCTGTCGCACCCCACTAGTTACAGTTTGCCAACCTGAAAAATTACCCATTTATTCCGTCTCTCTGTTTTCTGTCTGTTAGCCAGTCCTCTATCCAGCCTAATATATTACCGCTAACACTGTGAGCTCTTATCTTGTGCAGTAACCTTTTATGTGGCACATTATCGAATGCCTTCTGGAAATCCAAATACACTACATCTACTGGTTCCCCTTTATCCACTCTGCGCGTTACATCCTCAAAGAACTCTAGTAAATTTGTCAAACACAATTTCCCTTTCATAAAACCATGTTGACTCTGCTTGTGAGGGTGCCGGTCAGTTCCTTCAGTAACCCCTAGATGGCACCTTCACTTGTTTGTTTCCTTTTGTTAAATTGTTACTTGTTTACTTAATTGCCTTTTATCAGGTTCATTGGTTTCACCTGGTTTTGCTTGTATTTAAGTTCTGTGGTTTCTTCCCTCTGGGCTCAGTCCTGACAAGGTGCTCTGTCTTGATTAGGTGCTCAGTTTTAGACAAGCCGGTTGCCCTGAGGTAGCTTGTCTTGAGCTCAGTTTGGACAAGCCGGTTGCCTCATGGTAGCTTGTCTTGAGTTCCTATCTTGACAAGCCGGTTGCTCTGGGGTAGCTTGTCTTGAGCTTAGTCTGGACAAGCCAGTTGCCTCACGGTAGCTTGTCTTGAGTTCCTATCTTGACTAGCCGTTTGCCTATGTGGTAGCTTGTCTTGAGCTCCTATGTTTCGTAACTGTTTACCTGTGTGATTCTAGTAAAGTACTGTTATTTAAGACTGCATATCTGCTTCTCGCCTCGTCTGTCTGCACTTGAGTCCAGAACCAGCCTCGCCCAGACAGCATGGCCCCGTGTCTACACGGCCCTGTGACAGCAACCCTGACACTGCTTGATTGTATTATGATTTTTTAAATGTCATGCTATTACTTCCTTAATAATGGATTCCAGCATTTTCCCAATGACAGATGTTAGGCTAACTGGCCTATAGTTTCCTGTTTTCTGTCTCCCTCCTTTCTTGAATACGAGAGTTACATTTGTGGTTTTCCAATCCGCTGGGACCTTTCCAGAATCCATGGAATTTTGGTAGATTACAACCAACGCATCCACTATCTCTGCAGCTATTTCTTTTAAAACCCTAGAATGCAGGCCATCAGGTCCAGGGGACTTGTCAGCCTTTAGTCCCATTAGTTTGCCTAGTAAATGTTAACTTTCATAAGCCCATATAAATACCAATTCAACTTTTCATTTTTATTTTCTTCTTCTGACGCGGCTCAGTTCGGCAGCAGTGATCTCTTTTCCCCACCCCCTCCCCTCCTTTCTCACCAATCTGTGGGAAGTCCGGCGAGAACAACCAAAAAACCAATGGAACTGCGCATGCACAATGACTTTAGTTCATTGGCAGCACTTGTGTTTTTTTTTAAATGTAACTGCACTGGTGGCTAGACTCGACCTCCTGGACGTGGCTTTGGACCACTTGGCTTGAGTGCACTTAAGAGTCAACCCTGCATCATAGGGCTGGATTTTATGAATGGAGACCTGTTGGAGATGGGACTGCTGCTTGCCGGGTTTCAGTCCCGCCTCCATCAGCTTCTGGCCAACCAGCGGGATTTTCCCCTGATTGACCTTGTTAAGATCACCCGGTGAGCTCATCGGGCCAATTAGGGGGAAGTCAGTGACAGAGCATGATGTGTCATCTGTCAAGAATTTTTGAAAGAAGAAATGTCATTGTTTGACAGCTCTGTGAAGCTGTCAAACATTGACATTCTGTGTAGCTTGATGAGACCTAGTGTTCAGGACTCATCAAACCTTTCTACTTTGCAGAAATCAGCTGGCTGTTGTATCGGAGGATGCAACAGTCAGTCTGTGATCTCTACAATGGAGATGTCGGGGACTCCGGTTCCACAGCGGCTGAAGGCTGTAAGTAGAAACAAAGGTAAGTTAACATTTTCTAACACTTTACACTTACCTCACATACTTACCACTCCACACTTGCACCCATCACTCACCTCTACATCGCACTTTCAGACCCCTCCGACCCCCGCAGACCTCCTACTCGCCTCCTACACCTTGGCGGGGTTCCCACAGGTCGGGAAGCCCGCACTTCAGGACGAAAAATGGGGACAATCCTATTTTCTGCCTGTTAACTACCTGTTAACAGGCAGTTAATATGCTTTAATCCCTTCCCGCCTCCAAGGAGATGGGACCCGGGGCAGGACGGCTTCCCGCCTTCTGGCAAGAGGGCACGGAAGTGCAGAGGAGACCATCCACCCCCAAATTCTGCCACTTTCCCGGCAGTCCCGCCTCTATACCCGCCTCCACAGTGAAGGGATAATTACTAGTCCTAGCCCCTTTAGGGCTACCCCGGATCAGGCGTATTCCCCAGACGTTCACTTTCAACTAAAGTTAGAGGTAGCCAAATCCTAAAGACGCTTAATTGGGTCTAAAGGTCTGGACTATCTCTCCCTAAAAGAAAGGAACAACCTGAAGATGTTACCATCCTCCAGATAGCACTTTTAATAAGTTTAGCTAGACTGTAACGTTCCGGATATTATGAGGGTCCGGAAAACTCCCCCAGAATTCTGCAACTCCTCACCAAAGAGTGTACAGAGATTGAGTTTGCGAGTTTGATACAGAAGTACTATGTGAGACAATTCTAAAAATATATAAATTTATTAAAGAACCAACATATAATTACAGTAAATATTTCAATCACAACATTAACAGTTCCAAATACAAAAAGCTTTTACAATCTTATTATCAGAGATCCTTATTCTCAAATCTTAACTTCATTACATTTTTCCATTTCTTAGTCTTATTCCAGGATATCCACCAAAATCAAATACAAGTACCTTTTTGATCCCCGAGACTCAAGCGAATTTGTCTTCCCATTTGAAAGTCCAATTTTTATACCCTTTCTCAGTGGTATATCTTTTGAAGTTTTCTGCTGATGTAAGCTAAATATCTCTAGTCATTTTTCTGTTGACTTCTGCAATCTTTACAGTCAGTTCAGCTGGTAGCATTAAGAATCGTGTCTCTACCTTTATGTGTTCAAATATAACAGCAGGTGCATTTATTTGATGTCATTCTTACCAAAGTCTTCTGTTTGTGTCTTTTTACAACGTGTAAATTAAAAACACCTCAACTGGATGCACCATTGTCTTCTTAGTTACCGCAACTGTTTGTAACACTGCTTTGTGTCTCCGTGTTTCATTTGATGTTATTTTTACGAAGGCACATGTTTCTTTAATTTATGTGATTCTTTCCGAAGTGTTGGTTTAAGGCACTTTAACAGGGTATAGCATTGTGTTCTGTCCAAGGCTTCAGACTTTCTGGAACCTCTAACCTTCTGCTTCAATAAGGCTATTGATTCAGTATCAACAACTTATCTTATCTCAATAGCTTGTATACTGTTTATATTGTTAAGGCTTTTAGATTTTTCAAGCTCAGTATGTCATGTTTCAAAGGCCAGAGTATTTCATAGAATGGTGTATTTTTCTGAATATGGCTTATTCCTTCACATCGGGGCTGAGAAAATCCAGCCCATAGAGTCTATAGCTTTCCTGTCAATGTGCATCTGAAACCTTTTCACATCACTGTGAAATCAATAGTGTGGCAGAGTAAAGGGACCTGAAGTTATCTATTTCTAAAAACCCCAACACCAACTGCAAGTGCCTCAATTAAGATAAAAACAGAAAATGCTAGAAATACTCAGCAGGTCAGGCAGCATCTGTGGAGAGAGAAACAGAGTTACGCTTCAGCTTGATGAACCTTCGTCAATTAAGATGTTGGGCTAGCAAGCATCCGAACTGAGAGTCCCAAGGATTGATGGAAATCTGTCCTCGGGCCTCAGTGCCATTCTTGGCGTGAGCTGCCAGTGCTGGTCACACCTCTACAGAGAGAAGACTTCCATGTTGGGCTGCCTGCCTAACTGGCAGTGGCCCTCAGGTAAGTCCCGGGAGGGCGGATTGGAGCGAGCTATGGTGGTAATGGTGGGACGGGGAAGAATCGCGACTGCTGCAGAGTCGGTGGAGCTTTTCTGCTTCTCCTGACTCTGCAGGATGATTTAATGCTGAGCGAAGCAAGCCCGACGCCTGTCCCGCTCATTGCCGACTCATTCCTCAATGGGGTCCTTCAAAGGGTGTGAGGCCCCTATTTACATATTTAAGGAGAAAAAAAGGCCCCCGCGAATTTACCAGTGGGACCAACGCCTGCACAGATTGGGTGTAGACCATCTCATTGTTAAATTGGTACACTCTGCGCCCATTTAGCGCCTGAAAAAATGGGCACAATGCACACCAATTTCTATCTCATTTTGTATAAAGCATTTTGAGTCTAGCCTAATTTCACAGATCATGTTGGCAGAAGGCTTACTAAGGAGAATTAGCTTTGAAATCAATTAACATTCAGCATAGCCTCTGATCTCTTCTGAAGGGCAGTCAAATCACACCTTCCTTATGATTTATACTTGTACACCATCATTTTCAGTTGTTACCATCAAATTACTGTTCGCACATTACTGGATGGCTGCTGGCTATAGTGGTGACAAGGCAGACACTAATTCACTCCAATTAAACCATAGTTGGGCAACACAAGGATAAGAACAAAGAATGTCGACAGTATATTCGGTTTAATTAAAATGTATTCTATTATTAAGCAATTGCTGGCGAATTGGAGAACCAGGTCTGATGGGAATTAGAGGTTAAAATTACCAATGTTTGTAACGGAGGTGCAATTAACTTTTAAGTGACAGAATGAAATGCTTAATTGAACAATTGATTGCAAGCTTCTTTCTCGCATCCCCATTCTGGAGCAATGTAAATTTGTTAAAGTCACTAACCATGGTTCCTCAAAATGGATTCCAGAATAATGCATGGGCTACCACTACATAACTAGCTAACAACTGGCATTTATATAACAATTTTAACGTCGAAAAACATCGCAAGGTGCTTCACAGACGCTCAGTAAGACAGAAATGGATCCTGAGCTAAAGAAGGAGATATTGGAGGCGGGGGGTGGGGTGGGGGGACTTAAACCTTGGTCAAATAGATGAGTGTTCAGGAGGGCCTTACAGAAGGAGAGGGAGGTGGAGAGGTTTAGGGAGGGACTTCCAGAGCTTGGGGCCTAGACGGCTGAAGGCACGGCCACCAATGGTGGGGTGATGGGAGTGGGGGATGCACAAGAGGCCAGAATTGGAGAAACACAGGTATCTCGGAGGGTTGTAGGGCTGGAGGAGGTTACGGAGATAGGAATGGGTGAGGCCATGGAGGGATTTGAACATGAGGATGGGAATTTTAAATTTGAGGTGTTCGTGGACCAAGAGACAATGTAGGTCAGCAAGTACAGGGATGAAGAATGAACGGGACTAGGGCGCAGGATAGCATACGGGCAGAAGAGTATCATAAATGACTCAGACATATCTTATGAATTTGAATATTCGGTATCAGAAATGAAAATTTTTTTTTACCGAAGAATGAAAAAACACATCTAAGCCCTGCGAAAGACAGCTGAGGGTATATTTACTGATCAGTGAAGCTCAGGCATGAACACTTAATGTCCCTTTGTACCACATTTGTCTGTGTGCTAGATTTAGGCAGGGTTAACCCATTTAAAATAAATGATGAATGCCTATCTAACAATACATGCTGTTAATACCTGAACTTAACCAATTGGAAAATACACCTTTAGGGGAGCATTGCTAAAAGTCTGTTATTAAGTTATCGACAGTACTGTGTTTTAGGAGTTTGCCATGAGTGCAAAAGGCAAGGCTGAAGCGTTTGCAACTATCTTCAGCCAGAAGTGCTGAGTGGATGATCCATTGCGGCCTCCTCCTGAGGTCCCCAGCATCACAGAAGCCAGTCTTCAGCCAATTTGATTCACTCCACGTGATATCAAGAAACGGCTGAACGCACTGGATACAACAAAGGCTATGGGTCCCGACAACATCCCGGCTGTCATGCTGAAGACTTGTGCTCCAGAACTAGTCGGGCCTCTAGCCAAGCGCCTTCCAGTACAGCTATAACACTGGCATCTATTCAACAATGTGGAAAACTGCCCAGGTATGTCCTGTCCACAAAAAGCAGGACACATCCAATCCAGCCAGTTACCACCCTATCAGTGTACTCTCAATCATCAGCAAAGTGATGGAAGGTGTCGTCGACAGTGCTATCAAGCGACATTTACTCACCAACAATCTTCTCACTGATGCTCAGTTTGGGTTCCGCCAGGACCACTTGGCTCCAGACCTCATTACAGCCTTGGTCCAAACATGGACAAAAGAGCTGAATTCCAGAAGTGAGGTGAGAGTGACTGTCCTTGACATCAAGGCAGCATTTGACCAAGTGTGGCATCAAGGAGCCCTAGTAAAATTGAAGTCAATGGGAATCAGGGAGAAAACTCTCCACTGGCTGGAGTCATACCTAGCACAAAGGAAGATGGTTGTGGTTGTTGGAGGTCAATCATCTCAGCCCCAGGACATTGCTGCAGGTATTCCTCAAGGCAGTGTCCTAGGCCCAACCATCTTTAGCTGCTTCATCAATGACAATCCCGCAATCATAAGGTCAGAAGTGGGGATGTTCGCTGATGATTGCACAATGATCAGTTCCATTCGCAACTCCTCAGATAATGAAACAGTCCATGCCTGAATGCAACAAGACCTGGACGACATTCAGGCTTGGATTGATAAGTGGCAAGTAACATTCGCGTCACACGAGTGCCAGGCAATGACTACCGACAACAAGCGAGAGTTTAACCACCATCCCTTGACATTCAACGGCATTACCATCGCCGAATCACCCACCATCAACATCCTGGGGGTAACCCCTGACCAGAAACTTAACTGGACCAGCCACATAAATACTGTAGCGACAAGACTAGGTCAGAGGCTGGGTATTCTGCGGCGAGTTTTTCACCTCCTGACTCCCCAAAGCCTTTCCACCATCTACAAGGCACAAGTAAGGAGTGTGATGGAATACCCTCCACTTGCCTGGATGAGTGCAGCTCCAACAACACTCAAGAAGCTCGACACCATCCAGGACAAAGCAGCCCGCTTGATTGACACCTCACCCACCACCTTAAACATTCACTCCCTCCACCACTGGCGCACCGTGGCTGCAGTGTGTACCATCTATAAGATGCACTGCAGCAACTTGCCAAGGCTTCTTCGGCAGCACCTCCCAAACCCGTGACCTCTACCACCTAGAAGGACAAGGGCAGCAGGCGCATGGGGACACCATCACCTGCAAGTTCCCCTCCAAGTTACACATCATTCTGACTTGGAAATATATCGCCGTTCCTTCATCTTCATTGGGTCAAAATCCTGGATCTCCCTCCCTAACAGCATTGTGGGAGTACCTTCACCACGCGGACTGCAGCGGTTCAAGAAGGCGGCTCACCATCACCTTCTCAAAGGCAATTACGGATGGGCAATAAATGCTGGCCTTGCCAGCGACGCCCACATCCCAGGAACAAAAAAAAAACCCAGTGGTAGCTCTCTGAACTCTGAGTCAGAAGGTCATGGGCTCAAGCTCCACTCCAGACACTCAAGCACAAACTCTAGGCTGACTCTCCAGTGCCGTACTGAGGGAGTGTTGCACTGTCGGAGGTGCCGCTTTTCAGATTAAACATTAAACTGAAATGTCTGCCCTCTCAGGTGGATGTAGAAATTCCCAGTTATTTCTTCAGGAGGCGTAAATTTTAAACGTCTGAAGCTGAATTTCAAAGCAGAAGATGGAAAAAATCCAAATTCTGTTCCTTGCTGCGTATTAAATAAACATTTCAAAACACGTCCAGAACAAACTGTCTCTGGGCCTTTCCATGACTACTCTGCGGATATAAACTCATGAGTAATGACCTTTGAGATCAAAATCTCAGCTACTTGAGCTAGCAAACTACTTTATGTTTTCCCAGGCTACTGGTGTTTTAAAATATTTTATATATCATGAAATATTGTTGGTACAGATACACCGCATATCAATAAACATTGGGCCGGATATACCGATCCCTACAGGTGGGCATGGGCTGTGTACACACCAGTAGGGACATCGGAAATGCCGGTTTCAGGCTTGGCAAGTGCATGTGCTGAAAACCGGCATTTCCAATCTGTCAAGAATGCTCTTGGCAGATCGGACGCCTGCCCCGGAGAAGGGCCTCTGCAGGGGGAGAGTTCCGCTTTCTGGAGCCCCTCTGCCCACTGAAAACCCTTAGAAATCTTATGCCTAGTAAAAGCAGCGTAAGGCCTGCTTTTACCAGCATAAGATTTGAAAAAAGTTAAGTAAAGAATTTTTTTTCATTCATTTATCATTTAAAAGTACTTGGAAACAAAAAGGTAAATTTATTTTTACCCCCGTAAAAAAACTTTAATTATTTTTTTCAAAAAATTAAATTTTTGTTTAAAATATTTAATTTATTGTTATTTCAACTAATTTTTAAAATGTGATGTTTTTTTAAAAATGTATTTAATGTTTTACAGTGTTTTTAGGGTGATCTCCATTCATATATTTGATAGGTCTATCTGCCAAGTGTATGAAGGGAGATTCCCTTCTCCTATTGGCTCCCCATGGCCCACGTGATCCCAGGAACGCTTACGAACCACATGAGCCTCTGGGATATGTGGGTCCTGCACATTTCGAGTTTGGAGAGGCCCAGGAGCGGAAGTGTACGCACCTCGGGAGCCCTCAGGTAAGTCCGTAGATATTTTCCAGATTGGAGGCCTCCGCACGCGGGAAGCCTCTGATGGGAAAATATGGCCCATTATTTACAGGTGAATATTTCAATCATTTAATAAAAATTGAAGAGCTATAAGGCTCGCTCTCCTATTATAAGAGCATTTACCATGATTATGGTGCACAATTAAACAAAGGAAACTGATGGGAAAATGCACAAACAGAACTAAGTAAGCGCACCAAGACTAACAGGGCATGACATGTGGATAGTGGATCGACCCTCTCTTCCTACCTTCAATAGTGCTGCATCTGCATGTAAGAGTGGATCCAATTTTTGAGCTTTATTTTAAGCCCAATGAAGGTGAAATTTCTCTTGGGAAGTAGCGCAAAACGAATCGGCAGAATGTTTTATACCCTGCCCGATTTCTTTTCCATTGAAGTCAATCGGGCGTGATGAAAATCAGGCTGCCAATTTGCCCATTTTGCGCTACTGCCTGAAACAAATTTGGCCTCCAATATCCTATAAAGGCTTCCAAATTGTGATTAACTATAATGAGCATGCCCATGTATATACATACCAACTTCAACCTAAGCCAACTTACACTGAGGCTTTGGTGCCAGCACATTATTATGCCAAGGCACTGCACTACAGAATGGTTCAAAACGCATCTGCACCCGTGCTTTTCCACTTCCTGATCGCAATTGAGCTACTGAAAGAAGTTATACTTGAAAGGAGAGAATATGGACACCACTGAGTCAGCCAATGAGATGGAGGCAGGGTGGGACTTTGAGAGTTTCCGAACTCCTGACTGAAACTACAGCAGGGTCTCCCGATAAAAGCAGGATTATTTCTCCAGCAAAATGGAGTGAGTGGAGGGCAGTTGCATACAAATTATGTGGGTGAAATCAATCCCAGCCACTTACAGCAGTGCGATCTCCACACAGGAATGACTGGGGAATTGTCCAATCATCTCCAAACTGGCCGGGACTCTTGGGGCTCGATATTGCCAGGCCCAAGGAGGCGGGATTGGAGGCGTGTGAGTTGTTAAAAATCGCCAAAAATGGCGGGCGGGCCCGATCCTGCCTCCATCCCGCCTCCGAGCAATTTTCCCAAAAGCGTTTTTTCTGACCCCCTTTCCATCCCGCCTCCAAGAGGCGGGATAGGCCCTGAAGGCCCTTAACAACCACTTAATAGCCTCTATAATCCCATTTTGAAAGGCATTTCCGATTTTTAGTCATTCCCCCATCCCTTACGCCTCCTCTGGAACACGCCAGGTAATGCTGGCGGCCTCACAAGTGGATTGCTTACGAACAGCTTCAGCTCCACCATTACAAAGGGGTTTTCACCAATGATCATTTGCAGGTGGCAGAACTTTGTTGTTTCAGGTCTGGGGGAACTTTTAGCAGGCATACTCAGTTTTCTGCCCTTGCAGCGCGTTCCTATGCAGAGCTAGACAGGTAGCTAACAATATCTTCCCATAAAAATCACAAGGCTTGACTTTTCTTGTAAACTTTACTGAAAGATTCTTATTGTGAAACTGAAATACAATACAGAAATGGAAGCACACATTAGTGCACAAGCACATAACTGATATGCATACACAAATTTAGGTAAGCCTGAGCAACACAGTACATTTGGCATGTAACTTACCAAAACACGTGGAAACACAGCTTACTGTGAATATACATTTAGCAAACTGAAAGGCATTCTCTTACATTCACTTTAAATTAGCCCAGTACATAGTGCATCAAAATACAGCTACAAGTTAACCAGCTAGACGCAGAGAGCGAGCACTTCATGGCTGGCTGTGCAGGTTTGCTAACAGAGAAAGGTTACAAACTAAACATTTTCTGCAAAATATAGTGTACACTAATCATCTACAACATTCTCAAGTACTTACAGACAAATAGTGTCCAAGGCCGGAGCGTAACAAGAAAATAACTTCCCAGACCATGTGTTGAGCTTCAGGTCTTGTGATGTACTGTAGTTTACCTTACTGCACTTTACTGCGCTTTACTGCACTTTACTGCGCTTTACTGCACTTGCTAGGTACCAAATATCCACTAGGTGGCGGCACACAATGGAAATCGACCCAAATTACTCAAACCCCTGAATTAACTAATTCATAAAAAATGTGAGCATAAAAAAAGCCTGAGGGTTTTATACCTTAATGCGAGAAGCATCAGGAACAAGGTAGATGAATTAGCTGTGGAAATAGAGGTTAATAATTATGACCTAATTGGGATTACGGAAACATGGTTGCAGGGTGAGCAGGGCTGGGAGCTTAACATACAGGGGTATTCAGTATTTAGGAAGGATCGACAAAAAAGAAAGGGAGGAGGGGTAGCATTGCTAGTAAAAGAGGGGATAAATGCAATTGAAAGGAAGGATATTAACTCAGTTAATACAGAATCTATATGGGTGGAGCTAAGAAATAGCGAGGGGCGAAAAACATTAATAGGAGTGGTATATAGGCCTCCAAATAGTAAAATAGAGGTTAGGGAGGGCATCACGAGGGAAATTAGAGAAGCGTGCAATAAGAGCACAGCTGTCATCATAGGTGACTTTAACTTACATATAGATTGGACTAGCCTAATCAGTAAAAATAATGAGGAGGAGGAATTCCTTGAGTGTTTGAGGGATGGTTATCTGGATCAATATGTCGAGGAACCAACTCGGGAACAGGCTATATTGGACTGGGTACTGTGCAATGAGAAGGGACTAATCAGTAATCTTGTTGTACGGGGACCCTTGGGTCAGAGCGATCATAACATGATCGATTTCTCACTCGAAATGGAGAGCGAAGAAATTGACTCAGAGACTAAGGTCCTGAATTTAAACAAGGGGAATTATGATGCCATGAGACGGGAACTGAGTAGGTCTGATTGGACAACGTTCCTGGGAGGACTGGAGGTAGATAAACAATGGCAAACATTTAAAGATAGAATGACAAAATTGCAAAAATTGTTTATACCAATCTGGCATAAAAGGAAATCTAAAAAGGTGACTCAACCGTGGATAACAGGGGAAATTAGAGACAGCATAAAATCCAAAGATAGGGCGTATAAAATAGCCAAAAAAAGCGCCAGAGCGGAAGATTGGGAACAGTTTAAGATAGAGCAAAGGAGGGCAAAGGGCATAATCAAGAGGGGCAAAATAGCTTACGAAAACAAGCTGGCGGAAAATATAAAAACTAACTCCAAAAGCTTTTATAAGTATATCAAAAGGAAAAGACTGGTGAAAACCAAAGTTGGTCCATTGCAGTCAGATACGGGGGAATATATAATGGGAAATAAGGAAATGGCAGATCAACTAAATGCATACTTTGGGTCAGTCTTTACGAAGGAAGACACAAAAAACCTCCCTGGGATATCGGGAAAAATAGGGACATTGGCAAAGGAGGAACTGACGCAAATCAATATCTCTAAGGATATGGTGTTAAGGAAGCTAAAGGGATTGAAGGTGGACAAATCCCCAGGGCCTGATAACATGCATCCTAGGGTACTGAAGGAGGTGGCCCTAGAGATAGCGGATGCACTAAGGATGATTTTTCAGAATTCATTAGACTCGGGAACAGTGCCGATGGATTGGAGGGTAGCTAACGTTACCCCACTATTCAAAAAGGGGGGTAGGGAAAAAGCAGGTAATTACAGACCTGTAAGCCTTACATCAGTTGTGGGCAAAATGCTGGAGTCCATCATTAAGGATGAAATAGCGGAGCACTTAGCAAATGGGGACAGGATAGGACAGAGTCAACATGGATTTACAAAGGGTAAATCGTGCTTGACTAATCTATTGGAATTTTTTGAGGGAGTAACTGGTAGAATAGATGGGGGAGAGCCAGTAGATGTGGTGTACCTGGACTTCCAAAAGGCCTTCGATAAGGTCCCACATAAAAGATTAGCATGGAAAATTGAGGCTCATGGGATAAAGGGGAAAGTTTTGGCGTGGATAGGGAACTGGCTGTCAGATAGAAAACAGAGAGTTGGAATAAACGGCTCATTTTCTGAATGGCAGGCAGTAACAAGTGGGGTACCACAGGGATCTGTCCTGGGCCCCCAGCTGTTCACAATTTACATTAATGACCTGGATCAGGGAGTCGGATGCAGCATTTCCAAATTTGCAGACGACACTAAACTAGGAGGGGGGGTGGGCTCAGAGGAAGAGACCAGGAAGCTCCAGAGCGATTTGGACAGACTGGGCGATTGGGCGGATAAATGGCAGATGCACTATAATGTGGACAAGTGCGAAGTTATCCACCTTGGGTGCAGGAACGGGAGGGCAAATTATTATTTAAATGGCAATAGATTGGGAGAGGGGGAAGTACAGAGAGACCTGGGTGTTCTTGTACACCAGTCACTGAAGGCGAGCATGCAGGTGCAACAGGCGGTCAAGAAGGCAAACGGTATGCTGGCCTTCATAGCAAAAGGGTTAGAATACAGGAACAGGGATACCTTGCTGCAGCTGTACAGGGCACTGGTGAGACCACACCTCGAGTACTGTGTACAGTTTTGGTCGCCTCATCTGAGGAAGGATGTTCTTGCCATGGAGGGGGTGCAGCGGCGATTCACCAGGCTGATACCAGGAATGGCGGGAATGACCTATGAGGAGAGACTATGTAGTTTAGGGATGTACACACTGGAGTTTAGAAGATTGAGAGGGGACCTCATAGAAGTGTATAAAATTCTGACAGGTCTAGACAGACTGGATGCAGAAGGAATGTTTCCCTTGGCGGGTGAGAACAGAACTAGAGGACATAATTTAAGGATAAGGGCTAAACCATTTAGGACAGAGATGAGGGGGAATTTCTTCACTCAGAGAGTGGTGAACCTGTGGAACTCATTGCCACAGAGGGCAGTGTACGCCAGCTCATTAAATATATTTAAGAGGGAATTAGATATATTTCTACGGGCAAAAGGGGTTAAGGGTTACGGAGAGAAGGCGGGGACGGGATACTGAATTAAAGGATCAGCCATGATCTCATCGAATGGCGGAGCAGGCACGAAGGGCCGAATGGCCTACTCCTGCTCCTATCTTCTATGTATCTATGTAACTGGAAAACTAACATAAATTCCTAAAGGAAGGCAGCACACTCCCCGCTTGGTATAATTCCATTGTACCACTACAGATACAAAATAAAACCTAAAGAAAACGTCCTTTGGCTGCAAACATACTCAGAATCCTTTCTCTAGGTTTCTTCAGAAAGGAGGACTATGATCTCTGAGACTGGCCTCAGAAACACTTTGACAGTCCCCTCCTTGACAATCGTCACCTCCACCTTGCGGACCCTTTTGTCCCTGTATTGATTTCTTTGTGGGTTCAATGATGAGACATTTATGAAAGAGAATGAGTTTTAATCTAAAGTCTGTTCAACTCTTTATACAGCATTCAGGAGACACCATTATGCTAGTGATGCATCTAGAACGAAACTGAAACTAAACTCCCTTGCTTGTCTCGGTCACATGACCTCTGCTGGTCAGGCACAAGCAATCAATCAGGCAACTATGCTGGTAAGACATGATAATCAAACAGGCAAATAACATCACTATTTGCTGATATCATTACATCTCCTTTTCTTAAAACAAAAGTATTTTACTTTTAACTAACAATATGTTTTCTTTGTATTTATCTGCATTTTAACTGTAACACTTAATGAACTTACATTATCATTATCATGATCAAGGTTTTTTAACCTTGCTTTGTGTGTTCACATGAAATATGTCAATACACTAGAACTTGAAGAAAGAATAAGATAACATTACTTCCTTCTATAACAATAGTCCTTAAATTTGCTCAATGAGTCTCTCAGGAGGCTTCACGTGTCTTGAGGATTTTCTGATTGATTGTCCTTGAATCTGAGTTGTTGCCTCAGATGATTGGTTCTCAGCTGTGTGATCAGGTTGTTCAACAGTATCAGTCTCTTGACCTGCTGTGGCTGGTCCCATGAGAAGATCTCGACGATTTCTTCTCAGAACAGCACCCTCATCTGTCTGAATGGTGTATGATCTTGGTTGAACTTCACTCAGGACAGTTCCCTTCTGAGTCCATGTGTTTGTTTTGTCTTTGAACCTTACTTGGTCACCAGTGTGGAGTTCAGGTAGGTTTTGTGTTCCTCTGTCATAGTAGTACTTTTGCTTTTCTTTCTGTTGTTCTTTGAACTTCCTCACTTTCTCCCCCTCTTTTGTTTTCAGGAGGTTCTCCGGGATGGGTAGGTTTGACCTTAGCCGACGTCCCATCAGGAGTTGGGCTGGTGACATACCACACTCGAGCGGCATTGTGCGGTATACAAGCATGCTCTGGTAGAAGTCAGTTCCACTGTCTTTTGCCTTGTACATCAGTCTTCTCACTGTCTGGACCGATTTTTCCACTAGTCCATTGGACTGTGGAAAGTGAGGACTTGACGTTGTGTGGACAAAGTCCCACTCTTTGGCAAAGTGTCGGAAACTTGCATTGTAAAACTGAGGTCCGTTGTCTGTGAAGACCTCGCTTGCCACGCCATGTCTGGAGAATATGGCTTTCATACATGTTATCACAGCATCTGCAGTGGTGGTGTGCAGTCTACAAACCTCTGGATACAGGGAGTAATAGTCTGTGACTACAAGATAGTCCTTCCCTTGACATACGAATAGGTCAGCGCCTACCTTCTGGTAAGGTCTGTCTGGTGCTGGGTGTGGCTTTAGTGGTTCTACCGGATTGCTTGCTCGATATTTCAGGCATATTGTGCAGTTTGACACCTCATTTGTCACATCTTGGTTGATTCGTGGCCAGTACATCACCTCTCGTGCTCTTTTCTTACACTTTTCGATTCCCAGATGTCCTCCATGGATCTTTTTTAGCATCTCTCTTCTCAGACTCTTTGGGATAACTATTTTACTTCCTTTGTAGATGATGTCTTCGACCACTGATAGTTCCGCCCTGCAGTTCCAGTACTCTGCTATATCAGGTGAGCAGTCTTGCTTCATGTTGGGCCATCCATCCAAGATGCTTTTTCTCAGTCGTCTCATTGTTTCATCTTTGTTTGTCTCAGTCTTTTTGAGCTCCATTTTTGCATCTGCTATGGGCAGTGCACTTGTGATCATGTCCATGTAGGCGTTCACCTTGTCATCCATTGTGGTGTTTGCGGGCTCACTTGGGTCTACAGCTCTGGACAACGTGTCTGCTGTATACATCAGCTTACCCGGTGTGTACGCAACATTCAGTGTATAGCGTTGCAGCCTGATCATCATTCTTTGTATTCTAAGCGGACAGCTATTTAGTGGCTTTTGGAACAATGCAATCAAGGGCTTATGGTCAGTCTCTATGCTGATTGCTTGTCCTGACACAAACTGGTGAAATCTTTCACAGGCGTATGTGATGCTGAGCAGCTCCTTTTCTATTTGAGCATATCGCGTCTCCGCGTCTGTCATTGAGCGCGATGCATATGCAATAGGTTGCCAGTCGTCATATTGTTGCAGAAGAACGGCACCGAGCCCACTCTGTGATGCATCTGATGATATCTTGATGGGTCTCGCTGGGTCATAAAACCTCAGAACTGGTTCCTCTGTGAGCAGTTTCTTTAGATCGCTCCATGACTTCTCATGCTCATGATTCCATTCCCATTCTATGTTCTTTTCAGTTAGTCTTCTCAGTGGCGCCATCTTTTCTGAGAGGTTGGATATGAATTTCCCCATGTCGTTGATCATTCCATTAAACCTCTGCATGTCCTTTTTGCATTGTGGCTTTGGCATATTCTCAATGGCGGACACCTTTCTGGGATTTGGTCTGATGCCCTCACTGCTAAGGATATCTCCCATGAATGTCAGTTCTGTCACCCCGAGCTGGCATTTCTCTCTATTCAGCTTCAGGTTTGTTTTCCTTGTTGCTTCCAGCACTTTTTTCAGTCTCTCGTCATGCTCAGTTCTCGTGGTTCCCCATACTATGATGTCATCCATTGATGTATCAACTCCCTCCAGGTGCTCATAGATCATATGGATAGTCTTGTGATACACTTCAGGAGCTGAGGCAATGCCAAATGGTAACCTTAGGAATCTGTATCTGCCAAATGGACTGTTGAACGTGCACAGCCTTGAACTTGCTTCGTCAAGCTTCATCTGCCAAAATCCTGATGATGCATCTAACTTGCTGAAATATTTTGCATTTGCAAACTGTGCCATGATTTCCTCACGTGTAGGAAGCTTGAAGTGCTCTCTCTTTATTGCTCTGTTTAGATCTCTTGGATCCAGGCAAATTCTGAGCTTTCCATTCTTTTTGTCCACTACGACGAGGGAACTCACCCACTCAGTTGGCTCATCTATCTTCTGAATCACGTTCAGGCTTTCCATCCTGTCCAACTCTGCCTTCAGTTGCTTTTGAAGAGCAAACGGAACTTTTCTGCATGGATGTATGACCGGTGTCATACTTTTATCTACTCTGATCGTGTGTTCTCCTGGAATGCAGCCTAGACACTTAAATAGGTCGTTGTACTCTTTCATGAGTTCATCATAGACTGTCTCTCCTTCGCTTTCCACAACGAGGACTCTCTTTACCAGGTTCAGTCTCTCACAGGCTTTTAAACCTAGTATGGCTTGCACGTCCTTTGGCACCACGATTAATGCTAGCGTGTGCTCTCTGTCCTTGTGTGTTACTTTGACAATGCATCTTCCTTTCACTGGTATATCAGTACCTGAGTATCCTGTCACTTTCACTTTTATTCCATGTACCTTTGGTCTGGGTCTAATTTTCTTAAAATCAGTCTCTGATATCACATTAACTTGTGCTCCAGTATCCAATTTAAATGGAATGTGTATGTCATTCACTTTTAGTGTCAACATCCAGTCTCTTTCTTCTTTGTTTTCAGACACAACATCTACATTGAACTCCTCTATCTCGCTTTCATCTACTGCATGGACCTTGCTTTGTTGCGCTTGGTTCTTGCAGCAACGGGCATAATGGTTGTTTTTGTTGCAACTATTGCATTTTTTACCATATGCTGGACACTTTTTTGGTGTATGCTGTGTACCGCATCGACTACATGACTTTCCATTGTCCCTTTCATTTTCGTTCACTGGCCACACCTCTTTTTTCACATTGGCGCTCTTTTTGTTAAGCGGTTTGTGTCCGTTCTTACTCACTGCATCCACGTTGCAGCTATTGTCACTGAACAGCTCCTTTGCCTGCAACTTCACAGTCTCTGTAGCCCTACACAGTGCTATGGCTTTTCCCAGGTCTAGATTTTGCTCTCTTAGCAGTCTTTCCCTTAGACCATTATCTGGAATACCACACACCAGTCTGTCTTTTATCAGCGAGTCTGTCAGTCCCCCAAATTCACACGGTTTGCTTCTGTTTCTCAGTTCAGTCACATACTGATCAATAGTCTCACCCGTTTTCTGTACACATGTGAAAAATCTGTGCCTCTCAAACGTCACGTTACGTTTAGGTATGCAGTAGGCCTCAAACTGTTCCATTATTTTATCTAGCTTCATTTTGTCTCCATCAACAGTGAATGTGAAGTTATTATACACCTCCAGTGCTTCATCACCCACGACATGTAAGAACAGTGACGAGTTCTTTTTATTACTTTGCTCGTCAGCTCCGATTGCTGATAAATACAACCCCACACGTTGTTTGAATCTTCTCCAATTTTCAGCCACATTACCTGTCAACTGAAGCGTCGCCGGTGGGAGTAAACCTTCCATCTTTCACTTCGTTAACTATTCTCCAATGGTAAGCAACGATGTTCTCTTTTGGCTTGCTAATTTGTGGAGAGCTGATTTAACTTCAAATTTTTTCTCTTCATCTCTTTCAGCCACTTCTGACACCATGTATTGATTTCTTTGTTGGTTCAATGATGAGACATTTATGAAAGAGAATGAGTTTTAATCTAAAGTCTGTTCAACTCTTTATACAGCATTCAGGAGACACCATTATGCTAGTGATGCATCTAGAACGAAACTGAAACTAAACTCCCTTGCTTTTCTCGGTCACATGACCTCTGCTGGTCAGGCACAAGCAATCAATCAGACAACTATGCTGGTAAGACATGATAATCAAACAGGCAAATAACATCATTATTTGCTGATATCATTACAGTCCCTGCTCGGCAGAGTTTTGACAACCAGTCCCACTGGCCATTCATTTCTGTGTGCTTGGCTGTCTTTCAGCAAGACAACATCTCCCACTTTGATATTTGGCTTGTCTTCTGTCCATTTCCTACAGCTCTGTAGGGTGGACAAATACTCTCCTCTCCATCTCTTCAAAAAAGTGTCTGCAAGACACTGGACTTGCTTCCACTGCTTCCCGTGCGGCTCAGCCATGTCGAAGTTTCCAGAGGGGGCTGAAATAGCACTCATCTTTTGAGTCAGGAGCATCGCTGAGGTGAGGACTGCAGGCATGTCTGGGTCGGTGGACACCAGCACCAGGGGTCTTGCATTCATGATCGCCATGACTTCAGCCATGAGAGTGCTCAAGACGTCATGTGTGAGACGAGTGGGTCCCGTCCAAAGCAGCATAGCATCCAGAATACGCCTGGCAACACCGATGAGCCTCTCCCATGAACCACCCATGTGGGATGAATGCGGGGGGTTAAACACCCACATGCATCCTTTCTTTTGGAGGTAGCTTCTTACCGCTGCATCATCCGTGTGGATGTCCAACTCCTTACAGGCACCCACGAAGTTAGTCCCTCTGTCGGAGCGGAGAAGTTTGGCTGGACCACGGTTTGAGAAAAACCTCCTCAGGGCATTGATGGTTAGGAAAGCTTTGTCGTCCATGGATAGTGCTGGCTTGTCATCATCCTTGGACCTTTCAAACACTGAGCATCCTAGGCTGTCTGTGCTCACAGCGAGGCCTGCCTCTTCCTCACAGGCAGAGGAGGTTGACCTATGATGCTGCGTCATGCCATCGTAGTCTTCCTTTACCTGGATCCTGTTTGGGCATGGGCTGAGAAAGGATGTACGACCGTTGTGCAACACGTTTGCTTTATATACGTTGACATCCGCTGGTTTGTGGACTGTTCCCAGGCAAACTCCACCCACGAGGACCCATCCCAGGTCAAGCCGCTGCGCATAAGGAGCATTGTGGGGCCCGTTGATTTGCTCACGCACCTTGTGCACCCTTAAGATGTCTCTTCCCAAGAGCAGGAGGATTGGAGCGTCCGGGTCCACAGCTGGAATCTTGTTGGCAACTGGCTGTAGGTGGGGCTGATTGCGTGCGACCTCTGGGGAGGGAATTTCCGTCCTATCATCTGGCATCATGTCACACTCAATTAAGGTGGGGAGGGGAAGCTGTAGTTTCCCATCCATGGACTCGATCATGAAGTTGCCAACTCTCCTACCCGTAGCCTCTGTTGTCCCTGAACAGGTTTTTAGCGTGTACGGAGCTGCACTGGCCTTGACTTCAAAGAGATTGAAGAATTCTGTCTTCGCTAGAGACTTGTTACTTTGCTCATCAAGCACTGCATACATCTTGATTGCCTTCTCCTTTCTCCCTGCAGGATATGCTTTAACCAAGCAGATTTTGGAGCATGAGCGTGGGCTGCTTGCATTTCCACAAACCTCTGTACACTTGGAGGTGACTGAAGAAGATGCGCTTTCGCTTTGCTCCCCACTATCCTCTTTGTCAACCGCAGCACTCTCGGTGGTCGAAGGAGGAGGACCTGGATGCAGGGCTGCGATGTGTTTTTCACTGTTGCACTCGAAGCACTTGATTGTCGCCTTGCAGTCTTTTGCCATGTGCTGAGTCGACCCACAACACCTGAAGCAGATGCGATTCTCTTTCAGGTATGATTTGCGCTCATCAATAGGCTTGCCTCTAAAGCTTCAACACTTTTTGAGTGGGTGGGGCTTCTTGTGTATCGGACACTGACAATCTGGGTCATCCACTTTATTCCCAGCAGAACTGGATTGGTTGACTGAGGGTTCGGCTGGAACATCTGTTTTGTGCACGCTCACAGAGGCTTTGTTGCTGTACTTTGTGGGTTTCTCTGTTCTCGAAGAAGCGTAACTGTTGGAGGTGGAGAAAGTGAAACTTGGATCATTCCTCACCTTTGCCTGTTGTTGGATGAACCTGGAGAAGAGAGAGAAGGGGGGAAATGCCACTCCGTAGTCCTCCTTGTACTTGGATCCCTTAGCTATCCATTTCTCTTGAAGGTTGTAGGGGAGCTTTTCCACTATTGGGTTTACCCCACGAGCTGTATCCAAATACGAGAGGCCTGTCAGGTAACCTTCTCCCTTAGCACACTCCAGTTCGAGGAGAATGTCACCCAGTTCTCGAAGCTCGACATTATCTTTGTTGATTAGCTTCGGAAAGTCCTCAATCTTCTTAAGCAGTGCATGTTCAATGACTTCTGGTGTCCCATAACAGTCTTCGAGACGTTGCCAAACCAGGTTGAGGCCTGCTGTGGGATTGCGGACGTGCGCTGAGCGAATTCTCCTCGCCTGTTCTGACGGCTCGGCTCCGAGCCACTTTGTCATCAAATCTAGTTCTTCTCTGGCTGACAGATTCAAGTCCTTGGTGGTACTCAGGAAGGACGCTTTCCATGACCAATAATTTTCAGGACGGTCATCAAATTCTAGAAGACCTGAACTTAACAATTCTCGGCGGATGAGGTACGTAGCGAGGTCTTGTGCACCTTGTGGCTCGGGTGAGGACTGCTTGGCTGGATTGGCCGAGTGCTGTGGAGGTCTCTGCAGGTAAGTCTTACTTGTTTCTTCTCTTTTAAGCTCAGTGTCTCCGAAAACAGGCTGTTTGTTACTGTGGTGAGTAGCTGGTTCTGCGTCGAGATACCTGGATGTTTCCTTGAAGAACAATTTGGAGTGTTGTTGGACATACTCACTTGTACGTTGCACTGGACTGAGGGGCTGTTCTGGAACATATGGTTCATGGCTGTGCTCCCCGCCTTCGTTCTCCTCACCTTCTTCATAAGCTGCAGCTTCAGCAGCAGCGGCAGCTCTCTGGCTTTGGAGAATGTGGAGACTGGCGTCGAGGTCAGCTCTCTGCTTCATCACACTAGCGTCGAGGTCAGCTCTCTGCTTCATCACACTAGCGTCGAGGTCGGCTCTCTGCTTCATCACACTAGCTTCGTTTTCAGCGAAGGACAATTGAGCCTGGGCAGCTTTTGCCTTGGCATGTGCTTTGGCGGCTGCAGAAGCTGTCGATGACGACGGTCTGCTGGACCGCCGAGATGATCTAGAGGATGCTTTAGAGGACTGTGACTTGGCATCATTTGCTCGAAGAGACTCATGCTTCTCGGTTGGCTGGTCGACGTCCTCTATGGTATATTGTCTTCCTGAGTGTAGACTCATGGTAGCTGAGTGGTATCTTCTTGTGCTTGAGCCCGCTGTGCTGTTGTCTTTTCACTATTCTGCCCTTGCAGCGCGTTCCTATGCAGAGCTAGACAGGTAGCTAACAACTTGATATCTTCCCATAAAAATCACAAGGCTTGACTTTTCTTGTAAACTTTACTGAAAGATTCTTATTGTGAAACTGAAATACAATACAGAAATGGAAGCACACATTAGTGCACAAGCACATAACTGATATGCATACACAAATTTAGGTAAGCCTGAGCAACACAGTACATTTGGCATGTAACTTACCAAAACACATGGAAACACAGCTTACTGTGAATATACATTTAGCAAACTGAAAGGCATTCTCTTACATTCACTTTAAATTAGCCCTGTACATAGTGCATCAAAATACAGCTACAAGTTAACCAGCTAGACGCAGAGAGCGAGCACTTCACGGCTGGCTGTGCAGGTTTGCTAACAGAGAAAGGTTACAAACTAAACATTTTCTGCAAAATATAGTGTACACTAATCATCTATAACATTCTCAAGTACTTACAGACAAATAGTGTCCAAGGCCGGAGCGTAACAAGAAAATAACTTCCCAGACCATGTGTCGAGCTTCAGGTCTTGTGATATACAGTAGTTTACTTTACTGCACTTTACTGCGCTTTACTGCACTTTACTGCACTTGCTAGGTACCAAAAATCCACTAGGTGGTGGCACACAATGGAAATCGACCCAAATTACTCAAACCCCTGAATTAACTGGAAAACTAACATAAATTCCTAAAGGAAGGCAGCACACTCAGTGTTGTGGAAGTTTGGAGCCTGATACCCATCTCCAGTGTGACCTCCTGGGAAACCCCTCTCCTCACCTTGACTAAGCGCTTTTCAACTGAGGCATATATCAGAAGCATGGCGACCATTTAATTCCTTTCCTCCTGGACATCAGATTCGGATGAAGACCAGCCGCGGCAGCAGCAGAACCATGAGCAACAGCAGCACCAACAGCAGGAGCATCAACAGAAGCGCCAAGCTGCTAGTCACCCACTTGAAGATGCACAGGCCAGAAGTCACCAGAGTGCAACGATATTGCTGCCCGGGATGCAAGGGACGCACTCATGTTGGTCACATTTGCTTAGCCTGTACAATCAAACACTTTTGCCTCACACCTCCTTACCAGAGCATCGACAATGGACAAGAACCTGCAGATTCCTATCACTCTGACCACATACTGACAATTGCAAGTCACTCTAATCCCTCAATGTGGAAGTCCCATTTGCGAAATGACATAGGCCACAACTTCAACAGTTTGCCATCAGAATTTTTTATCACAACAAGCAACTGGTGGCATTTCAAAAATAAACACAACATAACACCCAAGTGACTACCCTTGTGACTACTTGTGCATTATCATCCTCTTACACATGCTCCTACGTGGTGCTTCCCCTGTGGCTTCAGCAGATGTGGAGGCCCCTTGCTCACTTCCTTGCTGCTCCTGTCTCGACACCTTTGGCGGCTGTCCTCTGGGGTTGCGAACCTGTGAGGGCTCGGCAACACTCTGCTGCTCCTGCGGCTGTGCAGGGGATGAGACGCCCATCTCAGTTGGGTGAGGACTCTGGTGGGGCTCTGACCGAGGGCTTTGCAGTGGCATGGTCGTTTGAGCACTTGGAGAGGAGCCCCCAATTCCTTGTTGTCTACCACACCAACATCCCTCTCATGGGTCAGCCCCACTTCAGAGCTAGCAAGTGATTTGACAGCACCTTGCTGCACTTCAGGGGGGCCATGAGGACCCGTTTCTGCACTGGAAGTCCTACTCCAGGGGATTTCCATGAAGGTCTGGTTTTTATGCTCAGTAGCTGACCATCGCTCCTCAAGAGATACCAGTCTATTCTGAACAATTACCATGTTTTCTACACTCTGGTGACTTAGCTCCTCCATGGCCGTAGCCATCCTCTCCTCTTCTATAGCCACCCTTTCCACAGAGGTTGCCATCCTTTCCGTGGTGATGCGTTCATGCACCAATGCCTCCACAAAGCCTCTGCTCATGTTTGCAATGGACTCCTCCATTCGCTCCACACTCGCAGCGACCCTGGGGACAAAACCTGCCAGAGACTCCTGCACCTATTCCTGGAGTTCCAGCACCGCTCTCGTTCTGGATGGACCCGGAGGCACAGGGTCGACATGCAGCTGAGCGGAGCTGGCAGAGTCCTGCGCCCTCCGACGAGGACGCTCCACTGCTGTCCCTGTCTCCACCATCTGCTGATGCTCACTTGTGAGCTGTGATACATCAGGTGCCAACACTACTCTATCTCGCGAAGGTCCCACCAAGGTGCGAGTGTCTGCGCTGGTGCTGGGTGCGCTGAATTCTGCTGACGCTGCATCCTCAGAGGTTGCAGCTTCCTCTGAGGAGTCTGGAAGCTTAGGCTCTTCCTCCTGGATAGTGGGGACGGGGGCTTTCGATGGTCCTGTGGGAGAGTAAAGGAAAGTGTTAGAGATGTGAGGTCAAGGTTACATGAACATTGAATAGTGCAGATGATCATAAGTCAATCTGTTAGAGCATCAGATTCATTATCAGTGACTCATGCAATGTCAATGAGAGATAAGCCAAACTATTCTGTCACCAGCTTGCTGCGATGTGCCCATCCCCCACTTGGGAATCCTCCTGGATCCCAATGATTTCCAGGGCCACCTCCTCCCAGGCGGTGAGCTGGGCTACTGAGGGTGGCCCTCCTCCTGTCATGGCTCTTTCCCTCTTATTGTGGGTTCTCTTTTCCTGCAATGAGGGACACAAGTGGAGTTTGAGTGAGAATGAAAGAGTGAGTGTAGATAATCCATAGCATAGATGCTTAGAAGGATAGAAAGGACCATCCTTGTGTGTTGCAAGTTGTTGTTGTCATGGCATCACAGTGATAGGGAGTGTGAGGGCTGCATGGTCGAATAGTTAAGTGAATGTGACCTTCGAGAGAGAGGGAATGGGTAAGGGTGCAGGCATGTAACTGTCAAGTGGCATATGGAGGAAGAGGTTGGCAAAGCAGAGTGCTGGTGAGGAGAGGCGATGGGGATCAGATTGAGAGTGATGGGAAAGTCATACTCACTTTTCCTGTGCGGAGAAGATCATGAAACCTCTTCCTGCATTGCAGCCAGGTTCTGCAGCTCAGCGAAATGGAGTTGACCTCCTGGGCCACTTGTAGCCACACAGCTTTTGTCTGCTGAGGTGGCTTTTTTCTCCCTGAGGAAGGGAACAGCACCTCCTTATTACATCTGGTTCCATGCACCAGAGCTTGGAGGGAGGGCTCATCAAACTGAGGTGCACACTTTTGCTTGATCGTGGACATTGTTGGGAAATCAACACCTTCATACAATTTGCAGAGCCTTTGCAATCTCCAGTTGAGTAGGTCTTAAATCGAGCAGCACTGATGACGTCATCGGAGGCGACTTTCTGTATGAAAAGACTCATTGGGTCAGGTGTTCCCACATGCAGGAAATCAATTGCCCAATTAGGGGAAAATCCCACTTTTTCAAAACTTCAATTAGGAGTCGGGGTCCTGACACGATTTCCAGCTGACCCGCCCCAGCCCGCCCACGCTGACCAAATCCAGCCTTGGTGTCACTGTATGCAGCCAAAGTTGAATTGGAGGTGACAGGCAGAAGGAGGGAAAATTCACATTGCAATTTATAGATAATAAAATAAATTACAACAGTGACTACACTTCAAAAGTACTTCATTGGATGTGCATCACTTTGGGACGTCCTGAGGTTGTGAAAGGTGCTATATAAATGCAAGTCTTTTTTTTCATTCTTTCTTTATGTGGGTAGCCTGGGTAGTTTAAATAGATGAGCTGTTGATTCCCATATCATTACTCATGAATTATGTGCTTTCTTGACAATTATAGCAGTCAATTCTTTGTATATAGAATTATGTACATAGAATTTACAGCACAGGAACAGGCCGTTCAGTCCAACTGGTCTATGCTGGTGTTTATGCTCCACACGCGCCTCCTCACACACTCTATCTCGCCATATCAGCATGTCCTTCTATTCCTTTCTCCCTCATGTGTTTATCTAGCTTCCCCTTAAATGCATCTCTGCTATTCACCTCAACCACTCCCAGTGGTAGCGAGTTCCACATTCTAACCACTCTCTAGGTAAAGAAGTTTCTCCTGAATTCCCTATTGGATTTATTAGTGACTATCTTATATTTATGGCCCATAGTTATTGGCTCCCCACAAGTGGAAACATTTTCTCTATGTCTATCCTATCAAACGCTTTCATAATCTTAAAGACCTCTATTAGGTCACCCCTCAGCCTTTTTCTTTTAGAGAAAAGAGCCCCAACCTGTTCAATCTTTCCTGATAGGTATAACCTCTCTGTTCTGCTATCATCCTTGGATTCCATCCTTCTCCTTGGTCACTGCCTGAAGCAGATCCAGACCATTCACATCCTTGGCCACGTATCTGCTCCATCACCAAGAGCACCTACTTCCATCTCTGGACCATTGCCCGCCTCCCTCCCCTGCCTCAGCTCATCTGCTGCTGAAACCCTTATCCATGCCTTTGTTATCTCTAGACTTGACTATTCCAATGCTGACCTGGCTGGCCTCCCACTTTGCACTCTCTGTAAACTTGAGCTTATCCAAAACTCTGCTGCCTGTATCCTAACTCGCAGCAAGTCCTGTTCACCATGCTCCACACGCACTGACGCTGCAGCAAAGTTCAAGGGACCGTGCATGAAAAAAATTCAGAGGGAGCATTGCCTACAACCCTCTGAGATCTCTGCGCTCCCCCAATTCTGGCCTCTTGAGCATCTCCGATTTTCATCGGCCCACCAATGGTGGCCGTGCCTTCAGCTGCCTGGGCCCTAAGCTCTGGAATTCCCTCCCTAAACCTCTCTGCCTCTCTACCTCTCTCTCATCCTTTAAGACGCTCCTTAAAACCTACCAAGCTTTTGGTCCTAATATCTCCTTATGTGGCTCGGTGTCAAATTTTGTTTGATAACCGCTCCTGTGAAGCGCCTTTGGGACGTTTTACTACGTTAAGGGCGCTGCATAAATGCAAGTTGTTGTTGTCATCAAAAACTTTACAAAGGGCCTCGACGATAAGGTTTCATGCTGCATTAGGTGTTGGGAAACTGAACACACAAAGGTCCTTAATCATTTTGTTGTGGCAGCCTCGTCTGGAAACCCATTAAACATTGGTTCGTAGTTATGGGAGAAATCAAACAGAAACTTGTTACAACTAGCCCAAGACCGCGAGTGCAGTACACATCATAAGTCAGCAATGTTTGGACGTACTACAGATTGATGTTGCTGAGCATGATTTGCAATGCTTCTTTTGGCAAATGAAAACTCCTGAACGTTATTTGAAGTGCTGCTAGCTTGTCACATCTATTTAATTAAACTATCTTAGCAGAGTGCCATTCAAAGTATTAAGGGGAAGGGAGGTGCAGCTTGAGAGCACTTGCAATAAAGTATCAGAAACCTATTATTCTGTGCTTTGCTGGTACTAAAATTTTCTGCCTGGTGCACTTCCGAATTGGTACCCAAAAAAGAAAATAAGAAAGACTTGCATTTATATAACCCCTGGAGTTCTCCCATCCCCATCTAGCTCAAGTAACCAAACCACCCAAACAGAATCTATTCCCATCATCATTTGAAAAACATCAATCACAGCTTCTTGAAGTCTGCGCTTCTCCAATGTAAAAGGCTCTGACCCTATCCAGCCGGCAACTAGTTCCATAGATCTACTTCCTGCCTAAAGAATAACTGCCTAACATCTAACCTATGTCAGCTGTGGCTCAGTTGGTAGCACTCCTGTCTCAGAAACAAAAGGTTGTCCCATTCCCAGCAGGCTCTCATTCTGATGGTACAAATTACCTTTGGCTGTATCCTAACTCGCACCAAATCCTGTTCACCCGTCACCCCTGTGCTCGCTGACCTACATTGGCTCCCGGTCCGGCAACACCTCGATTTTAAAATTCTCATCCTCATGTTAAAATCTCTCCATGGCCTCGTCCCTCCCTATCTCTGTACTCTTCTTCAGCCCTACAACCCTCCGAGATCCCTGCACTCCTCCAATTCTGGCCTCTTGTCCATAGCCCACTTCCTTTGCCTCAGCATTGGCAGTCGTGACTTCAGCCGTAAAGTTCTGGAATTCCTTCCCTAAACCTCTCCACCTCTCTTGTCTCGTTTAAGACGCTCTAAAACCTACCTCTTTGACCTCAAACCTCCTAATGGCTCCTTCTTTGGTTCAATGTCAATTTCGGTCTGATTGTGCTTCTGTGAAGCGCCTTCAGATGTTTTCCTACATTAAATACAAATGTAAGTTGTTGCCATCTGCTATAATCATCGTTGCTCGGATGTTCCCCCTGTTTTGCAGGATCACTGCTAAGGGATAAATCTAGTAAAGCATTCTCCCTAACATGCTGAATACGAAAGCAAAAATGAATAAATCTGTCCCTGTCCTCCCAGCAGGCAGTCACTGAAAAACAACCTCAAGCGTAACTATAACTGATTCTACCACCATGACCTGTAGTCACGGAAATCTGTAGAAAGAAAAGAACTTACATTTATATAGGGCCTTTCACAATCTCAGGATGTCCCAAAGTGCTTTACAACCAATTAAGCACTTTTTTTTTGGAGAGCAGTCACTGTTGTAATGTAGGAAATGTGGCAGCCAATCTGCTCTCAGCAAGCTCCCACAAATAGCAATGAGATAAATGACCAAAACAATCTGTTTTTAGTGGTGCTGGATAAATATTGGCCAGGACCTCAGCAGTGGGCCTTCCCATAATGGCCAGCACCATCTCCTCCGTGTGGGTTAGAACATGCAGGCGCGCCTCTCCCCCTCCGGTTAGTTCCTGCTGCCTCCGGTTGTGCACCACCTTCTCCTGCAAGGGAGGGGGAAGTGTGTCAGTGAGTGTCGTGCAACCTGTGTGGGTGATGTGGCTGTCATGGTTGAATAGCTGGCAGTGTGTGCAAGCTATGAGATGTGGGTTTGAGGCTTGCAACAGTGCTAAATGTGTGAGGTTGAGGTGAAGCATATGAATGTTAGGTATGAATCCTGATTGATAGAGATTATTGGTAGGTGAGTGTTGGGAGTGTGGTGAATTGAGCAAAAGCTGAGGTTAGTGTTGCAATTGGTAGCATATGGCATTTGAAGATACATTCACTGACCTTGACCACTCGTGTGAGATCATTAAACTTGTTCCTACGCTGCATCCATGTTCTTGGAGCTATACTCCTGGCACTGGCCTCCTCTACTATCTTTTGTCACTGCCTTCTGAGCATGTGTCTGGAAGGTCACATGCTCCCTTAAGGGTACAGGACATCTCTCCTCTATTCCATCTCTCCAACCAAGACAACCCATGGTCAGCTATTGTTGAGGTGTTGCACAGCACATTTTCCAATGATCTCAGTATCTGCAGCAGCCACAATGCATCTCCCCTTTAAGAGGTGCAGGCTAGCATTAAGTAGTGTTAGGCACTCACGATATTGGTCCCCCTGCTGATGCATGCAGCCAATGAACAGCGCAGGGAGTGCTGGCTGCACACAGAGATCATGGTAATGCTCAGGCAGCACGAAGTTGGTGTCCTGCCTGCATTGCAATCAACGGGCGCAGGTTAATCATGCATCGCAATCCCTATGCCTGTTTTCAGGGGTTATCCGATTTAATCCCACTTTATGTTTTAATTTTGACCCTATATTTGACTCCAATTGATCTCACCTGATTTCAGAAAATAAAACTGAGAACCAGAAGGACTAAGAAGAACAAAACTGCAAAACCTAAGACCACATTTGGAGTACTGTGCACAGTTCTGGTTTCCTAATTACAAAAAGAATCTAGAGGCACTGGAGAAGGTGCAAAAAAGAAAAACAAGGTTGATCCCAGAACTGGGACGTTATAACTATCAAGAAAGTATGAACAGGCTGTGACTCTTTTCTCTAGAAAACAGAAGTCTGAGGGGCGACCTGATAGAGGTATTTAAAATTATGAAGGGGTTCGAACCAGACGTTGTAATGATATCAGCAAATAGTGATGGTATTTGCCTGTTTGATTATTATGCCTTACCAGCATATTTGCCTGTTTGACTATTTATGCTTGCCAGCAGAGGGCATGTGAGAGAGGCAGTTTAGTTTTAGTTTCGTTTTGGATGTATCTCTAAGATGGTGTCTCCTGTAATGCTGTTAACTTAGATGAACATACTTTAGATTAAAAGACATTCTCTTTCATGAATGTGTCGTCATTGAACCCACATAGCAATCAATACATGGTGTCAGAAGTGATTGAAAGAGATGAAGAGGAAAAATCTGAAGTTAGCAACTCGACGAGATAGTGAACGGAGTCGTGGCAAGAAAGCTACCCAGCGAAATCAGCTCTTCACATATTAGCAAGCCAAAAGAAAACATCGTTACTTACCTTTGGAGAATAGCTAACGAAGTGAAAAATGGAAGGTTTACACCCACCGGCGAAGCTTCAGTTGACAGGTAATGTGGCTGAAAGTTGGAGGAGGTACAAACAACGTTTGGAGTTGTATTTAGCGGCAATTGGAGCTGACGAGAAAAGTGATAAAATGAAAGCGTCAGTGTTCTTACATGTCGTGGGTGATGAAGTGCTGGAGGTGTATAATAACTTCACATTCGCTGCTGATGGAGACAAAATGAAGCTGGATAAAATAATGGAACAGTTTGAGGCCTACTGCATACCTAAAAGTAACGTGACATTTGAGAGGCACAGATTTTTCACATGTGTACAGAAAACGGGAGAGACTATTGATCAGTATGTGACTGAACTGAGAAACAGAAGCAAAACGTGTGAATTTGGGGGACTGACAGGCTCGCTGATAAAAGACAGACTGGTGTGTGGTGTTCCAGATAATGGTCTAAGGGAAAGACTGCTAAGAGAGCAAAATCTAGACCTGGGAAAAGCCATAGCACTGTGTAGGGCTACAGAGATTGTGAAGTCGCAGGCAAAGGAGCTGTTCAGTGACAATAGCTGCAATGTGGATGCAGTGAGAAAGAACGGACACAAACCGTTTAACAAAAAGAGCGCCAATGTGAAAAAAGAGGCGTGACCAGCGAACAAAAATGAAAGGGGCAATCGAAAGTCATGTAGTCGATGCGGTACACAGCATCCACCAAAAAAGTGTCCAGCATATGGTAAAAAATGCAATAGTTGCAACAAAAACAACCATTATGCCCGTTGCTGTAAGAACCAAGCGCAACAAAGCAAGGTCCATGCAGTAGGTGAAAGCGAGATAGAGGAGTTCTATGTGGATGTTGTGTCTGAAAACATAAAAGAAAAAAGAGACTGGATGTTGACACTAAAAGTGAATGACATACACATTCCATTTAAATTGGATACTGGAGCACAAGTTAATGTGATATCAGAGACTGATTTTAAGAAAATTAGACCCAGACCAAAGGTACATGAAATAAAAGTGAAAGTGACAGGATACTCAGGTACTGATATACCAGTGAAAGGAAAATGCATTGTCGAAGTAACACACAAGGACAGAGAGCACACGCTAGCATTAATCGTGGTGCCAAAGGATGTGCAGGCCATACTAGGCTTAATAGCCTGTGAGAGACTGAACCTGGTAAAGAGAGTCCTCGTTGTGGAAAGCGAAGGAGAGACAGTCTATGATGAACTCATGAAAGAGTACAACGACCTATTTCAGGGTCTAGGCTGCCTTCCAGGAGAACACACGATCAGAGTAGATAAAAGTATGCCAACGGTCATACATCCATGCAGAAAAGTTCCGTTTGCTCTTCAAAAGCAACTGAAGGCAGAGTTGGACAGGATGGAAAGCCTGAACGTGATTGAGAAGATAGATGAGCCAACTGAGTGGGTGAGTTCCCTCGTCGTTGTGGACAAAAAGAATGGAAAGCTCAGAATTTGCCTGGATCCAAGAGATCTAAACAGAGCAATAAAGAGAGAGCACTTCAAGCTTCCTACACGTGAGGAAATCATGGCACAGTTTGCAAATGCAAAGTATTTCAGCAAGTTAGATGCATCATCAGGATTTTGGCAGATGAAACTGGACGAGGCAAGTTCAAGACTGTGCACGTTCAACAGTCCATTTGGCAGATACAGATTCCTAAGGTTACCATTTGGCATTGCCTCAGCTCCTGAAGTGTATCACAAAACTATCCATATGATCTATGAGCACCTGGAGGGAGTTGATACCTCAATGGATGACATCATAGTATGAGGAACCACGAGAACCAAGCATGACGAGAGACTGAAAAAAGTGCTGGAAGCAACAAGGAAAACAAACCTGAAGCTGAATAGAGAGAAATGCCAGCTCGGGGTGACAGAACTGACATTCGTGGGAGATATCCTTAGCAGTGAGGGCATCAGACCAGATCCCAGAAAGGTGTCCGCCATTGAGAATATGCCAAAGCCACAATGCAAAAAGGACGTGCAGAGGTTTAATGGAATGATCAACTACATGGGTAAATTCATATCCAACCTCTCAGAAAAGATGGCGCCACTGAGAAGACTAACTGAAAAGAACATAGAATGGGAATGGAATCATGAGCATGAGAAGTCATGGAGCGATCTAAAGAAACTGCTCACAGAGGAACCAGTTCTGAGGTTTTATGACCCAGCGAGACCCATCAAGATATCATCAGATGCATCACAGAGTGGGCTCGGTGCCGTTCTTCTGCAAAAATATGACTACTGGCAACCTATTGCGTATGCATCGCGCTCAATGACAGACGCTCAAATAGAAAAGGAGCTGCTCAGCATCACATACGCCTGTGAAAGATTTCACCAGTTTGTGTCAGGACAAGCAATCAGTGTAGAGGCTGACCATAAGCCCTTGATTGCATTGTTCCAAAAGCCACTAAATAGCTGTCCGCTTAGAATACAAAGAATGATGATCAGGCTGCAACGCTATACACTGAATGTTGCATACACACCGGGCAAGCTGATGTATACAGCAGACACGTTGTCCAGAGCTGTTGACCCAAGAGAGCCCGCAAACACCAAAATGGTTGAAAAAGTGAACGCCTATGTGGACATGATCACAAGTGCACTGCCCATAACAGATGCAAAAATGGAGCTCATAAAGACCGAGACAAACAAAGATGAAACACTGAGACGACTGAGGAAAAGCATCTTGGATGGATGGCCCAACATGAAGCAAGACTGCTCACCTGACATGGCAGAGTATTGGAACTGCAGGGCGGAACTATCAGTGGTCGAAGACATCATCTACAAAGGAAGTAAAATAGTTATCCCAAAGAGTCTGAGAAAAGAGATGCTAAAAAAGATCCATGGAGGACATCTGGGAATCGAAAAGTGTAAGAAAAGAGCACGAGAGGTGATGTACTGGCCACGAATCAACCAAGATGTGACAAATGAGGTGTCAAACTGCACAATATGCCTGAAATATCGAGCAAGCAATCCGGTAGAACCACTAAAGCCACACCCAGCACCAGACAGACCTTACCAGAAGGTAGGCGCTGACCTATTCGTATGTCAAGGGAAGGACTATCTTGTAGTCACAGACTATTACTCCCTGTATCCAGAGGTTTGTAGACTGCACACCACCACTGCAGATGCTGTGATAACATGTATGAAAGCCATATTCTCCAGACATGGCGTGGCAAGCGAGGTCTTCACAGACAACGGACCTCAGTTTTACAATGCAAGTTTCCGACACTTTGCCAAAGAGTGGGACTTTGTCCACACAACGTCAAGTCCTCACTTTCCACAGTCCAATGGACTAGTGGAAAAATCGGTCCAGACAGTGAGAAGACTGATGTACAAGGCAAAAGACAGTGGAACTGACTTCTACCAGAGCATGCTTGTATACCGCACAATGCCGCTCGAGTGTGGTATGTCACCAGCCCAACTCCTGATGGGACGTCGGCTAAGGTCAAACCTACCCATCCCGGAGAACCTCCTGAAAACAAAAGAGGGGGAGAAAGTGAGGAAGTTCAAAGAACAACAGAAAGAAAAGCAAAAGTACTACTATGACAGAGGAACACAAAACCTACCTGAACTCCACACTGGTGACCAAGTAAGGTTCAAAGACAAAACAAACATATGGACTCGGAACTGTCCTGAGTGAAGTCCAACCAAGATCATACACCATTCAGACAGATGAGGGTGCTGTGCTGCGAAGAAATCGTCGGGATCTTCTCATGGGACCAGCCACAGCAGGTCAAAAGACTGATACTGTTGAACAACCTGATCACACAGCAGGTCAAAAGACTGATACTGTTGGACAACCTGATCACACAGCTGAGAAATCATCATCTGAGGCAACAACTCAGATTCAAAGACAATCAATCAGAAAATCCTCAAGACACGTGAAGCCTCCTGAGAGACTCATTGAGCAAGTTTAAGGACTCTTGTTATAGAAGGAAGTAATGTTATCTTATTATCTCTTCAAGTTCTAGTGTATTTACATATTTCATGTGAACACACAAAACAAGGTTAAAAAACCTTGATAATGATAATGATAATGTAAGTTCATTAAGTGTTACTGTTAAAATGCAGAGTAATACAAAGAAAACATGTTGTTAGATAAAAGTAAAATACTTTTGTTTTAAGAAAGGGAGATGTAATGATATCAGCAAATAGTGATGGTATTTGCCTGTTTGATTATTATGCCTTACCAGCATATTTGCCTGTTTGATTATTTATGCCTTACCAGCAGAGGGCATGTGAGAGAGGCAGTTTAGTTTTAGTTTCGTTTTGGATGTATCTCTAAGATGGTGTCTCCTGTAATGCTGTTAACTTAGATGAACATACTTTAGATTAAAAGACATTCTCTTTCATGAATGTGTCATCATTGAACCCACATAGAAATCAATACAGACGTGAGATGAGCAGAATTTTTTTTACGGGGTGAGTTGTGATGATCTGGAATGCACTCTCTGAAAGGGCGGTGGAAGCAGATTCAATAATAATTTTCAAAAGGGAATTGGAAAAATACATGAAAAGGGGAAAAATTTGCAGGGCTATGGGGAAAGAGCAGGGGGGTGGGACTAATTGGATAGCTCTTTCAAAGAGCCAACGCAGTTCGGATGGGCCAAATGTCCACAGTCTGTGATGTATCATTCTATGATTCTATATATGATTCTACAATAGGGTAGATGTAGAGAAGATGTTTCCACTTGTGGGGGAGTCCAAAACTAAGGGTCATAAATATAAGAGAATTACTAATAATTCCAATAGGGAATTCAGGAGAAACTTCTTTGCCCAGGGAGTGGTTGGAATGTGGAACTTGCTACCACATGGAGGGGTTGAAGTGAATAGTATAGATGCATTTCAGGGGAAGCTAGTCAAGTACAGGAGGGAGAAAGGAATTAAGGCTATGTTGAAATATAAACAGAAAATGCTGGAAATACTCAGCAAGTCAGGCAGCCTCTGTGGAGAGAGAAACAGAGTTCATGGGGCGATTTTCTCAGCCTCGGGAAGGCAGATTTGGAGGCGGGAAAGGTGGGAAAATCGGAAAAAATGAGTGTGGGTTCGGAACCCGCCTCCGCGGGATTTTGCCGGTGCCGGTTTTGCAGGGTGGGAAATGGTCCCGCCTCCAGCAGGCCAGAGAGGTTGTTTAGAGGCTTAAGTGGTCGTTAAGGGCCTCTCTAATCCTAGTTTGAGAGGCCCTCGTTATTTTTCGACATTTTCAGCGTGTTCCACGACCCTCCTAAACCACGCTGTATTGATTTCTTTGTGGGTTCAATGACGAGACATTTATGAAAGAGAATGTCTTTTAATCTAAAGTCTGTTCAACTCTTTATACTGGTATTTACAGGAGACACGATGCTAGTGATGCATCTAGAACGAAACTGAAACCAAACTAAACTGCCTTGCTTGTCTCTGTCACATGCCCTCTGCTGGTCAGGCACAAGCAATCAATACATGCAAACATGCTGGTAAGGCATCATAATCAAACAGGCAAATACCATCTCTATTTGCTGATATCATTACATCTCCTTTTCTTAAAACAAAAGTATTTTACTTTTAACTAACAACATGTTTTCTTTGTATTAATCTGCATTTTAACTGTAACACTTAATGAACTTACATTATCATTATCATGATCAAGGTTTTTTAACCTTGCTTTGTGTGTTCACATGAAATATGTCAATACACTAGAACTTGAAGAAAGAATAAGATAACATTACTTCCTTCTATAACAATAGTCTTTAAATTTGCTCAATGAGTCTCTCAGGAGGCTTCACGTGTCTTGAGAATTTTCTGATTGATTGTCCTTGAATCTGAGTTGTTGCCTCAGATGATGTTTTCTCAGCTGTGTGATCAGGTTGTTCAACAGTATCAGTCTCTTGACCTGCTGTGGCTGGTCCCATGAGAAGATCTCGACGATTTCTTCTCAGAACAGCACCCTCATCTGTCTGAATGGTGTATGATCTTGGTTGAACTTCACTCAGGACAGTTCTCTTCTGAGTCCATGTGTTTGTTTTGTCTTTCAACCTTACTTGGTCACCAGTGTGGAGTTCAGGTAGGTTTTGTGTTCCTCTGTCATAGTAGTACTTTTGCTTTTCTTTCTGTTGTTCTTTGAACTTCCTCACTTTCTCCCCCTCTTTTGTTTTCAGGAGGTTCTCCAGGATGGGTAGGTTTGACCTTAGCCGACGTCCCATCAGGAGTTGGGCTGGTGAATTACCATACTCGAGCGGCGTTGTGCAGTATACAAGCATGCTCTGGTAGAAGTCAGTTCCACTGTCTTTTGCCTTGTACATCAGTCTTTTCACTGTGTTTGCGGGCTCTCCTGGGTCAACAGCTCTGGACAACGTGTCTGCTGTAGACATCAGCATACCCGGTGTGTACGCAACATTCAGTTCATCATAGACTGTCTCTCCTTCGCTTTCCACAACGAGGACTCTCTTTACCAGGTTCAGTCTCTCACAGGCTTTTAAACCTAGTATGACTTGCACATCCTTTGGCACCACGATTAATGCTAGCATGTGCTCTCTGTCGTTGTGTGTTACTTTGACCATGCATCTTCCTTTCACTGGTATATCAGTACCTGAGTATCCTGTCACTTTCACTTTGATTCCATGTATCTTTGGTCTGGGTCTAATTTTCTTAAAATCAGTCTCTGATATCACATTAACTTGTGCTCCAGTAGCCAATTTAAATGGAATGTGTATGTCATTCACTTTTAGTGTCAACATCCAGTCTCTTTCTTCTTTTTTGTTTTCAGACACAACATCTACATAGAACTCCTCTATGTCGCTTTCATCTACTGCATGGACCTTGCTTTGTTGCACTTGATTCTTGCAACAACGGGCATAATGGTTGTTTTTGTTGCAACTATTGCATGTTTTACCATATGCTGGACACTTTTTTGGTGGATGCTGTGTACCGCATCGACTACATGTCTTTCGATTATCCCTTTCATTTTCGTTCGCTGGCCACGCCTCTTTTTTCACATTGGCGCTCTTTTTGTTAAACGGTTTATGTCCGTTCATTCTCACTGCATCCACGTTGCAGCTATTGCCACTGAACAGCTCCTTTGCCTGCAACTTCACAGTCTCTGTAGCCCTACACAGTGCTATGGCTTTTCCCAGGTCTAGATCTTGCTCTCTTAGCAGTCTTTCCCTTAGACCATTATTCGGAATACCACACACCAGTCTGTCTTTTATCAGCGAGTCTGTCAGTCCCCCAAATTCACACGATTTGCTTCTGTTTCTCAGTTCAGTCACATACTGATCAATAGTCTCACCCGTTTTCTGAACACATGTGAAAAACCTGTGCCTCTCAAACGTCACGTTACGTTTAGGTATGCAGTAGGCCTCAAACTGTTCCATTATTTTATCTAGCTTCATTTTGTCTCCATTAGCAGCGAATGTGAAGTTATTATACACCTCCAGCGCTTCATCACCCACGACATGTAAGAACAGTGACGATTTCCTTTTATTACTTTTCTCGTCAGCTCCGATTGCTGATAAATACAACCCCACACGTTGTTTGAACCTTCTCCAATTTTCAGCCACATTACCTTTCAACTGAAGCGTCGCCGGTGGGAGTAAACCTTCCATTTTTCACTTCGTTAGCTATTCTCTAATGGTAAGTAACGATGTTCTCTTTTGGCTTGCTAATCTGTGGAGAGCTGATTTAACTTCAGATTTTTCCTCTTCATCTCTTTCAATCACTTCTGACACCATGTATTGATTTCTTTGTGGGTTCAATGATGAGGCATTTATGAAAGAGAACGTCTTTTAATCTAAAGTCTGTTCAACTCTTATTTACAGGAGACACGATGCTAGTGATGCATCTAGAACGAAACTGAAACCAAACTAAACTGCCTTGCTTGTCTCTGTCACATGCCCTCTGCTGGTCAGGCACAAGCAATCAATACATGCAAACATGCTGGTAAGGCATCATAATCAAACAGGCAAATACCATCTCTATTTGCTGATATCATTACACACGCCAGCTAAATCTGATGGGTTGACAAGTGGAGCTTTCATCAGGGATTAGTTGCAGCTGGCAGAACTTTGCTTTAAAAGGTCTTTCAGCACTTTTAGCAGGCCTTCTGAAGTCGGAGGTGCTGCAGCTTCTATCTATCAACTGTGGGACCTCCTTGGAAGACCCTCTCCCCGCTTGGAATGAGCGCTTCCCCAACGGAGGCATCTGCAAGCAGCATGGGAACCATTCATTTCCTTTCACCATGGACCTCAGATTCGGATGAGGAGCATCCACGGCAGCAGCAGAACCAGGCAGCTCAGCAGCAACAGCAGCAGGAGCCCCAACCTCCTGCTCAGCCACCTGATGCTGCACAGGGCAGAAGGTGCCAGTGCATCGAGACACCTCGCCACAGGGGATACCCCCAACAGAGGATTTACAGACAGAGGATGAGCTACTTCAACATGAGTGAGCAGCAGTGCCAAAGGAGGTTGAGACTTTCGCGAGGCGTTGTCCAAATGATCTGCGGACTGCTCCAGCAAGACCTGGTGCCCAGAGGAACAGGTGGACACTCCTTACCAGTGGCTGTCAAAGTCACCACCGCACTCAACTTCTTTGCCTCAGGCTCCTTCCAGGGATCATCAGCAGACATCAGCGGCATCTCCCAATCAGCTGCCCACAATTGCATCACGCAGTTTACCGATGCCCTTTTCGCTAAAGCCCACAATTACATCCAGTTCTCAAGGGATCAAGCAAGTATAACCGCGTGTTCGGTTGGCTTTGCAAATGTGGCAGGCATGCCAATGGTGCAGGGCCTCATAGACTGCACACATGTGGCCCTTAGGGCACCCCATCACAACCGAGCTATCTTTGTCAACCGCAAGGGCTTCCACTCCCTCAACGTACAGCTGGTGTGTAACCACAAGAAGGAGTTTTTGCATGTTTGCGCCAAGTTCTGTGGTAGTTGTCATGACTCTTTCATCCTGCGGCACTCTAGTGTTCCTCCGCTTTTCAATCCGCCAAACCAACTTAATGGATGGCTCCTTGGTGACAAAGGCTACCCCCTGAAGAAGTGGCTAATGATGCCGATCAGGAGGCCAACTAACGAGGTTGAAGAGCACTACAACACCAGCCACACTTCGACCAGGTCCATCATCGAGCAAACCGTTGGGTTGTTGAAGATGCGCTGCCAATGCCTTGACCGATCAGGTGGAGCCCTGCAGTATACACCATACAGGGTCTCCAGAATGGTCGTGGTCTGCTGTGCGCTGCACAACATGGCACAGCACGTGGCTTGCAGCTTCCTGATGAGCAAGTGGCTCAGTTCCAGGCCTCCTCAGATGAGCATGAGGAGGAGGAGCAGGAGGTGGAGAAGGAGCAGGAGGAGGACCGAGCGCCGGTCTATCGACCAGCAGCAGTGGCAGCACGCGAGCACATGGCTGCCCGTGATGCAAGGAATGAACTTATCCCGGCCAGATTTGCATAGGTTGCCCAAGTTGGCACATGTCCTTGGCTCCATCTTAAGACATCATAGACAATGGACATGACTCTCTGGCCTCCTTTCACTCTGGCCACCAACCTAACAACGCAAGTGTCGTGGAGCTTGCAACGTGGAGCTGCCTAAGGCGAAAGAACAGATGCCATGACGCCAACATTTTGCCATCAAATAATTTTAATGCTTTCCAACAGGGATGGCATTTCATCAATACACATAAACGTTCACCCAATATCCACACAGATCTGGAGGTTATATCCCTTGCCAGCTAGACCCACACAGCCTTGGTTTCTTTGGTAGGCCTCTTCCTCCCAGATGAATGGAAGAGCACCTCCCTGCTAGCTCTCACCCCTCAACCAACATTTGCAGCGCTTCATCCGAGAACCTCGGGGAGGCCCTTGCCTTGGAATTGGACATAATGGTTTCTCAAAATATGTTGCAGGTGGTGCCGCATTGGCAGAAATCCAGTGGAATTATCCAAGGCAACAAGCAGCCCTTAATTCAGGCTGGAAAAGTGATGTCAGCAGAGGCGAGTTTCAGTCCCAAAACACTAATTGGTCCAGGGCAACCCATACCTCTGAAATCAAGTGGCCAATCAGGGGAAAATTGCAATTTTTTCAAAACTATCAGTGGAGGCAGGTTTGGAACCCATCCAAACCAAAACCTGCCTCCAACCCGCCTCCAGTGGGAAAATCGCCCCCAATGTTTCAGGTCGATTACCTTTCATCAGAACTGGAAAAAGTTAGGGATTTGACGGGTTTTAAGCAAGTAGAGAGGCAGGGAAAGGGGTGAGGGGAGGAAAGAACAAAAGGGAAGACCTCAAACCCACTGGTGGGCCACGCGTACTCCATCTCCAGGGCCACCCAGGTGTGGAGAACATCGCGGAAGAGAAGCAGGCAGCCAGAGTGACCTCCGACCCAGGGGCTGCATCCATCCTGGACCTACATGTGGCCACCTTGGCCAAGCCCAGAAGCAGACCCAGGAGAAGGTGCTCCAACTTACTCGTCCCAATGCATCGGGTATCTGGAAATCAGGAGCGTGGAGCTAAAGTGAAATAAATTGGAGCTTGTGAGCTGGCTGAATACAGAAATTCAGAGGGGATGAATGACATGAATTAAACTCAGTGCAAGGAACTGTAACTCCTTTGTCATGGGGCACAGTCTTGTGAATTCTATTTGATACAGATAGAAACAGGGCCATCCACAAGCAATTAGATAATTACCCTCGCTTGATGGAACCAAATCATTGCAATTCATGGTCATGAGAGGGGCGGGATACTGGCAGACCCTGAGATGTAACACACAAACGCTGCAGTTGACCTCTCAAGCTATTATTTGGATTTTCGTGCACAAGCTAAAGCCTGTAATAAGGGAGGAGGGAACAGCGTGGACAGGTGCACTGGGCTTGATGCCAGAATAACAACTTGCATTTATGTAGCGCCTTTATAACGACCCAAGGCGTTTCACAGGAGCGTAATCAGATGAAATTTGATCCACATAAGGACATATTAGGGCAGGTGACCAGAAGCTTGGCAAAGAAGTAGGTTCAGTGGGTAGCACTCTCCTCACTGAGTCAGGAGGTTGTAGGTTCAAGTCCCACTCCAGAGCTTTGAGCACAAAATCTAGACTGACACTCCAGTGCAGCGCTGAGGGAGTGCTGCTGTGTCGGAGGTGCCGTCTTTTGGATGAGACGTTGAACCAAAGTCCTGTCTGCCCTCTCAGGATGTAAAGATCCCAAGGCACTATTCGAAGAAGAGCAGGGGACTTCTCCTGGTGTCCTGGCCAATATTTTATCCCTCAACCAACAGATTATCTGGTCATTATCACATTGCTGTTTGTGGGAGCTTACTTTGCGCTTATTGGCTGCTGCTTTTCCTACAATAGTGGCTAAACTTCAAAAGTACTTAATTGGCTGTAAAGTGCTTTGGGACGTGCTGAGGTCGTAAAAGGCGCCGTAGAATAGCAAGTTTTTCTTTTAGTTTTAATATTAATATCATGCATTGTCACTCTTCAGAAGAGCAGGGCAGAATGACGGTGTCAAGGGCTAAGCTTTGTGGTGTTGATGTGGATCCACACCAAAGCTCCCTTCCCTGCTCTCCTGCTACCAGGTTCATCTCCCTCCCTCTCCAGCCGGACCCTCCCCGCTCTCCAGTCGCCAGTAGTAAAGTCTTCAGCTGGATTCAGGCTCCGCCCAGCCGCCGCCGCCGCTCCCGCAAACACGTTGTCCGGCCTGAGTCTGCGAGCACACGGCGGCACCGGAGCTGCAGTAGAGCCCAGCCCGCGGCGGCAACATGGCACCGAGAGAGCTGGGTACGGCCACCGGCACTGTAGCAAAAACCGCGGAGGTTTGCATCCTTCCGGGGAGGAGGAGCTTTCATCCGGGAGGAGAAAGAAAGCTTGCACGGTTCCGGGGGTGGGGAAGGGTTTTTCCCGGGAGGGAGGGGGATGATTTGCCCGGTTCCCGGGAGGGGGGGGGATATGATTTGCCCGGTTCCCGGGAGGGGGGGGGATATGATTTGCCCGGTTCCCGGGAGGGGGGGGATATGATTTGCCCGGTTCCCGGGAGGGGGGGGATATGATTTGCCCGGTTCCCGGGAGGGGGGGGGATGATTTGCCCGGTTCCTGGGAGGGGGGGGGGGATGATTTGCCCGGTTCCCGGGAGGGGGGGGGATGATTTGCCCGGTTCCCGGGAGGGGGGGGGGGGGATGATTTGCCCGGTTCCCGGGAGGGGGGGGGGGGGATGATTTGCCCGGTTCCCGGGAGGGGGGGGGGGGATGATTTGCCCGGTTCCCGGGAGGGGGGGGGGGGATGATTTGCCCGGTTCCCGGGAGGGGGGGGGGGGGGGGGGGGGATGATTTGCCCGGTTCCCGGGAGGGAGGGGGGGGGATGATTTGCCCGGTTCCCGGGAGGGAGGGGGGGGATGATTTGCCCGGTTCCCGGGAGGGAGGGGGGGGGGGATGGTTTGCCCGGTTCCCGGGAGGGGGTGGGGTGGGGGATGGTTTGCCCGGTTCCCGGGAGGGGGGGGGGTGGGAAGGCTTGCCCGGTTCCCGGGAGGGAGGGGTGGGGGGATGGTTTGCCTGCTTCCCGGGAGGTGGGGGGGGAATGGTTTGCCCGCTTCCCCAGAGGGAGGCGGGGGGGGGATGGTTTGCCTGGTTCCCGGGAGGGAGGGGGGTGGGGATGGTTTGCCCGGTTCCCGGGAGGGGGGGGGGGGCTGGCTGGGCTGGGCTGGTTTGCCCGGTTCCCGGGAGGGGGGGGGTGGGGGCGCGAGCGCGAGGGATGGTTTGCCCGGTTCCTGGGGGGGGGGGGAGGGATGGTTTGCCGGTTCCTGGGGGGGTGGGGGGGGATGGTTTGCCCGGTTCCCGGGGTGGGGGCGCGGTGGGGGGATGGTTTGCCTGGTTCCCGGGAGGGGGGCTGGGGGGTGGGGAAGGAGAGTTTGCACAGTTCCCAGGGCGGGGAGGAGAGTTTGCATGGTTCGGGGGGGGGGGGGGAAGGGGAGGGGAGAGAGTTTGCAGGGGGCGGGGGGCAGTGGAGAGAGAGAGTTTGCACGGTTCGGGGGTGGAGGGGAGAGAGAGTTTGCACGGTTCGGGGGTGGAGGGGAGAGAGAGTTTGCACGGTTCGGGGGTGGAGGGGAGAGAGAGTTTGCACGGTTCGGGGGTGGAGGGGAGAGAGAGTTTGCACGGTTGCGGGGGGGGGTGGGGGGAGAGAGAGAGCTTGCACGGTTCGGGGGGGTGGGGAGAGAGAGTTTGCACGGTTTGGGGGTGGGGGGAGAGAGTGAGTTTGCACGGTTCCGGTGGGGTGGGGGGGAGGAGGAGAGTTTGCACGGTTCCCGGGGGGGGGGGGGGGAGAGTTTGCATGGTTCCCGGGGGGGGGGGGGGGGAGAGTTTGCATGGTGCGGGGGGTGGGGGGCGGAGAGAGTTTGCACGGTTCCCGGGGCGGCGGGGGAGGAGGAGGAGGAGAGTTTGTGCGGTTCCCGGGGGGGGGAGGAGGAGAGTTTGCACCGTTCGGTGGGGGGGGGGCGAGAGAGAGAGTTTGCACGGTTCTGGGGGAGGGGTGGGGGAGGAGGAGAGTTTGCACGGTTCGGGGGGGGGAGGAGGAGGAGGAGAGTTTGTGCGGTTCCCGGGGGGGGGGGGGCGGAGGAGGAGAGTTTGCACCGTTCCGGCGGGGGGGTGGGGGGGGTGCGAGAGAGAGAGTTTGCACGGTTCTGGGGAGGGGTGGGGAGGAGGAGAGTTTGCACCGTTCCGGCGGGGGGGGTGGGGGGGGGTGCGAGAGAGAGAGTTTGCACGGTTCTGGGGGAGGGGTGGGGGAGGAGGAGAGTTTGCACGGTTCCCGGGGCGGCGGGGGAGGAGGAGGAGGAGAGTTTGTGCGGTTCCCGGGGGGGGGGAGGAGGAGAGTTTGCACCGTTCCGGCGGGGGGTTGGGGGGGGGCGAGAGAGAGAGTTTGCACGGTTCTGGGGAGGGGTGGGGAGGAGGAGAGTTTGCACGGTTCCCGGGGGGGCGGGGGAGGAGGAGAGTTGTGCGGTTCCCGGGGGGGGGCGGAGGAGGAGAGTTTGTGCGGTTCCCGGGGGGGGGGGAGGAGGAGAGTTTGCACGTTCAGCGGGGGGGGTGGGGGAGGAGGAGAGTTTGTGCGGTTCCCGGGGGGGGGGGGGGAGGAGAGTTTGCACCGTTCCAGCGGGGGGGTGGGGGAGGAGGAGAGTTTGCACGGTTCCGGGCGGCGGGGGGAAGGACGAGAGTTTGCACACTTCCCGGGGGGGGCGGGGAGGAGAGTTTGCACAGTTCCGGGGGGGGGGGGGGAAGAGTTTGCATGGTTCCCGGGGCGGGGGGGCGGAGAGAGTTTGCACGGTTCCCGGGGGGGCGGGGGAGGAGGAGAGTTTGCACCATTCCGGCGGGGGGGTGGGGGGGGCGAGAGAGAGAGTTTGCACGGTTCTGGGGAGGGGTGGGGAGGAGGAGAGTTGCACGGTTCTGGGGGAGGGGTGGGGGAGGGAGGAGAGTTTGCACGGTTCTGGGGGAGGGGTGGGGGAGGAGGAGAGTTTGCACGGTTCTGGGGGAGGGGTGGGGAAGGACGAGAGTTTGCACACTTCCGGGGGGGGCGGGGAGAGGTGCAGGAGAGTGCACTTCGGGGGGGCGGGGAGGAGAGTTTGCACAGTTCCTGGGTGGGGCGGGGAGAGAGCGGGGTCGTCCAGAACAAGGGGGCATAACCTTAAATTAGAGCTAGGCTGCTCAGGGGTGATGTCAGGGAGCACTCCTCCACACAAAGGGTAGTGGAAATCTGGAGCTCTCCCAAAAAGCTGTCGAGGCTGCGAGGCAATTGGAAAATTTGGAAACTGAGATTGGTGGAGTTTTGTTCGGTGAGGGTATTGGGAGTACGGAGCCAAGGCATTCCCCTCCCCACCTTGCTGAGCTGTATAATCCTGGCTTCGCTCTGCTGTTTGTGACATTGGCACCAATTTTGTCTTGCAGCCTTGCTGAGTGTCTCCGATAAGACTGGTGTGGTGGACTTTGCCAGGCGCCTGGCTTCCGCCGGCCTCTCTCTCGTGGCTTCTGGCGGGACGGCTAAGGCTCTGCGGGATGCTGGTCTCGCTCAGGTGAGGAACGGGAATGAGGAGCAAGACCAGGTGTTTGTTAACTCGTGGTTCTGCTCAGAGACTGGCGTCTGAACCTTTTTATGCCACGTTGCTCAGGCAGTACGTCACGCTACATGCAGTAACTGCTTAGAGCAGGGAAGGTTAAGGGGAGATTTAATCGAGGCGTTGAGTTAAACCATTGGATTAACATTGGTTACTTCAAACCTAAGCAGAGAGATCCAAATTACCTCAAATAAGACATAAGAAATGTTTGAACAAAGCACAAGACAATTAATATTGTTATTTTGAACTGGGAAAAAGTAATTCATTTTGCCAATCCTACAACAATTCACCTTATTTTTCCAGCGGCCTTCTCGGTCCATAAGAGGCTCCCACAGTAGGCTAATAAAAGTATAGTGGAGGCCCTTACATAGAAGATAGGAGCAGGAGTAGACCATTCGGCCCCTCGAGCCTGCTCCGCCATTCGATGAGATCATGGCTGATCATCCAAACTCAGTACCCCGTACCTGCCTTCTCCCCATATCCCTTGATACCTTTAGCTCTAAGAAATATATCTAACTCCTTCTTGAATATATTTAAAGATTTGGCTTCAACCGCCTTCTGTGGTACAGAATTCCACAGGTTCACCACTCTCTGGGTGAAGAAATTCTTCCTCATCTCTGTCCTAAATGGCTTACCCCTTATCCTTAGACTATGACCCCTGGTTCTGGACTCTCCGACCATCGGGAACATTCTACCTGCATCTAGTTTGTCCAGACCTGTCAGAATTTTATAAGTTTCGATGAGATCCCCTCTCATTCTTCTAAACTCCAGTGAGTATAAGCCCAATCGACCCAATCTCTCCTCATACGCCATTCCTGCCATCCCAGGGATCAGCCTTGTGAACCTTCGCTGAACTCCTTCCATTGCAAGAACATCCTTCCTCAGATAAGGTGACCAAAACTGCACACAGTACTCAAGGTGTGGTCTCACCAAGGCCCTGTACAACTGCAGCAGGACATCCTTGCTCCTGTACTCAAACCCTTTTGCTATGAAGGCCAACATACCATTTGCCTTCACCGCCTGCTGCACCTGCATGCTTACCTTCAGCGACTGGTGCACAAGGACACCCAGGTCTCGTTGCACTTCCCCTTCTCCCAATCTATTGTCATTCAGATAATAGTCTGCCTTTCTGTTTTTGACACCAAAGTGGATAACCTCGCATTTATCCACGTTATATTGCATCTGCCATGCTTCTGCCCAATCACCCAACCTGTCCAAATCATATTGGAGTTTCACGGCATCCTCCTCACAGCACACACGCCCACCCAGCTTTGTGTCGTCTGCAAACTTGGAGATATTACATCTAGTTCCCTCGTCTAGATCATTAATGTATATTGTGAATAGCTGGGGTCCAAGGACCGATCCCTGTGGTACCCCACTAGTCACTGCCTGCCACTCGGAAAAAGACCCATTAATTCCTACTCTCTGCTTTCTTAAACTATCTGCTCTGTGCTGAAGTGCCTCAATCAGTGTGTTACTGAGAATATGTTAACTATTTGGATCTTGAATGATGATCATTAGCCACAAGTAACTTCAATAGTAACTTTCAAAACGGAATTGGATAAATACTTGAAGAGAAAAAATTGACAAGGCTATGGGGAGAGAGCAGGGAAGAGGGACTAATTGGAGAGCTCCACCAAAGAGCCGGCACAGGCATGGTGGGCCGAATGGCCCCATTCTACGGTTCCAAGTGTAGACATTGGTGGGATCTGTCACACTACCCCACAACAAATCACCCACACGAATAATACATCCCTGTTACAGGAGCTCAGGATAGAACGGGCCACCCTTGCAAACAGTTCCCTGCAGTGTGTGTACAGGGAATCCTGATGTGAAAGAAAGCATTCATTGTGCTCGGCCACTGGGCGGGTTTCATGTAAAATGGGCAACTTTTGGGGCAGGGCTACATTTTCAAGAGTGTGAGTTTACCTGCACTGTCGGAGCTGCTGTCTTTTAGATGAGACGTTAAACTGAGGCCTTGTCTGCTCTCAGGTGGACGTAAAAGATTCCATGGCACTGTTTCGAAGATGAGCAGGGGAGTTCTCCCCGGTGTCCTGGCCAATATCTATCCCTCAACCAGCATCACTAAAACAGATTAACTGGTCATTTATCACATTGCTGTTTGTGGGGCCTTGATGTGCAGAAATTGGCTGCTGCGTTTCCCACATTACAGCAGTGACCACACTTCAAAAATACTTCATTGGCTGTAAAGCACTTGAGACGTCCTGAGGTTTGAAAGCCCGCCCCTCCCTCTCCGTTAAGACGGGGGACAGAAGAAATGTTTTCACACTATCGTAGATTGGGGCTGCTGCCTTCTGTGGGCCAAATATTGGTGTTGGAGTTGGTGAGCACACACTTACTATGAAAAGGTACACGAGGACCACAGCTGGAGCTACACTCTCGCAGACGACACAAAGCTGGGTGGGCGTGTGTGCTGTGAGGAGGATGCAGAGAAACTCCTGTATGATTTGGACAGGTTGGGTGATTGGGCAAAAGCATGGCAGATGCAGTATAATGTGGATAAATGCGAGGTTATCCACTTTGGTGGCAAAAACAGGAAGGCAGATTATTATCTGAATGGCAATAGATTGGGAGAAGGGGAAGTGCAACGAGACCTGGGTGTCCTTGTGCACCAGTCGCTGAAGGTAAGCATGCAGGTGCAGCAGACGGTTAAGAAGGCAAATGATATTTTGGCTTTCGTGGCGAGAGGGTTCGAGTACAGGAACAAGGATGTCTTGCTGCAGTTGTACAGGGCCTTGGTGAGACCACACCTTGAGTATTGTGTGCAGTTTTGGTCGCCTTATCTGAGGAAGGTTGTTCGTGCCATGGAGGGAGTGCAGCGAAGATTCACCAGACTGATACCTGGGATGGTAGGAATGACTTATGAGGAGAGATTGGGTCGATTGGGCTTATACTTGCTGGAGTTTAGAAGAATGAGAGGGGATCTCATTGAAACTTATAAAATTCTAACAGGACTGGATAGAGTGGATGCAGGAAGGATGTTCCTGATGGCCGGGGAGTCCAGAACCAGGGGTCACAGTCTAAGGATAAGGAGTAAGCCATTTAGGACAGAGATGAGGAGAATTTCTTCACCCAGAGAGTGGTGAACCTGTGGAATTCTCTACCACAGAAGGCAGTGGAGGCCAATTCATTAAATATATTCAAGAAGGAGTTGGATATATTTCTTAAAGCTAAAGGGATCAAGGGATATGGGGGGAAGGCAGGGACAGGGTACTGAAATTGGATGATTAGCCATGATCTCATTGAATGGCGGAGCAGGCTCAAGGGGCCGAATGGCCTACTCCTGCTCCTATCTTCTATGTTTCTATTACTGCTGCAAGTTAATTGAATTCTTGGCATTATGTAATAAAGCTGCCCTGCTGGGTTTAAAGCAGCTTCTGTCCAGTGATTAGTGACGGAAATCGCTGGGTTGACCAGTCTCCCATGATCACACGAACTTGCTGGCGAAAGAACAAGCTGATGATCCCGTGAGCTATATTCCCCTCCACAAGTAAATTCTTTGACTTCCCGTGCTTGACAGAAGTGGACACCAGCCAGCGTACTGGCTGGGTATATCCTGGGCAGGCAAAGATATCCAAAGACCAGGCAAGATTGAATTTTCCCCAAAAGGGAAATTGAGGGAGATCTCATGAGTGCCAGTGAAGTTTGGGATAGTTCTGTGCTCTGCGTTGGTGTCCTCCATATTTGATACTGGCAAAAATCAGAGTCTGGGCATGATCTGGGCACGGCGTATAAATGTGCTAGTGTATAATTTTGGTTTTGGCTCTGTTGGTTACATTGTTTGTTGTATGTGTATAAGGTTTGTATTAGTAACTGAGTGGGACACATATGCCAGCTCCTTTGTCACACAGCGATCCTACTTTTGCAAAGAAATGAAATTGTGCCGTTTCTTTCTCCTCCCAAGGGATGTGTCTGAGATTACTGGGTTTCCTGAAATGTTAGGTGGGCGAGTGAAGACTCTACATCCTGCTGTTCATGGAGGTGAGTGATTTAACTAGGGTTGGGAAGTAGGTGGGGGTGTGGGGGATGGCTGCTGTTGTTGTTTGTGATGCTGATGATTGTTAGATAGAGTAGGGCTGCATGTTTACACCATACAGTTCTTTGCAGAATCCTTGAAGCTGCAGCCCAGTGTATTTCAGAGAAATGTTTGACCTAGATTTCATCTGCAAAATAAATCGGGCTCCTTATTTCACAGAATGAATCGGAGCTGACTGACCATGAGGGACATTGCAGCCAACCCAAGCCACTCGTTGCCTGCTGTCCATTTGCACGCACTTCCCAGCAGCAGTCACTGGATGGTGATGAGGAGCCCGCTCTATGGCTGACCTTCAACCCTTGACCCATGCCCCAAGCCCAGGACCACTGGTGCCAGTTGTAACCCCATCACTGCCATGTTAGGGATACGATAGCTGGGCATGGAACTTGGCACCGTTGGGGTCCGTATGCCCCATGGACAGTCCAGGGGGTGCATTGCTCCAGTACAGTTTGTGCTGGGGTACTGAGGGTTTCGCCTTGAGCCTTTCTGTGCCCTCTTGAAGTGTTCTCCAACAACCTGGACCCACCGATGGAGCTGACATTTATTGTAGGCGGAATCTGCTTTGGTGCTAAATATGGAGCTGCTGAACTTTGTCTTCTGGCGATTACAGAAGTCAGGCACCTGTAGGGGATGGACTCCACCTCCCAGCTCAGTGGTCAGGGCAAGGAGCAGGATGTGAGATTTCAGTGCCGTTTATCAAGTAGGAGCTGCAGTATTGCATTTATGGCTGGAGCTGAGCTTTGTGGAGCATCAGTCTCTGATCTGAAATTCCTCTCTTGAGCCTTTTAATAAATGCTGTAAGATGTCGTGTTAACCCAAATAACCAGAGTATCACCAGCGTGAGATGCTTCAAAAGTTGTTTTCCTTTTCTTCTCCCCCTTGTTTCTGTATTTAGGTATCTTGGCACGGAATATTCCCGAAGATAAGTCTGACGTTGAAAAACTTGGCTTCAGTTTAATAAGGTAAGACGGGCGTGTGTTGGAGAGCTCGTTGCTTTCAGGAAAGATGGGTCTCAGAAGATAATGGTGGCATCGCTGTGACACGGGGTGGAGGTTACACCTGATGTCCCCCAGCTGCTGCAGAACCCACCTCAGCCTTGGTGTTGGGAGTTGGAGGGGAGCTGACTTTTTTTTCCTTCTCTTTAAGACATTGACTGGCGGGGTGGGGGGCGGCGAGGTGTGGTTGGCCCATGCTGCTGTCAGCCCTACTGTACCTCGCCATGTTTCACGTGAGGGTGTTGGCTCGCTATTCGACTGTGGGGCATTGCAACCAGGAGCGATCTTGGTCTCAGCTCGTGGCTCGGCGGGCAGCACTCTCGCCTCTGAGTCAGAAGGCCGTGGGTTCAAGTCCCCGATGCCCAGGGACTTGAGCACAAAATCCAGGCTGACACTCCAGCCTTGGTTTACCAGCACCTCAGACAGTGCAGCACACTCTCACTACTGGAGTGTTGGGCGCAAGTCTCTGGAGTGGGACTTGAACCCACGACCTTCTGACTCTTGAGGCGAGTGTGCAACCACTGAGCCACAGCTGACACCAATGAACTTGTGCAGTACTTTTACACTAAATCTCTCTTGAGAGGAGAGTTTTGTTGTCTGCTGACCATAGCAGCCAAAGATGACGCTTATAAGGGTTTTCCGTCGGCCCTGCTCTTTCTGATGGTGTTGCACTGGAGTGGGACTGTTCCACTGTTCCACCACCCTTTTGACCTTCATCCCTGACGATCATAGTCCTTGAAATCTGGGGGCAGTGAGCAAATGTTAGATTAGATACACCAGCACAGCACCGTGTCTGAAGCTAAGCGGACTCCCAAGATAAGCAAGGGCCGTTTGACCCACTGCAGCTCACCCCGTGAGCATGCCGAGATAAAGTTAGTGAGCTTTTAGTTTAAGGACAGCCAACATGGATTTGTTACCAGCAAATCAAGTATGACATTTAATAAGAATTTTTTTTGAAGAGATGACTGGACAGATCAAGTGAGTTTAGTAGATGTAGTGTGTGCGGAATTTCAGATGGAAAGAAAGACAGACTTGCATTTATACAGCACATTTCACCACCTCAGGACATCCCAACGTGCTTTGCAGTGATTTTTGAAGTGTAGATACTGTTGTAGGAAACGCGGCAGCCAATTTGCGCACAGTAAGCTCCCACACACAGCAGTGTGATAGTGACCAGATGATCCGTTTTAGGTGTTGTTTGAGGGATATATATTGGCCAGGACACCGGGGAGAACTTCCCTGCTCTTTTACGAAATAGTGCCGTGGGATATTATATTCACCCGAGGGGGCAGACGGGGCCTCGGTTTAACGTCTCATCCAAAAGCTGGCACCTCCGACAGTGTAGCCACTCCCTCAATATGGCACCGGAGTGTCAGCCTGCATTTTGTGCTCAAGTGTCTGGAGTGGGACTTGAACCCACGACCTTTTGACTCGGGCGAGAGTGCTACTCATTGCTAATGCTGGGCGAGCAATCAATGAAGCAAAGTGGACACACAGGGCACATTGAAGAGTCTTTGCCCAGGTTAATGAGTACCGGTGCACTGGTCTCTTTGTGTATACATTGCATGAAGTGTCAAGGTTCAGATGGTTTCGCAAGAGCCTGCCTCTATGTTGGTGTCTCCTTGTGGAATTATATACCTTATCTTCAAAATCACTTTGGGTTCTTTCCCTCCCCTCATTCTTTCCCCCCAAAAAACCTGTGCCACAGATAATGTTTTCCCCCTCCATTTTATTGCTGTTCTTCCCCCACCCCACTGACATTGAAGCTCGCTGGGGGTTGCCCTCCGGCACCCTGTCCCGGATGGGTTTCTTCCCGTGTGGGGCCCAGACGGTGAGTGTCGGCGAGTGATTATGCCACAGATGGTGTAAGAGCTGAGCTCAATCACTGAAAGGGCACACCCAGCGGGGGCAGGGACCACTTATCTTCCCCTCTTCTTGCCCGGGGACCCGGAAGCACCTTGACTGGTGCCCCCGGACTGAGATCGGCGAACTGGACAGCGAACAGTGTACTTGGCTCACAGTGCCAGCCTCTTCCCTCATCGTCCTGGCGTTACACCTTCATGGTGCCAACTGAGGCTGAACCAGTCGGCACCTGCTGACGGGCATCTCGTGTTGGCTCCGTTTGTTTGCTGGAAGGCTCGGCCAATCTTCACGTTTATCATTTTTGTTTCCCTCCCTCAGGGTTGTGGTTTGTAACCTGTACCCATTTGTGAAAACTGTTTCTGTGCCGAATGTGACCCTGGCAGAGGCCGTGGAGCAGATCGACATTGGTAGGTTTTAGTTTGAGTTTTAATGCACTTGGAAACAGGCGGGTTTGAACTGTTTTTTTAATTGTCAATTATCTCCCCTCCTCCTTAAGGAAGGCTTGCATTTCTATAGCGCCTTTCACCACCTCAGGATGGCCCAAATTGATTTACAGCCAATGAAGTACTTTTGAAGTGTAGTCACTGTTGTAATGTAGGAAACATGGCAGCCAATTTGCGCACAGCAAGCTCCCACAAACAGCCAAATGACCAGATGACCTGTTTTTAGTGATGTTGGTTGAGGGATAAATATTGGCCAGGACACTGGGGAGAACTCCCCTGCTCTTCTTCATGTAGTGCTGTGGGATCTTTTACGTCCACCTGAGAGGGCGGACGTGACCTCTGTTTAACATCTCATCCGAAAGACGACAGCAGCGATATTAACGGGGCGGGGATCCGATCGCTGGGGAGGTTAACAGCTTAGCTTGGTGGGCCAGGGGGGAGTACTCCTGCTCCTCCCGGCTCACAAGCAGTGCTGGAAGAACACTTAACCAGTTCCACGCAGCAGTCCTCGTCTCCCTTCAACTGCCGGGTTTCCCAAGGCCCGGGAAACCCAGCCGGCCAGCGTTAAAGCTGGAACAGAGAAAAAGAAATCTGAGGCACGCAGCCTCGTAAAAATATTTAAATGAGCGACCCGCCTCCTGGGAGCGGGTTGGTCGCCCACCTCTCGTCCTGGCTCTGTTATTCGAGGCGGGTTAGGTTCGGGTTTGAGATTTCTTACATTTTCACTTCCCATCCGACCCAAACCCACCTGTTTACAGGGGTTAACATTCCACCAGGCATCTCTGACAGTGCAGCACTCCTTCGGTACTGCACTGGGAGTATCAGTCTGGACTCCCTATAGACGGGTAAACATTAGCTCGTGTAACCAGTTTAACTTTGTGTGTGGCCCCTTTTTCCAGGGTTCGGTTCACTGAACATAGGCTCCTTGCTGTGCTGTGCTGTGCTGTGCTGAGCGTGTGCTGTATAATTCTGTGTCCCAAAGGTGGGGTGACGCTGTTGCGAGCGGCGGCGAAGAACCAGGCCCGCGTGACCGTGGTGTGCGATCCTGCTGACTACCCGTCTGTCGCCCAGGAAATGGAGACGTCGGAGCAGAAGGACACCTCCACGGAGACCAGGAAAGCCCTGGCATTGAAGGTATTCCGGATCCATCTCATCACAAACGATTGCCGATCTTTGACCCCTGCCACCCTCCTGAATGGATCGAGTTCTTCTGGGGTACGGTCCCCCCACCCCTTTCCGTATGGTTCCCCGCCTCCCCTTCCCGTACCTCATTCCCAAATCCTGTGTGTGCGAGCCCCTGGCTCGCAACGATTGCCAGCTGTTGGATTGTGTGTGGGGTTGACATTGGCTCACAGCTGGGCACATCCTGCCCTTGCTTGCTGTGCACACCGCTGCATTGTCCAGTCGTTGGATGGCTGTGGGAGTTCCGCCTGACCTTTTGCGACCCCTGTCCTCGAGCCTCCTGCCACCCCCCCACCCCTGGGCTGAGATCAGCTAACTCCACGACTGGACCTGGGTGTGTGGGTGTGAGCCTTCCGATCGGCATATCCCGGTTACCGATTGGTTTTAAAGACCGTGCCACTGAAGGAACGCAGACCCAGGCGAATTTGGTCCCTCGCACAACCTGTATTGGGGAGACTGCCTCGCTCTTCCCTTTCCCCTGAAAATCTAGGGCCTATTAAATGCTAAACTTGGCGCCACCTAATAACTCGAGTTTACCTCAGCTCTTGTGGTTTTTCTCAGTCTTGGTGCGACCCTGTTCGGTGTCATTGGCTCTCCACCTTTGTAAATTGAAGAACTAAATCCCAGTGTGATCACACATTTTGATTAACAGTGCCGTATTGCGGTATGCATTCTGTCACGCACTGACTAGACGTACTCCAGCTCAGTGAAATGATTGGTTTCTCTTATTTTCTCCCCCCACCCCCCCCCCCCCCCCCTTCTCGAGGCCTTCACTCACACGGCCCAGTACGACGAGGCGATTTCCGATTACTTCCGGAAGGAATGTGGCCAGGGAGAGTCGCAGATTTCCCTGAGATACGGGATGAATCCTCACCAGATTCCTGCACAGATCTACACGCAGAGCCCTAAGCTCCCGATCAAAGGTTAGGCGAGCAGCTTCAGGGGCTCAGGCATTCAAAAGAAACATTGTTTGTGGTCAATAGAGGTCAGCAGTCGAGAGCCAGTTGAATGTCAGTGCGTGGTCACTTTAAGAAGGAAAGACTTGCATTTATATAGCGCCTTTCACGACCTCTGGACGTCCCAACGCGCTTTACAGCCAATGAAATATTTTGAAGTATAGTCACAGTTGTAATGTAGGGTATGTGACAGCCAATTTGTGCACAGCAAGATCCCACAATGTGATAATGACTAGATAATCTGATCTTGGCTGAGGGATGAATATTAGCCAGGACACTGGGGATAACTCCCCTGCTCTTCTATGAAATAGTGCCGTGGGATCTTTTACGTCCACCTGAGGGGGCAGACGGGGGGGGGGGCGTCGGTTTAGCGTCTTATCCGAAAGATGGCATCTCCAACAGTGCTGCGCTCCCTCAGCACTGCACTGGAGTGTCAGGCTAGATTACATGCTCGAGTCTCTGGAGAGGGTCTTGAACCCACAACCTGCTGCTACCAACTGAGCCACAGCTGAAACCTTAAAATGTTGTTGTATTGTATCAGGCAAGATTTTTTATTTGTTGCTTATCCGTAATCCCTCCTCTCCCTCCCCCGACAGTGCTGAATGGATCGCCCGGCTTCATCAATCTGTGTGATGCTTTGAACGCCTGGCAACTGGTGAGAGAACTGAAGCAAGCCCTGGGCCTCCCTGCCGCTGCCTCCTTCAAACATGTCAGCCCCGCGGGTAAGGACTGTACTGGCAGTGCCCAGTGTGACGTGGCACCGCTCACGCCCCTCATGAAATCTCTGCCCGCGCAGTCGTACGCCAGTTTGATGTGCATCGCTGACTTTGTACCGCACCCAGTATAAACGGGCCAAATCTTGCTGGAAAAATAGCGGCGTCTCAACGACGCATGGCATTATTAACGCGCAAGTCGGCCAGTCAGTTCAGGGGCTTAGAGACGCACCGTGAGTTGCAAATCTTCAGAACGTTCTGGTTGATTTACGTCACTCTGCTGTTTGCTTCACACAAACGGCTTCTCGCCTCTCGCCCAATGTTGCCGATAATTTTTTTTTTGGGTGCGCAGCCCATTCAAACTTCCGCTCATGCGCGGTTTTTCCATTGAGGAAAGCGGCCTGCGCAGGAGCTGCGAGGTTGCGCCGGGAACCTTGCCTCAGCCTCCCCATCATTTTTAAGAACTTGCTGGATTTGCACATAAATTGCCCATTAAACTCGCCGCAGAAAGTTAGGGCTCATAATTAACAGCGTAACTACCATTTTAACAACGTGATAATTATTAACGCAAAGCCAATCAACCTCTCTGGCCTAGAAAGGGAAACAGTTGAATCTCATTCCTGCATGTAGTAAATTCTTCTGCGATTTTAAACATTTCAATTTTCTTTTCGTACTTTTCCATTCTCTCTCTCAATCCCAGCCGTTCTTTCTTCCCTTTATTTCTCTTTCTGTACATGATTTGACTCTATTCCACCCAATTTCCTTCTCTGTTGTTCCTCCTGTAATCTTTCTCAATCCTTGAATCTCAATGGTTAAGGAGATAGGCGTTTGGTCCCGTCGTTCACTGTGGGTTCCAGATTGTCCCGTTGCCCTCGCTGCGCCGTTATCAGCTCGCACTTCCAGCCAGTTACAGTTCCAAATATTTTGGGCTGGAGTGTGCAGGAATAGGTGTGACTAAATCCGCAGGCTGCGCGATGCCCCAGTCCAGCAAGATCTGGGCCAAGTTTTTTTTCATTGTAGTGTGTTCTGTTACACGGTATCTCACTCCAATGCGATCGTCCCTCCTAAGCCTCGATCACCTGCTGCTCCAATACAATTTAATTGGAACGGGCACCAGCGGTTATTTGATGCTGAACACGGCATTTTTTGAGTAAAGAATATTTTGAATAAAAAAAATTCCCTCGCCTGATCTTTGTCCTTTAAACGCGGTCAAAAGTAAACTGGAAGGGGGGGAGGAAAGAGATGTTTAATCAGCAAGTTTTGTGTGTGTTTTTTTTAAAAAAGCAAGTTACTTTTATCCGGCTGTTTTTGCAGCCCAGTGAGTCTGCTCCAAATTAATGTTTTTTAATTCGTGCGCCTTTTTTTTTTGTTTGTTGAGCCAATGGCAGGAATGGCCAGGGCGTCGTGTACAATGGCTTTGCTCTCCTTCGATATGTCGATGTTTTGCCACTAGGTGCTGCTGTTGGCGTGCCACTGACTGAGGATGAAGCCAGGGTCTGTATGGTGCACGACAAGTACAGTGATCTCACTCCACTGGCTACAGCATATGCCAGAGCGAGGGGTTAGTATCTACACTTAGTCTGGTGCACTGCCGCTTTAAAAATAAATAAATAAATAAATAAATAAATAAAAATTGGGAATGAGAAGAATCTGGGCTAAAGGCCAAAAATGCTGGAAATACACAGTATCTCTAAAACATAGGAAAGAACATAGGAGCAGGAGGAGGCCATTCAGCCCTTCGAGCATGTTCCACCATTCAGTTAGATCATGGCTTATCTGTATCTTAACTCCATCTACCCGGCGTAGTTCCCTGTCCCTTAATACCCTTGCCGAACAAAAATCTTTCAATCTCAGTTTTGAAATTTTTAATTGATCCCCAGCCTCAACAGCTTTTTGGGGGCGAGAGTTGCAGATTTCCACTACCCTTTGTGTGAAGAAGTGCTTCCTGACATCACCCCTGAACAGCCTGGCTCTAATTTTAAGGTTATGCCCCCTTGTTCTGGACTCCCTCACCAGAGGAAATAGTTTCTCTCTATCTACCCTATTAAATCCTTTTATCATCTCAAACCTTGATCAGATCACCCCTTAATCTTCTATATTCAAGGGAATACAAGCCTAGTCTCTGCGATCTGTCCTCATAATTTAACCGTTTTAGCCCCGGTGAATCAGAACAGAGGGCAGTGCTCTAAATGGAGTCTAACCAGAGCTTTATACAAATGTAACATCACTTTCCCCCTTTTTGTATTCAAGGCCAACATTCCATTAGCCTTTTAAATTATTTTGTGTACCGGTCCACTAGCTCTCGGGCACAGCAAAAGAGTAGTTTCTGCTCCAGAAAATTGAATTGCTAAATAATTTGAATTCGGAGGAGTGGACTGTTCGGCTGTAGCCGATGAGCATATGTTCTATTTGCCCTCAAGAATCTAGTATGTTTCCGCTGAGCTGCGTTGCTTCGGGTGCCTCGCAATTTGATTGACAGTAGCGAGTCTCTGCCCACCCTGGTAGTCGTGGTTTGAACCAGGGTTGCCGTGGAAACCCACCCAAGCTGTGCCCTTTGCTCCACAGGTGCCGACAGGATGTCCTCCTTTGGTGACTTCGTCGCCGTGTCTGATGTTTGCGACGTTCAAACCGCTCGGATCATCTCCAGAGAGGCGAGTTCCAGAAGGGAGGCGATGGAATAGAACTCTATGCTTGCAGTAACAAAAACTCCCGGAGTTATTTTTGACCTTACAAAAACCATGGGGGGGTGTGCGAGCTTGCTACAAATTGAGCAAAACAAAATTATCTTTAACGCTTGGCAGAAGTGTGCCATTCATATATTTATTAGAAAAGGAAGACTTGCATTTATACAGAGCTTCTCGCAGCTGCGGGACATTCCAAAAGCACTTTACACTTCCAAAGTACGTCTTTGGCTGGAGTCACTGTTGCAATGTAGGAAATGCGGCAGTCAATTTGCACACAGCAAGCTCCCACAAACAGCAATGTGACAATGACCAGATAATATGCTTTAGTGATGTTGATTGAGGGATAAATATTGGCCAGGACACCAGGGAGAACTCCCCTGCTCTTCGAAATAGGACCATGGGATCTTTTACATCCACCTGAGAGGGCAGACGGTTTAACGTCTCATCTGAAGAGGAGATTTACGAGGATGTTGCCTGGGCTGGGGAATTTTAGCTATGAGGAAAGATTGGATAGGCTGGGGTTGTTTTCTTTGGAACAGAGGAGGCTGAGGGGAGACCTTATTGAGGTGTATAAAATTATGAGGGGCCTAGATAGAGTGGATAGGAAGGCCCTATTTTCCTTAGCAGAGAGGTCAATAACCAGGGGGCATAGATTTAAAGTAATTGGTTGGAAGTTTAGAGGGGATTTGAGGAACAATGTTTTCACCCAGAGGGTGGTGGGGGCCTGGAACCCACTGCCTGAAAGGGTGGCAGAGGCAGAAACCCTCATCACATTTAAAAAGTACTTGGATATGCACCTGAAGTGCCGTAACCTGCAAGGCTACGGAACAAGTGCTGGAAAGTGGGATTAGGGTGGATAGCTCTTAGTCGGCTGGCACGGTCAAGATGGACCGAATGGCCTCCTGTGCTGTAAATTTCTATGATTCTATGACCTCTGACAGTGCAGCACTCCCTCAGCGCTGCACTGGAATATCAGCCTAGATTTTGTGCTCAAATCTCTGGAGTTAAATGTGACCCCACAACCTGTTGACTCAGTCTCGAATGCTACCACTGGGCCACGGCTGATACTTATTTTGCTAATGCGAATGCAGGTCAGGAGCTGAATGTGCCATTCTTGGGAAACTATTGATGGTTCAAATCTCGATAAAATAAATGGGAGAGAGGGTTTTATAATTGGAGAGTAGTGGAATGTCGGGAAGGAGGGTGGGAAAATTGGGAGTGGGGTGGGAGGACGGGAACCCGCACTTGAATGAAGCCTGAGTGTGTAGGTCCTGGCGCTTGGGCCTGCTGCTACTAAACTGAAGCTGCCTGAATTACAGGTGTCGGATGGAATCGTCGCTCCGGGTTACGAGCGAGAGGCCTTGGAAATCCTATCCAAAAAGAAAAATGGAAACTATTGCGTCCTGCGGGTAAGTGGGTTAATCCTCCCTGCAACCCCCCCCCCCCCACCCTTCGATGTTCTACCAGGCTACACCTCCGTGTTATTAACCCTCAAGATGCTGTACAAAATCTTGTCGAGATGACCAAAGACTCGCTTAGAATTCTGATTGCCAGCAAAGTTGCTTTTTATTTACCCCAGTTTTTCTCTCTACAAGTCGCTGACAGCCGTGGATGTGGCATTGTGTGGGCACAGGGCCTGCCCATCAACCCAACCTCTGGACTTGGGTGCTTCCCAGCGGCGGTCCCTGAAAGAGAGAACTTGCATTTGTATAGCGCCTTTTGTGACTTCTGGACGCCCCAAAACGGGTTACGGCCAATAATGTACTTTATGAAGGACGTGACAGCCAATTTACGCACAGCAAGGTCCCAAGTCAGTGTGATGACCAGTTTGTGTTTGTGATGTTGGTTGAGGAATAAACATTGGTGAGGTCACCGGAGAGTGGGGGAAACCTGACTGGCTCCCTCTGGCCCCCAACCCCCCTTACACCCCTTAAACCCAAAGGCCGAATTGTAGCACGTCTGTGACTGGTGAACTGTGTACAGCCCACGGATCAGGCCTCGGGCCTAGCTGCTCAACTGCACTCGGCCTGTGTATTCACACATCGAGCTGTCGAGGGAGCGAGCGCGCTGATGTAAACACGGGGATTGCTGCCGCGTTTACGAGCGTTAATCTGACTCGGGAGCCTTCGACTCCGGATTTTGGAACTCTCTCTTTTCCTGCAGATGAACCCGGAGTACGAACCAGATGAGCTTGAAACGCGGACCATTTTTGGATTGCATCTGGCCCAGAAGAGGAACAGCGCAGTTATCGGTCGGTCGCTGTTCGAAAACCAGGTCACCTCGTCCAAGGATGTAAGTGATTAGAGTGGGATCCCTCTGATTATTGAACATGGGATCTTTTACATCCACCCGAGAGGGCAACGGGGCCTCGGTTTAACGGCTCATCGGACAGCCGACACCTCTGACAGTGCAGCACTCCCTCAGTCCTGCACTGGAGTGTCGGCTTAGATTTTGTGCTCAAGACTCTGGAGTCTCTGAAGGCTGCCTTCTGTGGTTGGCAGAGGTGTGCGTGCATGCCTTGAGTGTATAAAGCACCAGAACTAAGGCAGAAAACATGTTCCTACCGTACACCCCGATAGAATGGTTTTTTATTGCCGAGGCGCCAAAATCTGATTGGCAGAAAGTGCTGGGTTTCAACTGATGGTCGGAGGTTGAAAGCCGGTTTAAGATTTTGCACGCATCTGCACGGCCTCAGTTAGGCTTCAGTCTTGACCTGCCTCGCCCAGCCAGAATGGTGCGAGGGAGGGGTTAAAATTAGGCTGGGCCCACTGACGGGCCTGAGGTCGCTCTCCGGCCCCATCTTATCTTTCAAGTGGGCCGAGCTTCAGGCAGGAGGGGTCCTGTTTAGCATTCATAAATCGCGGCCTGATGACATCATCGGTGCCACCACGTGATCTTAACTAAACGTCGGGGCAGTCCGGTACTGCCTGCAGCCCGGCAGCCAAGCCCTGGCGGGATACCCCGACTGGTCGTAAGAGTGGGAGCTCCTCTCCCACCCCGGCCCCACAAGGAGTCTGCGGGCCTCCCGTCCTCTCCCTCTTCGCGCTGGCATCGGCTGCCAAAGCCCTTGCCCATTGCCGAGGTTATGCTCAGGACCGTTTCCTTGGGACCCCGGCATCTTAAGGCTAGCGACCCGATTTCCCGCTCACGCCCACCGGCCCTGCCGTCAGTCGTGCCAATTCCGGGAGGGAGAGGGGATGTCTGGAATATTTAAATGAGGCCCGGGGGTTAAAATGGCTGAGGGGGGTGGCCTCAAGCTGAGATCCTGGCCTGGCCTAAACGCTCCCCTCCCCTGTTAAAATCAAGGCCTCTGTCGCCAGCCAGAAAACGTCTGAATCTGCGGTGGCACTTCTCTCCACCTTGGACTCTTGTCTCCTGCATCGAACACCAGAGCTCTTCGGAAAACAAAGATGTGAATTCTGAAATCAACATACTGGGGGCATGGGGAAGGGAGCTTAGAGAGGGCCTGGGAAGGGGAGGGCTAATGGGAAGGGGAGCTTAGAGAGGGCATGGGGAGGGGAGGGCTAATGGGGAGAGGAGCTTAGAGAGGGCATGGGGAGGGGAGGGCTAATGGGGAGAGGAGCTTAGAGAGGGCCTGGGGAGGGGAGGGCTAATGGGGAGGGGGGCTTAGGGAGGGCATGGGGAGGGGAGGGCTAATGGGGAGGGGGGCTTAGGGAGGGCATGGGGAGGGGAGGGCTAATGGGGAGGGGAGCTTAGGGAGGGCATGGGGAGGGGAGGGCTAATGGGGAGAGGAGCTTAGAGAGGGCCTGGGGAGGGGGGCTTAGGGAGGGCATGGGGAGGGGAGGGCTAATGGGGAGAGGAGCTTAGAGAGGGCCTGGGGAGGGGAGGGCTAATGGGGAGAGGAGCTTAGAGAGGGCATGGGGAGGGGAGGGCTAATGGGGAGGGGAGGGCTAATGGGAAGGGGAGCTTAGAGAGGGCATGGGGAGGGGAGGGCTAATGGGGAGAGGAGCTTAGAGAGGGCCTGGGGAGGGGAGGGCTAATGGGGAGAGGAGCTTAGAGAGGGCATGGGGAGGGGAGGGCTAATGGGGAGAGGAGCTTAGAGAGGGCATGGGGAGGGGAGGGCTAATGGGGAGGGGGGCTTAGGGAGGGCATGGGGAGAGGAGGGCTAATGGGGAGGGGGGCTTAGGGAGGGCATGGGGAGGGGAGGGCTAATGGGGAGGGGGGCTTAGGGAGGGCCTGGGGAGGGGAGGGCTAATGGGGAGAGGAGCTTAGAGAGGGCATGGGGAGGGGAGGGCTAATGGGGAGAGGAGCTTAGAGAGGGCATGGGGAGGGGAGGGCTAATGGGGAGGGGAGCGTAGAGAGGGCCTGGGGAGGGGAGGGCTAATGGGGAGGGGGGCTTAGGGAGGGCTAATGGGGAGGGGGGCTTAGGGAGGGCCTGGGGAGGGGAGGGCTAATGGGGAGGGGGGCTTAGAGAGGGCCTGGGGAGGGGAGGGCTAATGGGGAGGGGGGCTTAGGGAGGGCTAATGGGGAGGGGGGCTTAGGGAGGGCCTGGGGAGGGGAGGGCTAATGGGGAGGGGGGCTTAGGGAGGGCCTGGGGAGGGGAGGGCTAATGGGGAGAGGAGCTTAGAGAGGGCATGGGGAGGGGAGGGCTAATGGGGAGGGGAGCGTAGAGAGGGCCTGGGGAGGGGGGCTTAGAGAGGGCCTGGGGAGGGGAGGGCTAATGGATCGCTCTTCCCAAGCTAGCCACAACAGGGTCGTGTTTCTGGGGCCTGGTTGTCTTCCTGTGCCCATCCTTCACTGAGTTACAAGGAGGGTCTTTCAATTTCCGTTCTTGGGCTATTTCAGTGACTTGCCTTCTCTCTCTCTCTCTCTCCAGCTGCCGGAGTCTGCCATTCGTGATCTGATAGTAGCCAGCATTGCTGTAAAGTACACGCAGTCCAACTCCGTGTGCTACGCAAAGGACGGCCAGGTGAGTGCGGAGCGGGGGCGGGGGGGAACTTTCCTCCTTTCAACTACTAAACGGGCTTCACCTCTCAGCTTCTCCGCGGTGACATTAGTCACGATGCCTGCCTCCCTTCCTGCTGCCCAGTCCCTGGGTTATCACCTTGAGCCTTGACTTCTCCAATGCCCTGCTGGCTGGCCTCGAGCTTCAACTCATCCAAACCGACACAGCCTATGCCCTCAGCAAGTCCCACACCCCCAATCAACCCTACCCTCCACATGCCCTCTCTGCCCTCCCCTTGCCCTCTCTAAACTCCCCTCCCTATGCCCCCAGTATGTTGATTTCAGAATTCACATCTTTGTTTTCCGATCCCTCCCTGCCTGTCCCTCTTCACTGATGTTCCTGCACTCTAACACTGGACTTCTCCTCACCCCTTGCTCGCTCTGCAACCAGTCATCCACTCCAGCCCCCAGGAACCTCCTGCCCAGTCCCCTGCACCTTCCCACCTCCTTTCTGCTTTCCAAAACCCCTGCCATTGCTTCCCTATCCCAGCCTCTCCCTCTTCCCGTTCCGAATTCCCTTTCCTCATTGTAAAGTGTGATGCGACTTCTGCCGTGTGGGGAACACGCTGTATAAATCCCGGTTATCGCTGCTGCTGTTGCGCTTTGCAGGGTCCTGGGTGACCAAATTGGCTGGACATTGATTCATTCCCTCTGCTCTCCACACCTCGAGTTCCAGTATTGGGTAGACTGTCGTGGGGTGCGGATCGATCCCTGGGGAGTGGGGGGGCAAAGGGCAGATACATCCGGGGCTCGGGACTTGAACCCACAACCTTCTGACTCCAAGGGGAGTCAGCAACTAACTGAGCCAATGCCCGTGGGGACACCCCCTCTCCTCTCCCCCCCCCCCCCCCCCCGATCTGAACGGCCCCCCAGTTAAAATCAAGGTCTCTGTCTCGAACCACAAAACATCAAACCAGTGCGTGTCCAAATCTATGGCGGCAATCCCTCCGCCTTGATCTCCCATCTCCTACATTGAACTTCAGATCTCAGTTCTAGATCGCTCTTCCCAAACGTGGCCATGTTTCTGGGGCCTGGTTGTCCTCCTGCGCCCAGCCGGCACTAAGTTACAAGGAAGGGCGCGGAATCCGGATTGTGATTCCTGTTTGGTGCCCCTCCCTGGAATGGCTCGATGCCTCCCATTGCCCAATAGCTGACACACCGTGTATGTAAAGAATGGCCCCTTTGGGTGCTGTACCTTTGGGCTCTAACTGCCCACGGTGCATGAGTCTGCACCTTTGGGACAGGATGGTGGAGGGGGCGGGGCAAAGGGTAGCATCTGTCTACAGTCTGGAGCGGGTTTGTGTTGTGGAACCGGGTTCTCATGGTTGTACCCTTGGCTGCTTTCCCCAGGTGGTTGGCATTGGTGCGGGACAGCAGTCCCGTATTCACTGCACCAGACTCGCCGGTGACAAGACCGATCACTGGTGGCTCCGTCACCATCCCAAGGTGCTGGCCATGAAGTTTAAAGCGGGCACCAAGCGGGCAGAGATTTCCAACGCCATCGATCAGTACGTCGGCGGAACGATGGAGGTAAACGTGAAACCAAGACGCTTGCATGGTGTCTGCACTGACCCTGGGTCGCTGGGGCGGGGGGAGGTGTCTGATTGCGCTGCTCCACCGATGGGAAGCCCACCTACATCGGCAAGAGCCAGAACCTGCTTGTAGGCCTTGGAAGTTCTCGTACCTCAGCCTGGTTAACATCGAGAAGAGGACAACCTCTGCCTATGTGTGTCAACGCCCAAAACCAAACCTCAACCACAAGACCTGATTGTTCTGTATGAAAGTGAAGCTTTTTTTTCAATATTGCCTTTTTCCCAGTGGATTTATGTTTAGAAAACATAAGAACAGAAGAAATAGGAGCAGGAGTCGGCCATTCGGCCCCTCAAGCCTGCTTCACCATTCAATAAGATTATGGCTGATCTTTTACCTCAACTCCACTTTCCTGCACTATCCCCATATCCCTTGATTCCCTTAATATTCAAAAATCTAGCGATCTCTGTCTTGAATATACTCAACAACTGAGCCTCCACAGCCCTCTGGGGTAGAGAATTCCAAAGATTCACCACCCTCTGAGTGAAGAAATTTCCCCTCATCTCACTCCTAAATGGCCGACCCCTTATTCCGAGACTGTGACCCCTGTTTCTAGACTCCCCAGCCAGGGGAAACATCCTCCCTTCATCTACCCTGTCAAGCCCTGTAAGAATTTTGTATGTTTCAATGAGATCACCTCTCATTCTTCTAAACAACGTGCATTGTGTTTTTGTATCCTTCAAGAAAGAAAGACTTGCATTTCAGTGATGTCCCAAAGCTCTTTACAGTCAATGAAGTACTTTTTGAAGTGTAGTCACTGTTGTAATGTGGGAAACGCGGCAGCCAATTTGCGCTCAGCAAGGTCCCACAAACAGCAATGTGATAATGACCTGTTTTAGTGATGTTGGTTGGGGGGATAAATATTGGCCAGGACACCGGGGAGAACTCCCCTGCAGTTCTTGAAAAATAGTGCCATGGGATCTTTTATGTCCACCTGAAAGGGCAGAAGGGGCCTCGATTTAAGATGGCACCTCGGATAGTGCCGCACTCCCTCAAGACTGAACTGGAGTCTCAGCCTGGATTTTGTGTCTGGAGTGGGACTTGAACCCATAATCTTCTGACTCGGAGCCACGGCTGATGCATCCGAGGGTCCATTTTCTGCGCGCCTGTTTATTTGAGGAGCTCTCTGCTGTTGGGTAGCCAGGAGATGATTCAGTGTTTGCTTCCTGACCCGTTAGGACGAGGATCTGCCCAAGTGGCGGGAGATGTTCGAGGAGGTCCCCGAGCTGCTGTCGGACACCGAGCGCAGGAACTGGATCTCCCAGCTGAGCGCCGTTGCTCTGAGCTCCGACGCTTTCTTCCCGTTCCGTGACAATGTCGAGCGAGCAAAGAAGGTCAGTGTTGCCCGCGGGCGCTTGTTGTCAACAACTCGCGTTCTCGTGCCGCCTTTAAACATCGGAAAACCATCCCAGGGCACTGCACTGAGGCTTAATTGGCCAAAAGTGGATTGCGGACTCAGCCCGGTCGGTGGGACGTGATGTGGAACCTGGAAGGCACTAGGCTCGAGCCTGTGCTGAGGTGGTTGGTCTCGACCGACTTGAGCAGCCGATGGGGGTCTGACACTCGGCCTCAGTGTCCCAGGAGAATGTGCGCGTGTTGGGTTGGCCTCATGACTGAATACATTGGCACGGCCTCACGAGTACACTTGGGTTTCCATGGGAACGCTGTTAGGTGTCTGTGGAACTGAGCCACCGGTCGAGGCGGTCGGAGGGGAGAAACTGGAGTGAAAACAGAAATGAATTGGGTGCGAATTCTGTCTGTGGATCCCAGTGCGTCCAGGATTGGGCCCAGCTCTGATAACCTGCCAACGTTCACTGCTCAGACCCATACTTGAAGTCAAAGTGCTGGAGGGTGACCAGCACCCAGGGTTACTGCACCTCCTCACATCTTTGGTGACACTGTGCTCGACACAGCCACGCAGTAGCTGCCGAAAGGCGCTTGTTGGCTGCGAGGTTTCCTAATATCTGGATCGTTACTCTGAAACACGGCTATTTTTATGCTTCATTTTGAGATCCGGTCTTTGGAGGACAGTGAAGAAGTAAACTAGAATATTGAACTGAATAAACCCGCATCTGCAAAGACTCGCATCGGATTACCGCGATTTACGTTTTTTTTAAGAACACGATGCCAATTTTCCTCACCTTGTCTCCCCTCCCCCACCCTGACTGCAGCACCGTGGATGCTGGTCCGACTCCAGTCCCTTGGCCAAAGGCCTTGCTTCATGCATGGGCTCGAGACAGTGAATGCATGTGATGAATCGGCACAAGACGGTGGCCAAGCAACAGTTGGGAGTCCTGTGTAGTTTTGGCCAATCTATTATGGGGAGAATCCTGGACTCGGGAGAAAAGATGCATTGTAGATTTACTTGGGATGTTACAAGAGATGAGATGGTATAGTTGCGCTAAGAGATTTGAAGGACTAGTATTGTAGCACTAGAGCAGAGAAGTTTAAAGGGGCTTGAAGAGCAGCCTGTCAGTGTTCAGAGAGAGTTAACAGTGAAAGGCTGTTGAATCTGAAATGAGGTGAGGGTTGGTGCTGGAAGCATAATGGGAGAGGGGAGAAGAAATGTTTCCAGCCAGTGGGCTATTGGGATTTGGAATACATTGTCTCAGCTACAGCAGCCACTTATGATAATCGACATGCTTAAAGAGGGAAACAGCAGGAAGGCTGTAGTAGTCTGCATTGATGTAGAACAGACACGATTCGCTGATTGGCTTCCTGTGCTGAAATTTCTGCAAGGACATTGTGGCTTTCAACATCAGCTTATTTATCGTTTCTTTTTAGTTTTAAATCATTCCGAATGATTTAATAATTGTCCACACTGAGTATCAAAGACCAGGTTGGTTTCAACTATGGCCAGCGAAAAATCGAGGTCCCTCCTCCCCCCACCCCGCCCGTGTTGCTGCTTGTTAACTATGACTGCTGGGAGCTGCCTGATCACAGACCTCTGCCTAAAATGTCCAAAATGGGGCTGTAAACTCTGCCATCCATAGTAGTGCTTTATAAACTGGGTCGGCCTCTGACACCTTGTTGTGACAATCTGCTACCAGAGGGCCTAATTCAAACAAAAATGATTTGTCTTAAAATGCTAGTTTCCCTTTTGATAACTGAAAGATTTGCATTTATGTAGCACCTTCTCACATCTAAAAGTGCTTTGCATACAATTAATTACTTTGAAGTGCAGGGACTACTTTCCAGGTAAACAAAGCAGCCATGTTGTGCATCGCAGGAGCCCCAAACAGTGGCCATTTTGTGCCGTCTGCCCACTGGGTGTATGGGACACACGGCATGACGATCAAATAGGAACATGAGGAGGCCATTCAGCCCCTGGAACCTGTTCCACCGTTCAATTAGGCCACGACTCATCTGTATCTTAACTCCATTTACCTGCCTTGGTTCCCTATCACTTAATACCCTTGCCTAATAGAGATCTCAGTTTTGACATTTTCAATCGACCCCCAGCCTCAGCAGCTTTTTGGGGGGAGAGAGTTCCAGATGTCCGCTGCCCTTTGTGTGAAGAAGTGCTTCCTGACATCACCCCTGAATGGCCTGGCTCTAATTTTAAGGTTATGCCCCCTTGTTCTGGACTCACCCCACCACGAGAAATAATTTATCTACCCTATTAAATCTTTTAAACACCTCAATTAGATCACCCCTTAATCATCTATAATCTAGTTTATGCAACCAGTCCTCAAAATATAACCCTTTTAGCTTCGGTATCTTTCCGGTGAATCTGTGCTGCACCGCCCCCCCAAGGAATATATCGATCCGGAGGTGCGGTGCCCAGAACTGAACACAGTACGCTAAATGGGGTCTAACCAGAGCTTTTATACAACTGTACGCATATTGAATTCATCTTTTCTTCTCCCTCCTCAGAGCGGAGTAGATTTCGTCGCTGCCCCGTCTGGATCAGCAGCTGACCGGGTGGTGATCGACGCGTGCGAGCAGCTGGGTATAACTCTGTTCCATACCAACCTGCGACTCTTCCACCACTAGGAGCCCTACCCTGCATTACCCGCCCGCTCCCAGGGCGAGCCGCCTCCAGTGTGACAGTAACCAGCTGTTAGTTTGAAAAGAGAAACTGCGCCTGGCGTTGTACTGGTGTTGGGAATGGGGCCGAGATCGACTTCAGAAAGTAAACGGTTCAAAAGTAGCAGCAACCGTTTCCCACAATTTAAAACCGTTCGGAGCGAGGCGAGGCGAGTCAACCGCTTGCTGCAGTGATGTCACTTGCATTGGTTTACAAATAAATGCATACAGGCTGGAAATGAGTTGTGGGTTACTGTGGGAACCGGAAGCCACGTGAGGGGAAAAGTTCTGCCACCCTGAGAGTTAACCTGCTCTCCAGTTAGTGTGGAGGCAAACTGGGGGGGGGGGTCTGATAATTGGCATTGAAGGAATCTGATCATCACAAGCCTGATCTATGGGCTGGTTTCTCATGGGGTGTGAACTACAGAATTAGACACCGTTGTGATGCTCTCTGTGGTAGTTTGCTGACATTCACCGCTGATGAATGGCCACACGGGAGGTGTTGGAGGAGTGGTGGCCTGTGTGCATGAACCTGGTGCTCCCCCAACCCCAGCATTCAGGAACAGGGGAGAAAATGGGGATCACAATCGCCAATGGGGGGGGGGGGGGTCAAGACAGCCAATATCACGTTAAAACATGTCAGCAAAACCTCCTTGCTGGGGCATGGTGGTGAAGGTTAAAAGGTTAAATACGTCACAGGCAATACTGAAGTCAAAATCAGATGGAATCATAAAATGACAGCACAGAAGGAGACCATTTGGCCACATCACAAAATGACACAGCACAGAAGGAGGCCGTTTGGCCCATTGTGCCCCTGCTGGCTTTTGAAAGACCTATCCAATTAGTCCCACTCCCCTACACTCTCCATAGCTGAAACTAGGGCCCATAAATATCAGATAGTCACTAATAAATCCAAGAGGGAATTCAGGAGAAACTTCCTTACCCAGTGGTAAGAATGTGGAACTCATTACCACATGGAGTGGTTGTGGCAAATAGCATAGATATATTTAAGGGGAATCTAGATAAACACGAGGGAGAAAGGAATAGAAGGGTATGCTGATAGGGCGAGATGAAGAGTGTGGGAGGAGGCTCGTGTGGAGCAGAAACACCGGCACAGACCAGAATAATTTCCTTTTCGAAAGTTACTATGAATCTGCTCCCTTTCAGGCAGTGCATTCAACATCACACTGGGTTCAGATGCACACCGATTCAGTCCGCGAGCCATGTTTGAGAGGCCTTCGTGTAAAGGGAGGGGGAAGAAAAAAACTTTTTTTTTGTTTAAAAGTTTTATTTAAAACGAGGATTGTCTGTCCATGGTTAGAAAAGCACTGCCGTCTATAAACAGTCACCGATCACGGAAAATATACCAACAAAATGTCTTACGCCGCCAATTGCATCCTTGTTTATGTTGACAGTATAAAAGTTTAAGATAGAATAACACTGCATTAGGGGGAGGGGGAAAAGGTTTGATAAATAACAACTCGTACAGTTACACAATTACATCGATCACTAGACACTCGGAGGGTCCTGCAGCATTTGTAGAGTAGAAGGGTGTGTGTTTTATTAATTAAAGTAGCGGTGTCGTTCATTTAACCCTTTATTGTGTAGGTTACGATAAGGGGAGGGGGAAATGGGTTTGATTCTGTAAGGGGGGGGCGTGGTTTCAATTTGCCCCATCGCATCTGGGAAAGACGTCTTTAGTTGCCATCGGCTTTCCGTGGCAGACGCTCACTGACTGTGTGGGTGAAGGAAGCAGGGAGGGTGTGAGTGGTGCTGAAGCTGGAAGAATGTAGTCGGGCGCGTTAGACACGCATGATCCCAGGAGCTCCCGTCACTTTTCGAAGCATCCATCGCCGCTTGCAGCTTTGCTCGCGCCACCACTTGCCGCCTTACTCCAGCTGGTAGGAGTCAGCCAGCAAATCCCTCGGGCCACCGCATTCCACCGGGCAATGTACGAACTGCGGGAGGGAGGGAACGCACATCGTTAGAAACACTCGAAGTGACCTGCATTTCAGCTTGGGTTTCATCTGGGGAAAGTGGCCCTCTACAAACTGCTGGGAATCGAACTGGCCCAGAGCTGGATTTTAGAATAAATCTGCCTCAGAAAGGAGCTGGTTGAGGGATTAAATAATGGCCAGGACACCAGAACTCCCCTGCTCTTGCCCAGGTGATCTCTACGTCCACCTGAGCGGGCAGACTGCTGGGCCTCAGTTTAACTTCTCGTTGGAAAGACTGTGCAGCAATCACATATCAACCTAGCCTATATGCTCGAGTCTCTTGGGGCGGGCTTGAGCCCACGACCTTCCGACTCGGACAGGAGAATGCTGCCGACTGAGCACTCATTACTGGGAGCATAAAGGGGGTAGGGGGTGTAAGAGAAGGAATTACTTTCTTTGCACATGGATCTATTAAAGAGGGTGAATTGCATTACCATGCCTGGGCTGTTGAAGTAAAGCCAATTTGGACAGGGGAAACAGGGATTGGAACAGACACCTTCAGCGTATTATGGACTGAAATTGTGTCTGACTAGAGTGGGCACTCTGCAACTTGATTAACACGCAGTTGCATTGAAATGAAGAAATAGTTTTTACTGTAGGTCACTGTAGGGGGAGTTTCAGACCGGGACCTTGCTTCCACCACGTGTTCACGACATGCTGTGGTTGTAGTGTAGTGTTCAATTAACACCACCTACCCCCTGTACTTCCATTCTCTGGGATTTCCTATCCCAATTTATTACCGCTGATGGGTTTATTGGGCCGGAGGATAAGAGTCCCCGCCGTCTCTACATTTCATCATTCTTGGGATTTGGACATCGCTGGCAATGATTGCCCATCCCTAGTTGCCTGATACACTGGTAACACCTTGATAGCTTGCTAGGCCACTTAAGAGGGCAGTTAAGTCTTAACCGTGTTGATGGTGGGACTGGAGTCACATATAGGCCAGACCGGGTAAGGACGGCAGATTTCCTTCGCTAAAGAACATTAATGAACCAGTTTTTACGACAATCTGACAGCTTCATGGCCACGTTTATTGGTAGCCGGTTTTTTATTTCCCAGATGTTTTTCCTGTCATGATGGGATTTGAACTTGCGCTCTCTGGATTATTAGTCCAGGCCTGTGGATCACTGATCCAGTAACACCACCGCACCCCACGGTAACACATTGTCCATGTAATGCCGTCAGATGTTAAATATTGAGATTAACACACTCACGTTTTAGTTTATAACAGAGAAGATAGGAGCAGGGGTAGGCCATTCGGCCCCTCGAGTCTGCTCCGCCATTTAATGAGATCATGGCTGATCATCCAAACTCAGTACCCTGTCCCTGCTTTCTCCCCATATCCCTTGATCCCTTTAGCCTTAAGAAATATATCTAACTCCTTCTTGAATATATTTAATGAATTGGCCTCCACTGCCTTCTGTGGTAGAGAATTCCACAGGTTCACCACTCTGGGTGAAGAAATTCCTCCTCATCTCAGTCCTAAATGGCTTATCCCTTATCCTTAGACTGTGACCCCTGGTTCTGGACTCCCCCGCTAGCGGGAACATCCTTCCTGCATCTAGTCTGTCTGGTCCTGTTAGAATTTTATAAGTTTCAATGAGATCCCCTCTCATTCTTCTAAACTCCAGCGAATATAAGCCCAATCGACCCAATCTCTCCTCATATGTCATTCCTGCCATCCCAGGTATCAGTCTGGTGAATCTTCGCTGCACTCTCTCCATGGCAAGAACATCCTTCCTCAGATAAGGTGACCAAAACTGCACACAATACTCAAGGTGTGGTCTCACCAAGACCCTGTACAACTGCAGCAGGAGAACCCATTTTCCCCTCACAGTGCACTGACTGGATTTGTACTCACTCTTGTTCCATATCTCGTCAACGTCTGCTGGGACGTGCGGCTGGAAGTCTCGGACGAATGAGAATTGGTTCCGTCTATCAGGGGATCAAGGCCAGGCCTTCGGCAGTTCTTGCAGCGCCAGCCCTGTTACAGAAACAACAGATTCTTGAAACAACAATAACTTGCATTTATATAGCGTCTTTAATGTCCCAAGGTGCTTCACTGGAGCATTAGACAAAATTTGACACCGAGCCACATATTGGGACAGGTGATCAAAAAAGCTTGGCTGAGAGGTTGACTTAAAAGGACAGAGAGGGTTAAGGAGGGAATTCAAGTTTAGGGCCTCAGTGGCTGAAGGCACACCCGCCAATGGTGGAACGATGAAAATCGGGGATGCGCAAGAGGCCAGAATTGGATGAGCGCGGAGCGTTGTCGGGCTGAAGATGATTACAGAGATTGGGAGAGGCAAGGCCTAGATTGAACACTCGGATGAAAATTTTAGAATCGAGGTGGTGCCCGCTCATTGCCGGAGCGGGAGCCAATGTAGGTCACTGAGGGTGATGGGTGAATGGGACTTAGTGCAATCATCAAGGGATTATATCACACCCTTGGGGACTGTGCCAGGCGGAGGTATTCTTCCAGTTCCCAATTCGCTGCTGCAGTCCTTAAAATGGAATTAAGACAATCCTAGGAACACAACGGGACATTTTCCCCATTGTGAGCGCGTCACTGGTGAGGGGTCCTTGCGCGTCAACAGTATCCAACATCTTCGATTCGTGGTCAGAAAACCAGCATGCCCATGTACCCCTACCCCCAGTCAGGATGTGCTGCCGACAAGAGTTGGATCGTGACCCCCAGAATGGCAACGTCCATTCAGAAACATGCCTTTGTAATTGCTGGGAGTACACAGATTTAGAAACAATGACATGTTACGAGTAATAATCTACAAAAATATCCATTATTTTAGAAGTGGTCAGTGGCTGGGTATTCTGCAGCGAGTGTCTCACCTCCTGACTCCCCAAAGCCTTTCCACCATCTACAAGGCACAAGTAAGGAGTGTGATGGAATACTTTCCACTTGCCTAGATGAGTGCAGCTCCAACAACACTCAAGAAGCTCGACACCATCCAGGACAAAGCAGCCTACTTGATTAGCACCCCATCCACCACCTTAAACATTCATTCCCTCCATCACCAGCGTGTCATGGCTGCAGTGTGTACCATCTACAAGATGCACTGCAGCACCTCCCAAACCTGCCACTTAGAAGGACCAGGGCAGCAGGCGCTTGGGAACACCACCACCTCCCAAGTTCCCCTCCAAGTCACACACCACTCTGACTTAGAAATCCATCACCGATCCTTCATCGTTGCTGGGTCAAAATCCTGGCACTCCCTACCTAGCAGCACTGGGAGTACCTTCACCACACGGACTGCAGCGGTTCAAGGCGGCGGCTCACTACCACCTTCTCAAGGGCAATTGGAGATGGGCAATAAATACTGGCCTTGCCAGCGACTCCCACATCCAAATTGGAGGTGTGGTGCGAGGGGCGTTGTCGAATCATTCTTGAGCAATTCGTGCCCTTTAGTGTCAAGATCGGTCTTTCCAAAAGCTTCCCCCGGGAGCGTAACTGCGGTGCGCTGGGCCGCGGTTTTGTGGCAGCAGGTTACAGGTGCAGCTGGGGCAAACGGTGGGCAGAGTGGGGCAACTGGCTGAGAGTAGCGGCATAGATGCAGGGTGGGGGAGCCTCGGTGGAAATGCTCATCCAGGAGAGTCGTGTCGTTCCAAGCATCAAGCATTCCCAGGTGAGGTGCAACACAGCCCTGAAACTTTGAGACTTGGTGCTCAGCGCTGAATCATGGGGGGTCAGTGGACTCTGGCTATGGCTCTCCTTTTACAAGTAAAAAAAAAACAGGACTTGCATTTATATAGCGCCTTTCACAACCCCAGGATGTCCCAAAGCACTTTACAGCCAACGAAGTACTGAAGTGTAGTCACTGTTGTAATGTAGGAAACGCGGCAGCCAATTTGTGCACAGCATGATTCCGCAAACAGCAATGACCAGATAAAAAATTTTTTAAATGTGTTAGCCAAGACGGTGGGGAAAAGTCCCCAGCTCTCTGTAATAGTGCCCTGGGAATTTTTACGTCCATCTGAGAGTGCAAACAGGGGCCTTCGTTTAACGTCTCATCCAAAAGACATCACCTCTGACAGTGTGGCACTCCTTCGGTACTGCACTGGGAGTGCCAGGCTAGATTTCTGTGCTCAAATCTCTAGAGTGGGACTTGAACCCACAACCTCCTGATGTTAGAGGCGGGAATGCTACCCACTGAGTCAAAGCTGACAAGTAGGGTGCAAGAGTGCAACTCCCGACACACTTCAACATCTCCCACCTACTCTGCCTTTATGAATCTCCACTCACCGTCGTTCTGAAGTGTTGCAATGGGAAACTCCTTGTTATGTGCCTGTGCCCAGCCAGGAGCTGGTTTGGGTTTGCCCATATGAATTTCAACACAGACCTTTGGTGGTTACTGGGAAGAGGATTTCTAGTGCTTGTCTAAGTGTCTCACCGATGTTGTTAATGGTAATCTCTAGATGGGTTAGACATTAAACAAAGTAAAAGTCCCGTCAGTGTACCTGTTGTCCTCCCAAGCAGGTGCAGGTACAGATGGCACCAAGATACTCCTTCTGCCACTGTTCTCCTATGTTGTACATGTTCCCCTCATCATAGCAAGAGGCTTCATCTGCACGTAGAATGGACAATCTGTTAGCACAATCTGTGACCAACACTTCACAAAGCGTTAGAATTGTTTCCGTTTGCCACACCTGCTTATCCAATCACTGATGTTGAGAAATTATCTGAAATCATGGACTGCAACAAAAACTTGCATTTCTATAGCACCTTTAACGTAGCAAAAATGCCCCAAGGCGTTTCACAGGAGCGTTATCAAACAGAATGTGACACCGAGCCACGAGATACTAGAACAGGTGACCAAAAACCTGGTCAAAGAGGCAGGTTTTAAGGAGCGGCTTAAAGGAGAGAGATGGAGAGGTTTAGAGAGAGAATTCCAGAGCTTGGGGCCTAGGCAGTGGAGGTGGAGCGATTAAAATCTTGAGGTATCTTGGGAGGGTTATAGGGCATCAACAAACTACTATGGGGCTGAGATTGCTGATCTCAGACAAGGTGCTGGTGATGATCGACAGTCCATGTTTACTAAGCTGGTTGGGGTGGGGGGATAGTTGGCAGTGAGGGGTTCAGGGAATTGGCCTGGGTTCCCCTCTTTTTTCCAAGTGCTAATCAGTAACTTTTATGGGAAAGATAACTGTTGAGGAAGGACATGATGACCAATGGGATGGTGGGTAGTCTACCTCTGACTGCTGGCCTCCATTTTCAAGCTGCAACTCAATCCTGATTGGCCCCGACTACAAACATGCGACCAACCAAATTTGTGTTGGGTTAGGGTATTAAAGGATATGGAACCAAGGCGGGTATAAGACCGAGATCAGCCATGATCTCACTGAATGGCTGGAGAGGCTTGAGGAGCTGAATGGCCTCCTCCTGTTCCACAGTGGACACTGCATGGAGTTTCCCCTGTCACAGTGGGGACAGGATTGGACTCGGGTTTCAGATGCTCTCCAAGGCGGAACAGCCTGCTGAGCTTGGCCTATCTAGGCCCACGTGTGACTAATGATACCCCCCTGTCGGTGAGGAGCTGAATGGCAAAACACAAAAAGTTAGTATGCAGGTGCAGCAGGTGATCAGGAAGGCCAATGGAATCTTGGCTTTTATTGCAAGGGGGATGGAGTATAAAAACAGGGAAGTCTTGCTGCAGTTATACAGGGTATTGGTGAGGCCACACCTGGAATACTGCGTGCAGTTTTGGTTTCCATATTTAAGAAAAGATATACTTGCTCTCGAGGCGGTTCACTCGGTTGATTCCAGAGATGAGGGGGTTGACGTATCAGGAAAGGTTGAGTAGGTTGGGACTCTACTCATTGGAGTTCAGAAGAATGAGAGGCGATCTTATCGAAACATATAAGATTGTGAGGGGCTTGATCGGGTGGATGCGGGGAGGATGTTTCCACTGATGGGTGAGACTAGAACTAGGGGGCATAATCTAAGAATAAGGGGCTGCGCTTTCAAAACTGAGATGAGGAGAAACTTCTTCACTCAGAGGGTAGTAAATCTATGGAATTTGCTACCCCAGAGCGCTGTGGAAGCTGCAACATTAAATAAATTTAAAATGGAGATAGACAGTTTCCTAGCAGATAAGGGAATTAGGGGTTACGGGGAGAGGGCAGGGAAGTGGACGTGAGTCTAGATTCGGATCAGCCATGATCCTATTGAATGGCGGAGCAGGCCCGAGGGGCCGTATGGCCTACTCCTGCTTCTTATGTTCTTATGTTCAAGGATGAGGCGAGTGGGAAGCTGGAAAGAAAAGGCATAGAACAATGTCGGATTTCGCGGGATTATGGCGGCGACAATCTGTTGGGTTTTTGAAGGTGAGCAAACTTACGCGGTTCACATTTATATTCTCCCTTTCCATTGCCCAGACAAGTACAGCTGATCATTTGGCCGTTCTCACTGCGACGGTTCCATTTCTCGCCAACTCTGTAGTTCACGCCACTATCGTGGCACCATTCTGGACAGGAAGGGTGGGGCGAAAGCAATGGTTACTGATGGTGCTCTAAACGTTGAATCAAACTTGACAACACAAGCAAATACCGATCCACTTTAGTACAGTCGTTTTACCCTGAATTTATATGGTGCCCAACTTTTCTGTTCCACCTTTTGACTGACTTAGGTCCAACTCACCTGGCTACACAAGTCTTAAGTATGACTAAAAAACACATCGACTAGTCACAGTAAGCCAGCTGCAAGGTTAGTGGCTCAGTAACAAGGAGATGGGTTTCCTCATCACTCGAACCCCACTTCCTTCTTGGGGAAAACCTCCCAAAACATGGAGGAGTGTGGAGGGGGGAAAACACACACAAAATTAGAAAGCACACAAAAACAGAAGCGTATTGCTCCCAGACTGACTTTGTAGTATTTGAGCAGGCTCCTTATACAGTAGCCTAGTGCATGTGTCCATCTGCGTTAAGTCCATGTGCTGACGCAGACCCGCAGCGCAGTAATTCAAGGCCACTACGCCGAGTGGGCAAGTGCTGGTGCACTGACTTCCACGAGGGCCTATGTGGGCCCCATCAGTGGGGTCCAGGCCAGCTGAGCAGCCTGGACCAGCTGAAAGGTGTACATTTTGTTCAGATTGGTTCCCTTTAATCAGGGGAATGTTACCAAGGTTAGGCAAAGGTGCAGGGCAGTCGTCTTCCCCAAACTGCTCCACACGGGCATGGGGCTGACAGGCACCAAGAGATGCTTCGGTAGTAGCACTTAGGACCCCACCTGCTCTGTCCTAATGGCGTGCTCTCCCCACAGACTCCGCAATCTCCGGCCTGGAGGGCATTATTGGGCTCAATTCCAGCGTAACCACTAGGATTGCGGCCTGGGGAATTTCGGGCCTACAGCACGTAATTTAATTTTTCAGACTGCTCTCTTCTAAGCAGCCTATAAGATCACAGAAGGAGTCCATTGGCCCACTGTGCCTGTGCCAGCTCTTTGAAGGAGCTCTCCAGTTAGTCCCACTGCCCCGCTCTTTCCCCATAACCCTGTATATTTTTACTTTTCAAGTATTTATCCAATTCCCTTTTGAAAGTTACTATTGAATCTGCTTCCACCACCCTTTCAGGCAGTACATTCCAGATCATAACTCACTGCATAAAAAATATTCTCATCTTTCCTCTGGTTCTTTCTCCAAGTATCTTAAATCTGTGTCCTTTGGTTACTGACCCTCCTGCCAGTGGAAACAGTTTCTCCATCTACCTTTATCAAATCCCTTCATAATTTTGAACACCTGTTAAATCTTCCCTTAACCTTTGCTCTAGAACAATCCCAGTCTCTCTACATAACTGTAATCCCTCATCTCTGGTACCATTCTAGTCAATCTCCGCTGCACCCTCTCCAAGACCGTGACAGAAACATAGAAAAATAGGAGCAGGAGTGGGCCATTCAGCCCTTCGAGCCTGCTCCACCATTCAATATGATCATGGCTTATCCGCTATCTCAATACCATATTCCCGCTCTCTCCCCATACCCCTTGGTGCCTTTTGTGTCTAGACATCCTTCCTAAAAAGTGTGGAGCCCAGAATTAAACACAATACTCCAGCTGGGGCCTAGCCAGTAATTTATAAAGGTTTTGTAGAACTTCCTTGCTTATGTAATCCAGGCCTCCATATATAAATCGTCATTGTTGAAACAAACTTTAAATTTCACTCTTCTATTAATGTAACTGTTGTCCATCACTGCATAAAGGCAACATATCTTTTACCATGGTTTTCAATAAATCCCCTCAGAATCGTGAGAAGCCGGTCCCTACACGTGTGCACGTTAAATGCCCTCGAAAGTCACTCCGACCGTAAGTAACCTTGGCTTTCGGCCAAAGTTCCAACTTCCCAGTCTAGTTGAGCTGCAGAAGCAAGGCAGTTCCCCATGTGACCACTGAGGTCGCATGTCAAGTGGTCATCTCCAGTCGTGTGACCCCGCAGGGTCTGAAAGCTTGCATTGGCCGTGGGAGGGGCCAGGCCGATGCACCCCATCCATGTTTGTTCATTTCAGCGCTTGATACAGAAACATTTAGTCTCAAACATGCTGAGGGATAGTTGTGGAAAGAAATAGGAGAGGGATGGGGGGGTTTGGATAATATGCAGCAAACTACTCACTAGATGAGTCACACCTGAAATGACCACTCCCATAGCCTAAGCATTTACACCACAGTTTGAAGCCAGTCTCAGACAACCGTTCCCACTCCTGGCCGACAGTGTAGTGGGAACCCGTGGCAGAGTCATAGCAGGAGTCGTCCGAGATGGCCAGGCGGCTGGTATCGTCGGTAGCTGCAACATAGAAACAAAGAGCGGGGTTAATAAGTTGGAAAGATCCCAACATTTGGGCCTTGATCACAACCTCTGATTCAAATCCAAAACCGTACAGTGTTAGCCGTGGCCCAGTGGGGAGTGCTCGTGCCTCTGAGTCAGAAGATTGTGGGTTCAAATCCCACTCCAGAGACTTGAACACAAAACCTCTGCTGACACTCCAGCGCAGTACTGAGGGGGTGCTGCACAGCCAGAGGTGCCGTCATTTGGATAAGATGTTAAAAAGGCCCTGTCTGCCCTCTCACTGGGGGCATAAAAGATCCCGTGGCACTATTTTGAAGAAGAGCAGGGGAGTTATCCCCGGTGTCCTGGTCAACATTTATCCCAACACCTACAAACAGATTATCTGGCCATTCTCACATTGCTATTTGTGGGACCTTGCTATGTGCACATTGGCTGCCGCGTTTCCTACATTACAACGGTGACTACACCTCATTGGCTGTAAAACGCTTTGGGACGTCCTGAGGTTGTGAAAGGTGCTATATAAACGCAAGTTGCTGTTGTTGAGACCGAGCCCAAGCTGCAGCCAGATCGCCCCAGTTATTAGCTGCGATATTAACTGGGAGCTCTCCCTCCCACCTCCAGAGCTCGGTGTAACTCTTGTTTGTACCCAAAAAACCCCAAATTGGACTGTACACAAAAGTTCAACTAAAACTTAAGAAATCAAATTAAAATTTGGTTTTCCGGGTTGATGATGCACTCCAGTCCCCGCGGCGCCCACCGGTCGCGGAAATACTCAAGCGCACCGACGGACACCGCGTGCTCCATCTCCAGGGCCACCCGGGCGCGAACATGGCCGCGGAAGAGAGGCAGGCAATCCGGCTGGACGACCCCCTCGACCGCCCGCTGCCTGGACCAATTCAGAGCTCGGTGTAATGTCGGGGGCAGCGGATCAGCGTGTCAAGATTCAGGCGGGGGGGTGGGGGTGGCGGGGTTTAAAGTCAGCAGGATGGGAGAGCTGCCGTTTCAGCAAGAAAACACAGTGCCGAGGAGGTGGAGAGGAACACACTGGTGAGGATGTGACAAGAACGAACAAATGAGCTTGCGTTTATATTGCACCCTTTCACGTCATCCCAAAGCGATTTACAGCCAATGAAGTACTTTCTGAAATGTTTTTGTGTAGGCAAATGCGGGAGCCAATTTGCGCAGAGCAAGGTCCCACAAACAGCAATGTGATAATGACCAGGTTACCTCTTTTAGTGATCCTGGTTATGGGATAAATATTGACCAGGACACCGGGGAAGAGCTCCCCTGCTCCTCTTTGAAATAGTTCCATTGGATCTTTAATGTCTACCTGAGAGAGCAGGTTTTATGGCTCCTCCAAAAGATGGCACCTCCGACAGCGTAGCACTCCCTCAGTACTGCACTGGAGTGTCGGCCTAGATATTGTGCCCAAGAAGTGGGACTTCAACTCCTGACCTTCTGACTCAGAGGGGAGAGTGCTGCCCACTGAGCCCCACCTGACACTGAGAACAGAGAGATGATGTACGTGTAGTGGTCGGCTGACATGAAGGTAAGGAATCGTAACGAACAGAAGATTTGTCATAGGAGATTGATGAATTCTCTGGAGACGGGGCGCTCTTATATACAGATCGCCTGATACAGGAGCATATACAGGACTCCGAATCACAAGGGCAATCTTTCATACTCCTGCCTTGTAGACCCTCCCATGCCCAGCTCTCACCATTACTCATGTGGTTAGTTTATCCAACTGCCCTGAGCTAATGCATATTGACTGATGAGTTAAAGGCCGTTACTGTCAGCTGCCTGACTGCACCACTGTAAACAAGACCACATACTTGTAAATATTTGATTTTCAAGGATACACGCATGCACCGAGTGTGTGCTTCAGTCAGCTTCATCGAGCAGAAGCAGGACGGGTAACAGCACATACAGGGCCGTGTTCTTAGCGCTGATTCATCCGAAGGAGACAACATGGGACTCCCAAGGCTGGCCAACTTCGCCGCAGCCCTTGGCCCGAGGCCTGGCCCAACTCTCGAGCCACGCGGGCGGAGTGCAGCCAATATTAAAAATAACTTTGCTGGCTGCGTTCGGCTGTCAAGGCAAATGGCCTGACTGCTCTTACCCTGCCTGACCTGCGGAGAGGTGCCTCAGTGTTCTTCTGAAGTGACACCCCTCGAAAGGTCGCTGTTCAATCTGCACCATTTTGCGAGTGTGTAGCAAGAGATGGTTAAATATGGGCCCCAATTGTTCGGTGGTCATCACTTAAAAGCTGAGCCCAGTTACACAGAATCAGAATAAGCTGGGTAGAACTGCCATAGGAACAGGAGGAGGCCACTCAGCCCCTCAACCCTGCTCCGCCATTCAGTTAGGTCATGGCTGATCTGCATCTCAACTCCATTCTCCCACCTTTGCTCCGTATCCCTTGATTCCCTTACTTAAGCAAAATCTATCGATGTCAGTCTTGAAAGCTCCAATGCCAGATTTCCACTACGCTTTGTGTGAAAAAGTGCTCCCCCACCCAGCTGTTTCTCTCTTCCTGAACATGCTTCCCAATTTTAATATTTGAAACCACACCCATGTTTAGAGACACAAGTGTGAGCAGGTAGCGGCAGAGTAGAACCAGGCTGGCTTCCCTTTTACCGCAACTGTCTCACAGCAAATGGACTAGGCCCCAGGCTTCAGGCACTAAAGTGTGCCAGACGTGCAGTTCGAAGTTCACTTACGTAAGCCTAGTTCACTTGGACTGGCTACAATAGCTGATTTGTTAGATGTGCACTGAGTTCCCATCAGTACTCGGGTAAGTCCACAGCCAACGAGTGAAGGAACACTGGCACGCTGGTCACGGGCACTACGACTAGTGCAAATCTCTGCCCTCCCTCTTCCCTCGCCCCCTAGCGCTAAATCAGAACCAATGCTGAGATGCCAGACGCACACAACTGGCATCAATTTATTAAGTTTGCAGCGGTGCCCATAAAACGGTGAGTTGGACAGCATAGGATATATGGCACAGAAACAGGCCTTTCGGCCCAACCAGTCCATGCTGGCGTTTATGCTCCCTCGAGCCTCCTCCTGTCTTTCCTCATCTAACTATCAGCATAACCCTCTACTCCCTTCTCCCTCATGTGCTTATCTAGCCTCCCCTTAAAGGCATCTATACTATTCACTTCAATCACTCCCTGTGGTAGCGAGTTCCACATTCTCACCACTCTTTGGGTAAAGAAGTTTCTCCTGAATTCCCTATTGGATTTCTTGTTGGCGAGGGTGGGGGTGGGGCGGGGCGGTCATCTTCGCCCTTACCCAGAGCTGCTTGCGGGTTCTACAGCCTTCTGTTCCGCCAGCCTACCCACCCAGCCGGTGAGGGTGAAAAAGACCCGCTGGACTGTCTGCCCTTGTAACCGAGGTAAATTCAGCAAAGGGATAGGAGGGAAGAGGACAACCGGGCAGAATTTAGCAATCTCCCTTGACACACTTGCAAACAGTGCATGTTGAATGGCCAACTCTACAGTCGTTGGAAGAGGAAGGGAGGCTAAGGCAAGGCTTGGTGCTTCTCTACCCCGCTCCCCTCCCCAGTTTCTATAAGGAAGCCAACGCTGCTTTATATTGGGTTAAATGCTATGCTCCAGCCGCTGGCTCCCAATGTGCAGATTTCGAGTAAACCTGATGAATTTGCTTAGTTAGTGGCCAAGGTCTCAGTAACCCTTCCTGGCAGTTGGCCTCAAATTTTAAATCCTCATCCTTGTGTCCAAATCCATCTATGGTCTTGCGCCCCCCCCCCCCCCGCCCCATCCCCACAACCTCCTCCATTCCTACAACCCTCCGAGAATTCTGCGTTTCACCAATTCTGGCCTCTCAGTCATCCCCCATTATAATTGCTCTGCCATTGGCAGCGGTGCCTTCTGCTGACTAGGCTCCAAGCTCTGGAATTCCCTCCCTAAACCTCTCCGCCTCTTTCTCTTCCTTTAAGACGCTCCTTAAAAACCTACCTCTTTAACCAAGCTTTTGGTCACCTGTCCTAATATCTCCTTATGGGGCTCGGTGTCAAATTTTGTTTGATAACGATGCTGTGAAACGCCTTGGGATGTTTTACTACGTTAAAGGCGCTGTATAAAGACGTTGCTGTAATAGATCCAGTAGGCCCTCTCTGAGCTTTAGGGCCTCGCTCATGGATTATAAACTGAGGCACTGGTTGGTGGTGGGTCAAATTCCCTTTTCGTTACAGGGCCTCTGGATATTTCCTCCAGCCATTTTTCTGTGAAAACCAGAGGGCAGCCTCCCTCACCGGGCAAGCCTCAGCCGATTTTACTGACTGCAGACGCCGGCAAAGAATGGCGCCAGCAAATGACTGATAGGCCTCGTGTAGGCAGCACCAGAGTCCCACGGGTCTTAAGTGGAGTTCCCATTCTGGGCTGAACAGTGCAGTGTGGAAAATGCCAACAGGGGTGGCGGTTGGGGGAGGGGAAGAGGCCACGGTGAGGGGGGTGGGTGCACGTTGGTTGGGGGAGGGGAGGTGATCCTGGTGAGGAGGGAGAGGGATTTGGTTGGGGGAGGGCAAGAATTAAGGGGCGAGTGCGGGGTGCGGTGGGGAATGTTGGTTGGGGGAGAGGAGGAGGTGCTCCTTGTGTGGGGCAGGTTTGCGGGGAAGGAGAGATGATCCCGGTGAGGTGGGGGCGGGTGGAGTGCAGAGACAGTACAATACCACTGTACTGCAGAAGAGTCTTCCCATCTCAATCACGATTGCCATGTCACAGTAACACTTGGAAATTTGGTTGAGTTTGCGACAAAAAAAAACTGTTACTTACAGGCATCTCCGACTGTGATGACATCCTGCAGAATTTGGTGCTTCCCATTCCTGTCCAGGGCTTCGACTATAATGTTGTACTGTGCCCCTATCACAAGGCCGGGCAGCACTGCGTAATGTGATGTTCCTGGTACCCGGAGCTGGGAGCGAGATTAAAATGAGGTAAGTTCGAACCTCCCTCTCGTTCCCAGAGAACAGCTACCCTTTTTTGGAGTGTGGGGGATAATTCTAACCCCACGAGGTGCCTCACTAAACACACCTCCAAAATCGTAAACACCACAAGACTAAACCTTGGAAGGAGGGAGGCTGGGGCCTCCTTCCGATTGCTCAGTGAGCTTGGCCAGTGAGCAAGACCGGGTCTGACGGTCCCGGTTTGACTCTTGGCTGGTGTGGATGGAATTTTATTGATCTCAGTACACTACAATAACTTGGGCAAGGAGGTGGAATCAAGTTATTTCCATTATTCCTTTCTTTCCATTGATCCCACCATTGATTTTACTCTATCCAGAGGGAGATGCTCCATTAAAGCCGAGATTAAGACTCTGTTCTCCTACTTTGGGAGCTCAGTGCCATTTGGCTACAGCCAGGACGGAAATCCTTTTCCTCTTGGCACTCCTCACTGACATGCCCAAGGCCACTGACTTGTGCTGCTCATTGTAAAACCGGGTGGAATCATGGAATGCGATACCCAAAAGACAGGTAAAGATCTCATCATCCCATTCAATAGAAATGGACGTTCTGGCCTAGGGCTGGTGCTAACTCAAGCCTCGAGATTCTTGAGCTTCTTACTGGGGAAGAGTAGCTTAGGTGGTTTCCCATTGCCTTCGTCACGGTTTTGATCTTCAGAGTACCTTCTCCTAGGTGGACTGCAACCAAGGCTATAGAGGTCCACCTACCCTCCCATAGAGGGCGTGGCACCCACACCCAGCGGGCACAAATACCCTCGCTGGATGTCCGCTCTCTGCCAGCCGGAGTCTGTTTGGAGTGGGGCCTCGAGCCCATCCCTTCTGACTCGGAGGTGGGGATACTACCACTGAGCCATTGGTCACTCCGCTTCCCACACCGGTCTCGCATTACAGTACCGTGCAGGAAAGTCTGCACTCGATTAACACCCAATCCTTGTGCCATTACAGACTGATTTGTCTGGAATTCTACACGATGGAGGAGCAGCAGCTGTAAACAGATCCAGGAGCGGCTGGTTGTCTCTTAACATCTGCAATTAGGGTTGCCAACACTGGTGGAATGAATTCCTGGAGATTTCACCACATGTCCTGACGCATTGGAGTGTTAGTCAGATAACATTTTTCTCCACCACCTCCTCCACCCATCTCCAGAATGTTTATAACTAGTAAATCAAAGTGCTTCTAAGAACATAAAAAATAGGAGCAGGAGTCGGCCATTCGGCCCCTCAAGCCTGCTCCACCATTCAATAAGATCATGGCTGATCTTCTACCTCATCTCCACTTTCCTGCACTATCCCCATATCCCTTGATTCCCTTAATATTCAAAAATCTAGCGATCTCGGTCTTGAATATACTCAACAACTGAGCCTCCACAGCCCTCTGGGGGAGAGAATTCCAAAAAGTCATCACCCTCAGTGATAAATTTCTCCTCGTCTCAGTCCTAAATGGCCGACCCCTTATTCTGAGACTGTGACCCCTGGTTCTAGACTCCCCAGCCAGGGGAAACATCCTCCCTGCATCTACCCTGCCAAGCCCTGTAAGAATTTTGTATGTTTCAATGAGATCACCTCTCATTCTTCTAAACTCTAGAGAATATAGGCCCAGTCTACTCAATCTCTCCTCATAGGACAATCCCCCCATCCCAGGAACCAGTCTGGTGAACCTTCGTTGCGCTCCCTCTATGGCAAGTATATCCTTCCCTAGGTAAGGCGACCAAACTGTACACAATACTCCAGGTGTGGTCTCACCAGGGCCCTATATAATTGCAGTAAGATGTCTTTACTCTTATACTTAAATCCTCTTGTAATAAAGGCCAACATACCATTTGCTTTCCTAATTGTTTGCTGTACCTGCATGTTACAGTGATTCGTGTACAAGGACACCCAGGTCCCTCTGAACACCAACATTTCCCAATCTCTCACCATTTAAAAAATACTGTACTGTGCTTTTCTATTTTTCCTACTGAAGTGGATAACTTCACATTTCTCCACATTATATTCCATTTGCCATGTTCTTGCCCACTCACTTAGCCTGTCTATATCCCCTTGAAGCCTCCTTGCATCCTCTTCACAACTTACATTCCCACCTAGCTTTGTATCATCAGCAAACTTGGATATATTACATTTGGTCCCCTCATCGAAATCATTGATATAGATTGTGAATGGCTGAGGCCCAAGCACTGATCCGTGCGGTACCCCACTAGTTACAGCCTGCCAATCCAAAAATGACCCGTTTATTCCTACTCTCTGTTTTTTGTCCGTTAACCAATCCTCAATCCATGCTAGTATATTACTCCCAATCCCATGAGCCCTCATTTTGTTTAATAACCTCTTATGGCACCTTATCGAAAGCCTTCTGAAAATCCAAATACACCACATCCACTGGTTCTCCCTTATCTATTCTGCTAGTTACATCCTCAAAAAACTCTAACAGATTTGTCAAACATGATTTCCCTTTCATAAATCCGTGTTAACTCTGCCCAATCCTATTATTATTTTCTAAGTGCCCTGTTACCACGTCCTTAATAATAGATTCTAGCATTTTCCCCACTACTGATGTCAGGCTAACTGGTCTGTAGTTCCCCATTTTCTCTCTCCCTCCTTTCTTAAATAGTGGGGTTATATTTGCTACCTTCCAATCCGCAGGAACCGTTCTAGAATCTCGGGAATTTTGCAGCAGTTAATCAATCTTTGATTCCTGGAGATTCCAGCACATTCCTGGAGGGTTGGCAAACCCCTCCCTGCAAAGCATCTATTGATCGGGTGCAATTGGGGAATGACCAATTACCTGGAAGGCTTTCTCCTCGTGGCCTACGGGGTAACATGTGACCAGATACTCCGAGGCGATGGTGGTTGGCGTCCAGGAGATGATGGTCTTGGCCTGCAGCGCCTCTTCGCCGGCCGGGAGGGGACCAGGTTGCTCTGGTTGGCGCCTGTGCCCGTTGGGAAGACTCTGCTCCGTCACTTCCACCCCATGCCAGAGGGAGGGCCAGGACGGGTTCGGGCTGTGGGGTCCCACTATGTCGTCGTCGTCGTCTGGAGTGATTGGCTGCTGCTCGTCGTGTCCTGGCTGGAGCGGGGTAATGGGGGGTTGTTGCCGTCTCTGCTCGTCGGTCGGCCCCGGCAGGTTTGCGTCACGATGACCCACCTCTTGGTCGATTAGTGGCCTCTGGCCGCCTTCCGACCCTGCAATCGGCACACCATTCCCCTCATCATACCTGGTCTCTGAGGACAACTCTGACTGGTCAAAGAACGAGGGGACATCCAGGTACTTGGGCTGCCGATGGCTTACAAACGGGGAAAGAGTGGCAAGCTGTGGAAAGAGGGCTTGAAAAGCAGAAGACCAACGGTAGGTTAAAGATCTGCTAGCAGTGTTAAGAAGCAAAGTTGAAGCTATTTTAGTTGCTGCGCACTGCAGGGTTAAAGCAAGCTAAGAATCAGTTGATAACTTGCCGCAGTTACCAGCTCGCATGTTGCGCACCCTTTAAACACGCAGCATGCACTCTGGCCAACACTAGCTGTGCAGAAGCATCTACAGCAATAGGATGCGGGCAGAGGCATTAACAAAAGCTGGCGTTGGTTGAAGCAAGTGCTCGGCAGGAGATTTAACCAACATCTGCCAGCGAACTCGAGCAAGCTGCAGTGAATTGTCCAACGTTACTTCAGGTTTTACACAAGCTAGAGGTTTCTGGCCATTAGCAATTCAGTGACAAACCGGGGCTCAGTATACGAAGAACCGTCGACCCTTACGGGGAAACAAAATCCAGAAAGACTTAACATTTCTGCGTTGTATCACACAAGAGACACTCGACATTTTACTAAGACATGTTTTAAATGAGAACATTTGGGAACGGTTACAGATTAGACTGACATGTCACACCGGCTAGACTGGCATGTCACACCGGCTAGACTGGCATGTCACACCGGCTAGACTGGCATGTCACACCGGCTAGACTGGCATGTCACACCGGCTAGACTGGCATGTGACGTGTATTTGAAATTAGAAAACACACTTCAAACCTGAATGACCTGACCACATCTTAATAAACAAGCTGTGTTCCTGGCTGCAGTTAAAACGTGCGTCACAAAGACATTATTTTAATATATCTTTTTATGTATTTCTGTGATTTAAATCATAGAATCACACAGCAGAGAAGGAGGCCGTTCGGCCCATTGTGCCTGTGCCGGCTCTTTGAAAGGGCTGTCCAATTAGTCCCACTCCCCCTGCATCTTTCCCCATAGACCTGGAAATGTTTTGCTTTCAAAGTATTTGTCTAATTCCCTTTGGAAAGTTACTACTGAATCTGCTTGCACCACCCTTTCAAGCAGCGCATTCCAGATCACAGCAACTCACTGCGTAAAAAAATCTCTCCCCATCTCCCCTCTGGGTCAGTTGAAAGTTGGCCGTGGGAAGGTAAGGATACTGCATCCTGTGCAGGCAGGCCCCCCGGCCGGTTTGGGTTGGTCAATCTCAGCCAGAGTGATGCTACATGCACAGCAGTGGGACCTGTCACCCCAGTCTGGAGAAATTAGTCAGAGTTCCCCATCTCGGTCACTATCAAGTTACCCGTCCCCCGCCTCCTCTCCCGCCAACCCCCCTTTCTCCATTATGTACGAGGGCAGTTGGAAGCATTTAGCATTTAATAAGACTTTACTGGCAACTGCCAAAACTGTCTTGCTGATTAAACCCAGCACTTTCTGAAATACAAACATCTGGCTTCAGTTTCGATTCAATCTTTCCTTGTAAGTAATTACACTCAATTTGTGAGCTGTCCTCGAGGCAAACAAAATCCAGAAACGTTGGGGTCTCATTTTCAGTTGTGATGGGTTACAACAAAGTTAAAGTGAATTGAATACCTTGTACAATACTTAAGACAAAGTGATGCTTGGATCTCTCCAACCTTCCTCTTACTTGTTGCGAGAGATCCCTTACCTGTGCTTTTCTTCCCACTCAGTGGCTCACTCTGTAGAGAGTTCTGAACAGCTTTAATGTAGATGCTGTATTCAGTTCCAGGCTGTAGTCCTGTTGGGGAGGGAGAAAGCCCAAAGGTTTAATTTTTTGGAGTTGAAAACATTTGCAGGAATACTATTCCAGATACTTCCTAGAGAAGATTAGTGATGTTGGTTGAGGGATAAACACCAGGGAGAACTCCTCTACTCTTCTTCGAAATAAGGTCATGGGATCTTTAACGTTCACCTGAGAGGGCAGACGGGGCCTCGAGTTAATGTCTCAACTGAAAGACAAGGGCCCATAAATTCCGTTCCCTATGAGTGTGTACTCACCCGTAGGGCCAACGGAAGTGCCGGTTTCACGCATGCGCTGGAAACCGGAACTTCCGTTCTCTGAAGAAAGGGGTTCGCAGGTCAAGCGCCTGCGCCAGAGAGGCAGCGCGTACGCCTGGAACTTCCGTTTTTTTTCCGAGGTTGATGCAGTCCGGGTAAGTCGGTAGCAGCTGCGCCTGGAAAAGCAGGCGCAAGGCTTGCTTTTAACAAGGTAAGAGGTGATATCAGTAAAATAAATTTTTTCAACATTTATTTATTATTTTAAAATACTTTAAAGAAAGGTAAGTTTATTTTTAGCCCCGTTAAAAACCTTATTTTTTTCAAAAATTTAAATTTTTGTTTAAAATAGTTAATTTATGTAATTTATAGTCATTTTAAAAATGTGATGTTTTCTTTTTAAATTTATTTGAAGTTTTACGCATGTTTTGAGGGTGATCTCTATTCGTAGAGTTGACAGATTCCCTCATTGCCCACGTGATCCCAGGGACGCTGCGAGAGGAGGCACGGCAACGGAATTCTATGCCGGCCTAGAGCATTACGGTCGGCGCAGTTCGTTTGTGCAGGTTGGGGGGGCTTACGCCCGCGGGAAGCCTCCGACCGGAATTTCTGGGCCTTTAAATTGCCTCCAACCATGCAGCACTCCCTCAGCACTGCCCTGGTGTATCAGCCTAGATTCTGTGCTCAAGTCTTTTGGAGTGAGGCTTGAACCCACAACCCTCTGGCATCAAAGGCGAGAGTGCTACCCACTGAGCCACGGCTGACACCATTGATTTACCTTGTCTCCATTGCAAACACTTCCACCTTCTGTAGCCCTGAGTCTTCGCTGAAGAGAGCCCTATGATCTATTTGATTCCATCCTCCCAGAGTACCAAACTCTACCCTCTTCCTATTCCAGCATCTACTCATCTCTTAAAGGGGGCCATCGTGCTGGTGTCACCAGGTTCTCCTGTCCACTTTTGTTGCAGCTTCCTTCAGCCCATGAGAAAAGGTCAGACCCAGTTAAAATGTAAAATCCTCTGCAATTACATTTCGGCCTAGATTTTCAGTGTGCCGTGAGGCGGGGCTTTTAGGTGGGCGGGAGGGCAAAAATCCCGAATTCGGGGGTCCCGACACCATCCCGCCCAAAACCCAGCTCCACGTAAGTTTCAGAGGCGGGTACCCGCCCCGCACTGGGACCCACCGACCCGAGGCGGGAAGGGATTAGTGCCAATTAACTGCCTGTTAACAGGTAGTTAACAGGCAGTTTTTAGCCTAACCCCTATTTTGAGGGGTGTCGTGTGGGATTCCCGACGGCTCCAAACCACGCCAGGTTAGAGCAGGCAGGCCGTCGGGCTGAAGGACTTGGAGGGGTTGCGATGTCGGTGCTCAGGTGAGTGATGGGTGCATGAGTGCAAAGGTAAGTGTGTTTGGTGTGTCTAAAGTGTGTAAAGAAGTTTAAATTACCTGTACTTACCTTTACAGCCTTCCTTCCTCTAGGTTTCGGGAGTCCATCACTCAGCCGGCACTGAAAGCAAAATGGCTACGATCTGTCAAAAGTGACAGCCTTCAGCTTTCATTGCCGGTGAGAGTTCTAACTGAGTCTGTGTAGAAGGACTCAAGTTAGAAGTCAGACCGTCAGTGTTTGACAGCTTCAAACAGCTGTGAAACACTGACAGATGAAATTTCAGTCTGTGACGTCACCTGTTGCCGGGTGGCCCTTAATTGGCCTGCTGAGCCCACTGGGCGGGCTCAACAAGGTCAATCAAGGGAAAATTGCGTGGATTGGCCGGATGTCGATGTAGGCGGGACTAAAACCCGAACATTGTAGTCCCGCCTCCTTCCCGACAGCTTAATGAAAATCGACCCCTTTGTGTCTAATATTTCTCGTCATCGAGCCTTGCCAGCCAGTGGCAGACATCAGAAATCTGGGTGTGCACTCCCCACGATTTTACATCCATTGTGGAACTTCTGCTGTGCTCCCCACAAACCCTTTAAAGTGGGCGAGTAACTATTAACATAAGGGTAACACATACTGAACACCGTGTTAATGAATAACATGGTCCCACTCTCAGTTGCTCGCTATGGTGGGTGTGAAACTCAGAGGATCGTACAGCACAGAAGGCCGCCATTCGGCCCATCGTGCTCGTTGAAAGAACTATCTTAGTTCCACTCCCCTACTCTTTCCCCATAGCACTTCAATTTTTTTTATATTTCAAGTATTTATGCCATTCCCTTTTGAAAGCTACTATTAAATTTGCTTCCACCATCCTTCCAGGCAGTGCATTCCATAACAATTTGCTTCATTCTCCCCATCTCCCCTCTATCAAAACCCCTCAGAATTTTAGAACACCTCTATTAAATCTCCCCTTAACCTACTTTGCTCCAAGGCGAACAACCTCACATAACTGAAGTCCCTCATCCCTAATGTAGGCAACGAGGGAGATGGCACTGTATCATTTAATGTGTGACTCAATTAAAATGCCCAAGAGCCTATCAACAAGATGACAATGAGCTCCCCTGGTGGTTTTCGGATCGGGCCTACTCAAGATGGCAGACCATGGTCCTCCAGTCAATCCCGATGCAGCCTGTTGCCGCGCATTTGCGACCGGGGGTCGGGGGAAGGTGGTTACCTGTGATCACCGCTTCTTGGACGTTGGATGCCGGCTGCGGGTAGAGCTCCAGTGGGCGCTGCCCCTTGGCGTGGTAGGTGACGATGTACCCGGTGATCCGGGAGCGCGGCCGTTGCCACGTGAACATGATGGTGTCGGCGGTCGTGGAGATGAATCGGAGGTTCGACGGAGAATCGATGGCTGGGGGAGGGAAGAGGGGAAAAACAGGAGAGATGAGGGTTGTTTTGCCCCCTTCCCCAAGAAAATCAACAGCCTTCCCACTTCCCTGCCTGACGGCCCCTCACAAACATAGAAACATAGAAGATAGGAGCAGGAGTAGGCCATTCGGCCCCTTGAGCCTGCTCCGCCATTCAATGAGATCATGGCTGATCATCCAAATTCAGTACCCGGTCCCTGCCTTCTCCCCATATCCCTTGATCCCTTTAGCCTTAAGAAATATATCTAACTCCTTCTTGAATATATTTAATGAATTGGCCTCTACTGCCTTCTTTGGTAGAGAATTCCACAGGTTCACCACTCTCTGGGTGAAGAAATTCCTCCTCATCTCTGTCCTAAATGGCTTACCCCTTATCCTTAGACTGTGACCCCTGGTTCTGGACTCCCCGACCATCGGGAACATCCTTCCAGCATCTAGTCTGTCTAGTTCTGTTAGAATTTTATGAGTTTCGATGAGATCTCCTCACAACATCTGGAACTGCAGCGGTCCTGCTCCCGACTGCAGCTGGCAGGGCCTTCACTCCTGGGTGCCTCCGATCCGCTCCCCGAGGTCCCGGTTTACCAAGCTGAAATGACACATTGCCCTTGGCCGTAGGGATTGGCCACTAGCATAATAATGGTGGGGGGAGGGGGTGAGTTGCCTCTCTCCGCACCCCCACCATCCCCAAAATCCTGTAGTGGGTCTCGGTGATCATAGGACGCTAAACTAAAGAGACAGGCTGGCCCTATATACACTGTGAAGAATAAAAGGTTGATCACGTAGCTGACGATTGCTCAAAGACTTCATTTTAAAATGGCCGCTGCCTTCAGTGTTCCCTCGGTATCCGATCGAGATCTCTGCTCACCCGGCTGATGCTTACCGTTGTGCGATAGAAGCACATGGGGATGCTTACCTTCATATATCTGGATGTCCACATCACAGCGAAACCCCGAGATTGATTCGGCCCTGCATTTATTGAATGCCCTAACATGGCAGACTGGAGGAGTCTGAAAGCAAAATGGTGGCTGGGGAAGTATTGAAGAGGTAAGGGCGCCATTCCAAGCCTTTTTAAACATCAAACCTCTTTGAAGACAATTGTAAAAGATTCTTATACCACATGCTTCTGTAGTGATCATTAACGCAAAACACTGTTAGTACTTTGCGGTAGTGATCACTACAGAAGCATGTGGTATAAGAATCTTTTCCAATTGTCTTCAAGGAGGTTTGATGTTAAATTTACCACGTATGTCAGGCACTCCTTATTTGGGCATCACTGGTCTGCTGTGCCCCTAGGTGTCGCCTTGATGGGGTCTTCCCATTATTAAGCCTGCAGCTGTGCCCTCCTCCCACTAGGTGGAGCTACAGATCTCCATACCCAAACCCACAGCATCACTGAAGCACTGACTCGGAGAGCAATGCCCGGGGGAGGTCGGTTAAAACCAACCCCCTTTTGCAGCCCGGGGTTGGGTTTTGCGGCCAAAGCTCTCCTCTTCCTCGCCGTGATGGCTCAGTTGGTAAGGACAGTGTTTAGCTTGTGGTGAGTATCAGGGTATTCAGCACAATCTGGCTGGGGGTGGGGGTGAAAAACACCCGGGAAGGGGGGTGGGCCGGGTCAAAGAGTATAGAATTTGACACAGGAGGACTGAGTGAAGTACACCAGAGATTTCCCCTGAGAACATGGTGAAGCTAGGAGGATTAAGACCTTCAAATAACCCAACGGAGGTCGATAGGGTTCTGCTCAATTAAAACTCTGCTGAAGTGGCGATTCCTCCTGATTGGGTTCAGTTCGTAAATGAGCAACAAAAACCCCAAATTAAACCGATAACCCTCGGCGACAAAAACACAACAAGACTCGTCCTCTCACGCTGATGGGTTCCTCACCGGTTCGAGCAGTGACTGTGGAGGGCGGACTGCGAGAATCGCCGCTGAGGGTGTAAATGTGGATGTTGTACTCAGTGCCCGGCAGAAGGCCTGTGAAAGGAGAGGGGAAGAAAAACATCAGCATCAAATCGAAGGGAAAATGTTCAACCAACGTCGCAGGAATAAAACACGACATCCTCCAAGTGTGGCTCACAACAGGCAAGATCAACGGCACCCAATTCCCTACTGCGCGTGCGCACTGTCACTGATGTCTGGCCACGCATGAGGGGGGAGAGTGGGGGCAAGAGGGGATTGGAGGGAGTGGGGGGGGGGGGCGGAGAAAGAGAGAGGAGCTCGGAGGGGGAGAGAGAGAGAGAGACAGGGAGAGAAAGGTAATCGGAGGGAGTGAGGGGTAATCGGAGGGAGATAGGGAGAGGTCATCGGAGGGAGAGAGGGAGGTCAGGAACTCGTGGAGGGGGTGCCTGCGCAGAAGGACACAAAAAGACTTGCATTTATATAGCGCCTTTCACGACCACCAGACATCTCAAAGCACTTTACAGCCAATGAAGTACTTTTGAAGTGGAGTCACTGTTGTAATGTAGGAAACGCGGCAGCCAATTTGCGCACAGCAAGGTCCCACAAACAGCAATGTGAAAATGAGCAGATAACTTGTTTTAGTGATGTTGGTTGAGGGATAAATACTGGCCAGGACACCGGGGAGAAGTCCCCTGCTCTTCTTCCAAATAGTGCCACGGGATCTTTTACGCCCACCTGAGAGAGCAGACGAAGCCTCGATTTAACGTCTCATCCAAAAGACGGCACCTCCGACAGTGCAGCACTCCATCAGCACTGCACTGGAGTGTCAGCCTAGCTTTATGTGCCCAAGTCCCTGGAGTGGGACTTTGAACCCGCAACCTTCTGACTCAGAGGCTGTGAAGGAATAAGCCATATAACCTATTCAGAAAAATACACCATTCTATGAAAGAATTCTGGCCCTATTAAAACATGACAAACTGGGTCTGGAAATCTAGAAACCTAATGATGAAAAAGCTGTGATAGCATTCTGGCTATAGAGATAAGATAGTTGTTGACACTGAATCAATAACCTTATTGAAACAGAAGGTTAAAGGCTCCGGTAGGCTGAACCTTTTGGAATGAAACAATGGTTCACCTTGGATAAGATGTTCTAATTTACACTTCGTAAAGAAGCACATAAAAGTAAAAAAAATCTGCCTTCGTAAAAATGACATCAAGTAAAAAACGCACCTGCCGTAACACCGTTTTTTATGGTAAACTTGGAACACCTAGAGAAGAGACATAATTCTGTAATGCTACCAGCTGACCTGACTAAGAATTGCAGGGGTCAGTAGAAAAATGACTAGAGATAATTAGCTTACATCAGCAGAAAACCTTAAAGGAAATACCACTGGAAAAGGGTATAAATATTGAACTCTCAAATGGGATAACAGACTCGCTTTAAAGGGGCAAAGCAATTCTCGGCTTCAGAGGCGGCTCTGTAAGTCTCCAACTCTTTGTACTTTGGGGATCAAAGGTATTTGATTTTGGTGGATATCCTGAATAGAACTTTAAGAACTGTAAAACTATAGCGAAGTTAAGATTTGAAAGTAAAGTTCTCTGATAAGATTGTAAGCTTTCTCTTTTTAGAACTGTTAATGTTGCGATTGACTCACCAACTGTAAATTACATGTCGGTTCTTTACTAAATCTATATATTTTTTGGAATTGTCTCACATAAGACTTCTGTATCAAAAACTCGCAAACTCAATCTCTGTACACTATTTGGTAAGGAGTTGCAGAATTCTGGGGGAGTTTTCCGGACCCTCACAATATCTGGAACATTACAGTCTAGCTAAACTTATTAAAAGTGCTATCTGGAGGACGGTACCATTTTCAGGTTGTTCCTTTCCTTTAGGGAGATAGTCCAGACCTTTAGACCCAATTAAGTGCCTTTAGGATTCGGCTACCTCAAACTTTAGTTGAAAGTGAATGTCTGAGGAATACGCCTGATCCGGGGTAGCCCTAAAGGGGCTAGGACTAGTAATTATCCCTTCAAGGCGAGCGTATTACCCACTGAGCCACAGCTGACACAAATATACATGCAAATAAACACTTTGAAATAAAAGCCCTTGAGGTATTTAATCTGACGACGCCGGTGTATCTTCCTGGCATTACCTGTGATGGTGAATGTCCGATGATCGGGCCCCACTGTCCTCTGGACCGTACCCCTGCTGCCGGAAGGAACAGCGTCGATCTGGAAACCTGTGATGGTCTCGGCCTTGGTGCGCCACTGTAGCGTGATGCTCGTCTCGGTCACGCCGGTGATGCGGATCCTGCGTGGCGAGCTGACGTCTAGCATAGAGGAGCAGGGTTACAACAACAGGAAAAACTTGCATTTATATAGCGCCTTTAACATAGTAAGGCGCTTCAGAGAAGCGTGATCAAATCAAAATTTACAACGAGCCACAGAAGGAGAAATTAGGACAGGTGACCAAAAGCTTGGTCAAAGAGGTAGGTTTTAAAGAGCGTCATAAAGGAGGAGAGAGAGGCGGAAAGGTTTAGGGAGGGAGTTCCAGAGCTTAGGGCCCAGGCAGCTGAAGGCACGGCCACCAATGGCGGAGCGATGGAAATCGAGGCCACAATTGGAGGAGCGCAGATATCTCGGGGGTTGTGGGGCTGAAGGAGATTACAGAGATAGGAAGGGGCGAGGCCTTGGAGGGATTTGAAAACAAGGATGAGAATTTTAACGTTGAGGTGTTGCTCTACCGGGAACCAATGTTGGTCAGCGTGCACAGGGGTGATGGGTGAACGGGTCTTGGTGCGAGTTAGGATATGGGCAGCCAAGTTTTGGATGAGCCGAAGTTTACCGAGGGTGGAAGGTGGGAGGTCGGCCTGGAGAGCGTTGGAATAGTCGAGTCTGGGGGTAACAACGGCACGGATGGGGGTTTCAGCAGCAGATGAGCAGAGTTGGGGCGGAGATGGGTGATGTTAGAGGTGGAAGTAGGCGGTCTTGGAGCCGGGGCCTCTCCTAACAGTAGGGGTCAGCACGGGGGCAAGATACTCACTGTCCAGTGTCGCTTTGATGCCTTGCAGAGGATGACTGGTCAAGGAGTCCTTGATAGCATACACGAAGATGTTGTATTTAGTCGCGACCTGAGTCAAGAAAGAATTACATAGAAATTACACAGAATTTACAACACAGGAACAGGCCATTCAGCCCAACAGGTCTGTGCCGGTGTTTATGTTCCACACAAACTACACCCACCCCTCTTCATCTCACCCTATCAACATAAACGCTTCTATTCCTTTCTCCCTCATGTGTTTATCGAGCTTCCCCTTAAAGGCCTCTGTGCTGTTCGCCTCAACCACTCCCTGTGGTAGTGAGTTCCACATTCTAACCACTCTCTGAGTAAAGAAGTTTCTCCTGAATTCCTTATTGGATTTATTGGGGAGTATCTGATATTTATGGCCCCTAGTTCTAGTCTCCCCCACAAGTGGAAACATCTTCTCTATGTCTATCCTATCAAATAATATCATAGTTTTAAAGACTTCAATCAGGTCACCTCACAGCCTTATTGTTTCTAGAGAAATTGGTCAAGAAGGTTTGTTAATTAAAAGCTTTCGGAGCCTAGGAACAGGAGTAGGGCATTCAGCCCCCTTTAGCGTTGAAGGAGACTCACCATGAGACCAGAGATGGTGGCGCTGGTGTTATCTGGGCCCACGTTCAGCTCCTTGCTGGGGCCCGTTTTCTCCCTTGGTTTCACCACCACGCGGTAACCAGTCAGCTGAGCAACAGGCGCGTGCCAACTAATGGTCATGCTCGTTGGAGTCACTTGCACAAACTCTAGGTCACTCGGAGGAGGAATGGCTGTAAGGCAATGGAATTGGCAGAATGAAAGAAAGACTTGCTTTTATGGAACGCCTTTCACGACCTCAGGACGTCCCAAAGCGCTTTACATCCAATGAAGTACTTTCCGAGTGTAGTCACTGTTATAATGTAGGAAACGCAGCACACAATTTGCACACAGCAAGGTCCCACAAGCAGCAATGAGATAATGACCAGATAATCTGTTTTAGTCATGTTGATTGAGGGATAAATATAGGCCAGGTCACCAGGGAGAACTCCCATTCTTTTGCAAAATAGTGCCGTGGGATCTTTTCCGTCCACCTCAGAGGGCAGATGGGGCCTTGGTTTAAAGTCTCATTCGAAAGACGACACCTCCGACAGGGCAGCACTCCCTCAGTCATCCTAGATGTCAGCCTAGATTTTGTGCTCAAGTCCCTGGAGTGGGGGCTTGAACTCACGACCCTCTGACTCAGAGAATGCTGCCACCTAAGCCACAGCTGACAACACAAGGGCTACGCCTGAATCTAGCCCGAACTGCTTTGAGAAGATGTCTGCAATTTGTGACCGGAGGCTGACCAATCTTTGATGGAGTAGAAGCCAGTACTTCAGTTGAATCGCAACGCAAGCCTGGCTCGAGTACGTCGCGACCCTCCCTGATCTACCCCCTGCCCCATTACAATTGGCTGCATGCTGGTAAACGGGCAATTGTCCGCCGACTTTTGAGTCTCCGCTCTCATTGTAGCTCGCAACTCCTACCTCGGAATATTGGTTGAACCATTTTGGCAAAACCCAGACATTGAGGTTTTCATTGAAACGCTACAGAGGGGGACACGGCGTGTTGGAACATTGTCCTTCCTTCTCAGGGAACTACGCTCGAGTCTAGCCCAGACTGCTACAATAGGATACAATAGCAAAATACTGCAGATGCTGGAAATCTGAAACAACAACAGAAAATGCTGGAAATACTCAGCAGGCCAGGCAGCATCCGTGGAGAGAGAAATAGAGTTAACGTTTCAGGGCTGGGACCCTTCATCAGAACTGGAAAAAGCTGGAGATGTAACAGATATTAAGCAGGTGCAGAGACCGGGGGGGGGGGGGGGGGGGGGGGGCGTTAGGAGGGGAGGAAGGAATTGGAAGAACATACTGTACTTTTGTAAGAGGCAGGAAAGATAAAATGTTGCAAATGGGAATGGCAAAAATCATACAGCAGGGATTATTATCTGAAATTATTGAACTCGATGTTGAGTCCGGCAGGCTGTAAAGTGCCTAATCGAAAAATGAGGTGCTGTTCCTCAAGCTTACGTTGAGCTACATTGGAACAATGTAATAGGCCGAGGACAGAGAGATCAGAGTGGGAGTGAAGTGGTGAATTAAAGTGATAGGCGACCAGAAGCTCAGGGTCATCCTTATGGACTGAATGGAGGTGTTCCGCAAAGCGGTTACCCAATCTGTGTTTGGTCTCCCCAATGTAGAGGAGACCGCATCGTGAGCAGCGAATGCAGTATATTAAATTGCAAGAAGTACAAGTAAATCGCTGTTTCACCTGGTAGGGGTGTTTGGGGCCCTGGACAGTGGGAAGGGAGGAGGTAAAAGGGCAGGTGTTGCATCTCCTGCGCTTGCACGGGAAGGTGCCAGGCAAAGGAGAAGGGCTGTTAGGGGTGATTGAGGAGTGGACTAGGGTGTCGCGGAGGGAGCGGCCCCTTTGGAATGCTGAAAGGGGAGGTGGTGAGGGGAAGATGTGTTATTGGTGGGATCACTTTGGAGGTGGCGTGAAATGATACGTTGAATGTGGAGGCTGGTGGGGTGAAAGGTGAGGACAAGGGGAACCCTATCGTGGTTCTGGGAGGGAGGGGAAGGGGTGAGAGCAGAAGTGCGGGAGATAGAACGGACACGGTCAAGGGCCGTGTCAACCACAGTAGAGGGGAATCCGCAGTTGAGGAAAAAGGAAGACATGTTCGAAACACTGGTATGGAAGGTGGCATCATCAGAACAGACGTGGCAGAGACGGAGAAACTGGGAGAATGGAATAGAGTCCTTAAAGGAAGCGTGTGGGAGGAAGTGTAGTCCAGGTAGCTGTGGGAGTCAGTGGGCTTGTAGTGGATGTTTGTCAAAAGCTGATCGCCAGAAATGGAGACGGAGAAGTCAAGGAAGGGAAGGGAAGAGTCGGAGATGGACCATGTGTAGGTGAGGGAAGGGTGGAAATTGGAAGTAAAGTGAATGAACTTATCTAGTTCAGGGTGAGAGCAGGAAATGGCACTGATACAATCAACGATGTACCGGAAAAAGAGGGGAGGGAGGGAACCTGAGTAGGACTGAAACAAAGAATGTTCCACATATCCCATGAACAGGCAGGCATAGCTAGGGCCCATGCGGGTTCCCATAGCAACACCTTTAATTTGGAGGAAGTAAGTGGAGTCAAAGGAGAAGTTGTTCAATGTGAGAAGCTCAACGTAAGCTCGAGGAACAGCACCTCATCTTCCGATTAGGCACTTTACAGCCTTCCGGACTCAACATCGAGTTCAACAATTTCAGATCATAATCCCTGCCCCCATTTTTCATGCTGTATGATTTTTGTCATTCCCATTTGCAACATTTTATCTTTCCTGCCTTTTACAAAAGTACAGTATGTTCTTTCAATTCCTTCCTCCCCTCCTAACCCCCCCCCCCCACCCCCCGCACCCCCCTGTCTCTGCACCTGCTTAATATCTGTTACATCTCCAGCTTTTTCCAGTTCTGATGAAGGGTCCCAGACCTGAAACGTTAACTCTGTTTCTCTCTCCACGGATGCTGCCTGGCCTGCTGAGTGCTTCCAGCATTTTCTGTTGTTGCTACAAGAAGTTGCCTGACTTCCCACCGTCTGCTATGCTCCTTTGTGCTCTTGAGGTTGGGCCAATCTCAGTGAGTGGCTGAAGGGCCCGTAATTGAGCAGTAGCTGGAGTCAGGCCGCTGGCCTCATTTAGAGAGACAGGCTGGTGTGAGGGAGGTGAGAAATGGCCCGATAGCGAATCGTCCGCCCGTGTTGCACCACGCCCATGTTTTCTTGTCTCCTGACTTCAGAGGCCTGGGCTAATAATCCAGAATGCGAGTTCAAATCTCACCATGGAAGTTTGAGAAATTGGATTTCATTTAAAAAATCAGGACAGAAAAAGCCAGTATCAGTAAAAGTGACCACGAAGCTGTCGGATTGTCGTAAACACCCAACTGGTTCACTAATGTCCCTTTAGGGAAGGAAACCTGCCCTCCTTAACTGGTCTGGGCCCATAAATGACTCCAGTTCCATGTCAACATGGTTGAGTCTGAAGTGGTCTAGCGAGCCAATCAGCTGCATCAAATCACTGTGTGCTCGGACATCAAGCCCCTCGAGTCACTCTCCAGCGAACATGCAAGCCCACGCGGAAAGCAAGCGGCGCAATAACTGCGCTCCAATTGGCTTTTTTCCCCCCGGAGTGGGTATTGACACTACTGTATCAGCCAATGAGCTGGAGGCAGGACTTACAGCAGAGTCTATTTAAAACAGAATCTTTACGAACTACAGCAAACAGAACTCATGACCGAAACTACAGCAAAGTCTCCGGATAAAAGCAGGATTATTTCTCCAACAAAATGCAGTGAGTGGTAGCTAGTTACATAATACAAGTTATTGCGCAAAATCAACCCCAGTCACTTACAGCAGTCCAGGTGTGATTGACAGAGGACTTACCCACTCATCTCCAGTCAGGCCGGGACTTGTGGTGTCAGTGTGCACGACCTTTTTGTATTTACAGAACGTCAGCTGCAGACACCTACCTGTACTCTGCGTTCCTATCAGAGGGGGGCTCTCCTGGTCATCGTACAGGGCGTACACTTGCACCGTGTACTCCGTGCCTGGCCGCAAGCCAACCAGCTCGGCGGAATCGTCCTCGGAGTCGGGGGTGGGTGCGAGCTCGTGGATCCCATCCTCGGGGCTGGAGTAGATCACTCTGTACGCGGTGACCTGACCCTCGGGACTCTCCCACGCCAGCCGGATGGAATCCACCTCGACGTCCGTGAATGTCAGCCCTTTCGGACGGTCGATGGCTGCCGGGCGTAAAAATAAAGGGAAGCAACAGAAAAAAAAGGTTAAGCGTCTCCTCCCGACCGGCTGCCTCCGGCCTCAGGGCGCTCGGGAATGGTTTGACACGGCACTGAATCATTGCGTGGGGAAGAGGACCACACGAAAACCCGACGAGAACTTGCCCACGGGTGCAGGTTTGAGTCGAGCCTTGTCGGTCCTTTTCAGCGCACAATAGGCAGCAACCGCTTGCAAACCGTTCCCATACTTTTTTTTCCTTCTGCAAAGCATTAGCGTTTTACTTCAGAATATACAAGCGTGCTACGGCACAGTGCCTTTAATGATCCAACAGCTTCATAGGGTCACCAAGAGCAGCTGTCCGACAAAGTGATGTCCACATAGGGCATGCATTATCCAGGGTAGCTGATCAATGGAAAATAAGGGCATCAATTTTCCATTCCACTCAGAAAGCAGATGTTGGACTTGATAGAGGATAGCGGGAGGGGAGGGGTGCGAGGGAGAAGGCATCATCTAAACGAAGCAAATAGCGAGGAAAATTAATCTGTTAAGTTATAAAACAGCTTGCAACGCAGCACTACATTTGAACTTTGAACCAATAGACGGGCGTATAAGTACTGGGCCTCCTTCCCAAATGTGAGGGACTGGACAACTGAAGGCCAGGTGCTTACTGCTGTAAATCAATGTCCAGTTTAGGAAGACACAGTCGGGCTAACCACACTACCAGCAAGAAGGCCGCACTCAAAGGGAGCATGCTCCAAAAGACCAGGGCTTCAGCACTGCAGGCCCAGTTCTCCCGCCCGTGCTCCTTCTGGGTGCAGCTCCTTGCTGGAGCTCTTATGTTAACCCTTACATACAAGTCCGTTATGCTGTTCAAATTATATGAAGGCAATGGGAGGCAAAAGAAAATGCAAGCCTGTCAAAGTGGTTCGCCAAAGGCTGGGTAGGACTCAAGCCTGCCTGTGGTTTTAAATCCACCACCACACTCATGTTCTTTTTAAACTTGAGGACTAACTGACTGGCTGAAGAGTGTCCTGGGCAATGGACAGGGAGCTTTGTTACAGTGCAGAACTGCCACTGCACACACAGTTTACAAAATACGTACTGGTGACGGCCGTTTCGGTGAGGGGCGCACTCTCTCCACGCACTCCCTGGGCGTACACGCTGACCATGTACTCGACTGTTGGCAGCAGGCCCTCGATAGTCAGGTGAGTTTGACCTAAAAGTAGACGACACACAAGTTGATGTTTCCGTGTTTTCCGTGCTCCCCACATTCAAATACCCTGTAGTTCCCGTTCCCTGTATGCAGTATTCTCGTACACGCGCGCTTGTGCAGTCCACTTGTTTATTGGGTTTCCAGCCAGATTTCCAGATTCATCATCTTCCCATTTAAAATGGTTCTCACATTAATCCCCTTCAGCAAGGAACTTGCCATATAAAGGGTCCCCAAATCTGATTGGACGTATTCCTGGAGGATTCATCACATGACCCCGTCTCCAATCGCCCCACTCGGTCAAACCGCCTCTATTCCCAGCTTCAATATTTTTATAACTAATATGAAACAAAAGTGTTCAAAGAAAATGAAAACACAAAAAAAAAGCCCAATTTGATTGTTCTCCCAGGTTTTTGCCCAGGAGACTGCAGGCCAATCCTGGAGGGTTGGCATCCTTAGCTCCAGTTAAATGGGTGCCAATCCAGAGCAGTCAACAGGTACCCAATTTATGAATGATTGGGCTCCATCCACAGAGGCTGATCACAACTGACTCCCAAGTCTAGGAAACGGGTGGACCGCCCCTCCCCCAGCTGGCTACGACATACGTATAGAACAGGTGTGCACTGGGTTAGGTTCAGCCAGTGATCGGCCGGGGGTTTCTCCCCCCCGCCCCCCCCACCCTCTGACAATGCCTTCTGCTGAGTCAGTTTGGCAGTGCCAGCTAGGAAATATGCTCCAGAAACCCCAATGGTAGCAAGCACCCCATCAACTGTGGGGTCTGATCACCCACCGGCATTTCGGTAGCTACAGTCCGCAAGCCCCACCGAGGTGGCACCATTATCCTATGGCTCCCCACTCTCCCGCCACCGATTAGATTGTCCTCACAGTGGCAAAACAAGCCCCCGCCGCCCCCACCCCCACCTTCTGCCCTCCTGGTCTGAAGGCGTGGCTCTTGCCGGGGTGCGATGGAGTACTGTACTTTGATAATCAATAGCCACCTTTAAATGAAACGCATTGATGTAGCTAAGAAGTCCATTTCACTATTGCCATGTTACCGATTATCAACTGAAGCCCCTGTCCCCGCTGTTAAGTGTAATTCAGGTGACTGACCTGCCGGGACGGTTTGAGTTATAACTCGGCCGTGGCCGCTCTTCGGGGCACTGGTGACCCTGTAACCGGTAACCGGGGCTTTGGGTGGAGTCCAGCTGACAGTCAGGCTGTTGTCGTGCACTTCTTTCACCTCCAGCGCAGTCGGCATGTCAATTTCTGAATAAAAAAAAGAGGGGAAGCGGTCCCCGGTGAAAAGGGTGCAGCGCCAAACCTCAAGCGATTCGCGTTTTCCATCCCCGGCCATTAGAAACGGTTCCGTCGCAGGTGTGGGACAGCGGAGAGGTGGCAAACTTAGGGCATGGGCCAGACAGGCCCCCGTACTTTGCCAGGTTGTGTTCGGTGTAAGGCATTTAAACCCCAGGGGGTACCTCCAGCAGTTTGCTCTTTGAGCTGGGGGTGGATGTATATTGATTTGCAGCACAGGCCCTGTAATGATCAGTAACATGTCATTCTAGAATGGTACACTAGGTGGAGCTGTATGTTTAATAGTGGGCTACCCACAAGGCAGTAGTCAAGATGGATGCCTGTACACTAGTCCACATGGCTGAATAAATGACTAGCTCAAGCTAGCTGTTCATAATGAAAACGTCCATTTATTTATGAACATAACAGGCCCGACTCCCATTTCGACAAACGGGGTGGCTGACTACAGCCCCAGCCGGTTTCTGGTGGAAGTGCGACTGGAGCCCGGTAGGCCCGAGGCTTGGCCAAGCTGAGGGAGCTTCACTCTGAAGCGATGTACCTGGCAGGGATGTATGGGGACATGGAAGACGATTCCGTCCCCCAACATTGATGCCTCTTCGCCTTGACGAGCACAAAGTAAGTAAATGGAAGTTATACACAAACAGCATACATGATGTGATCATCGGATCAGGAGGCGGCCATTCAGCCTCTCGAGCCTGTTCCGCCATTCAATTAGATCGTGGCTGATACCTTAACTCCATTTACCTGCCTTGGTGCCATATTCCTGAATACCCTTGCCTAACAAAAATCTATCAATCTCAGTTTTGAAATTTTCAATTAACCCCCAGCACCCACAGTCTTCTGGGGGAGAGAGTTCCAGATTTCCACTACCATTTGCTTCCTGACAACACCCCTGAACAGACTAGCTCTAAGTTTAAGGTTTGTTCAGGACTCCCCACCAGAGGAAATAGTTTCTCTCTATCTACCCGGTCAAATCCATTAGACATCTTAAATACCTCGATTAGATCATCCCTTAATCTTCTATACTCAAGAGAATACAAGCCAAGTTCCTGCAACTTGTCCTCATAATTTAACTCTTTTAAGCCCAGTTATTCTGGTGAATCTCCATGGAGATATTGAGGTCAACACAGTGGAAAGATATTCAACTCATTTGTAGCTAGTTTACACATATTGAGTGTGTTGTGTGTTGTACATGGCAAGACTCCCCGCGGCAAGACTCCCCCCAACCCCAGACTCCCCGCGGCCAGACTCCCCCCGACTCCCCGATGCCAGACTCCCCCCGGCCCCAGACTCCCCGCGAGCCCTGTGGCAAGACTCCCCGGGACCCCCGCGGCAAGACTCCCCGGGACAAGACTCCCCACAGCAAGACTCGCCACAGCCCCTGCGGTAAGACTCCCCGCAGCCCCCATGGCAAGACGCCCCGTGTCCATGGCTACAAGACCTGGTGCCGTCTCTTTGAGAGCAGGGATGCCAGTTCTGTACTGTAGTCCCGCGATTACTTCCAGCTGGGATTCAATCTCTCCAGTTTCATCTGACAGAGGAGCCTTGCAGCCAGCATCCCCATCAGTCTGGCCCAGACCGAAACCTGGGTCATGGAGGCGAAACGCAAGCCGATTAGAACCAGGTGCCACCCAGTCCCAGGACGCAGCATGGCGTCACTAGTGACCAAAAGCAGTGCCAGCTTGTTAATGTTAACCAGGTGCACTGCCCACTGGGGCACCACTGCCTTTCCAGTTCATGAACTGGAATGACAATTCGGTAACCAGAGGACACAGATTTAAGATAATTGGCAAAAGAACCAGAGAGGGAGATGAGAAGAATTTTTTTTATGCAGCGAGTTATGATGATCTGGAATGTGCTGCCTGAAAGGGTGGTGGAAGCAGATTCAATAGTAACTTTCAAAAGGGAATTGGATAAATACTTGAAGGGAAAATTTGCACGGCTGTGGGGAGAGAGCAGGGGGAGTGGGACTAATCAGAGAGCTCTTTCAAAGAGCCGGCACAGGAATGATGGGCTGACTGGCCTCCTGTGCCATATCGTTCTATGACAAAGCTCAACATTTCGAACACAATGTGACACATCGGGCAAGCAGTTACCAGCTCGCGCTCCTCGACCTGCACCCCTCCCCTGCCCCCTTACCTGTCCTCTCAGAACCCACAACAGGTTTGCTGGTTGCCGGGCTGTCTCCCCGGCCAGTGACAGCGTACACGGTTACGGTGTATTCGGTGCCGGGGCGCAGGCCAGGTATGGTGGCGGTAGACTCGACCCCTGGCACGGTGATCTCCCTCACTGGGCTGCGGCTTCCTGTGAGAAAATGGGGGGATTAAAAATAAAAAGGACGTGCGGTCAATACGGTGGGCAAAGTATTTAAATCACATCGTACACGGAACTGCGTGGCGGGATACGCTGCTGTACAAGACACTTACTCATTTCACATGTGTTTGCCTGAAGTAAATACTGGGGCCTAGAAACTCGACGGGCGTCAAACGGGCGCTTAAGGGCCCACTACTGATGCGCCGCCCGCCATTTTGATGAGGGCCGTTCAGTAGGCGTCATGGGCCTATGCCTGAAACTGGTGTTAGGCCCAGCATGAGCAGCTAGCCCAAGGCCTGTTTCAGGCCCAGTTTTGCCAGATGAGCACAGCCCGCACGTGGGCAGTTTCTTCAGCTGCTCAGCAGCCTTAAAAGGGACCGCCACCGCCCAGAAGCTAAGTTGAAAGTTCATTGCTTGCTCCTCCGGGCTCCACATTAAAACCGAAGGCCTCTGCCGGCCACCGATCGCTTTACGCGCCCCCTCCAGATTACCTCCCCACCCACCCGCCCCCGCCCCTTCGCCGATCTTGCTGCGACCTTCAACTGCGGCCGGGGAAACAATTAGCCGTGACCCTGCCGCAGGCCTCAGTGGGTGCGTGAGCTGCCCCGGGATCGCACCCCGGTTCCTCTTTCAGCCTTTACAGCGTACGGCTGGTGAATGGAGTTGGGGCAGAAGATCAGCCATGATCTTATTGAATGGTGGAGCAGGCTCGAAGGGCCGAATCCTCCTCTTATGTTCTTATGTTCCTAATTTTGGTCCTCCTTTTTCCAAACCAGCTGCTACCATAATTTTAACCCGGGTATCATTCTGGTGAATCTGCGCTGCACCCCCCTCTAAGGCCAATATATCCTTCCCGAGGTGCGATGGCCACAATTGACCGCAGTGTCTCACCAGAGCTTCCTACCGCTGTGACAAGGAAGGCACCGGGGCTTGTGCCTAATCTGATACCACTGCAGCAGTTGGGATTCTACATTGCCCCAGGCCTTGTGAACATTTCAAGGACCATTCCGAGGGATTAAGCTGGGACCTACCTGACTCTCCGAATGCAATGCGGTAGTATTTAACAGTCACAGGCGGCGGGTTCCAGCTGATGGTCAGGCTCTTGGGAGTGGACCGGGTGAATTCCAGATCGGTTGGGGAATCAGAGACTGGAGGGGGGGGGGGGGGGGGGGGTAAACAAGAGTACAAACAATTCAGTGGAGTTAACGCGACAGCCGAAACCAGACAGGCATTTTCAAATATATACAAAAATAATGGGCAGGGAGGCCAGCTGGTCCGTCGAGCCTGCCCTACGCTCACGATGACTCCGTTGCTCTCCCCCTCCCCCACTCTCGCTGCCATGTAATCTCCTGGGAGGGGCAAAAAAAGTGAAAAATCTAAGGCCAGTAAGGGAGAACACACTCTGGAAAATTCCTCTCCTACCCCCGTCAGGCCATGGAAACTAGTCCAGATCATGTGCAACAAGTGTCATCTGTACAGACACTTTTCCAACCACGTCCAATGCAGAGGATGCATCTTTTAAATATGTAAAACTAGCCAAGCTCCCATGGCATTGTTTGCCGTGACTGTAAAATGCAACAGGAAGCCAGCGTGACCCTTACAGGAAATGCACTGCGCACAAGTCTTTAATATCATACAGGCAGGACAGTACGGTTGTGGTATATTTTCTGTTTTTCTTTCTATGCCAGTTTCCCCCCCCCCGCCATTGTTCTTCTATGAGAGACAGCGATTGCTCACGGTTCTAACATGGGCCAGCTGCTTGCCCAAGTGGACATTGGGCCGGCTATTCGACCGCAGGGGGCTTCACACCGGCCCCGTCCAAAACCCCCCGCCTTCACCCAGCATGGGCAATGCGCACCATCCAGCAAGTGCCACTGGGCAGTGACCAGGAGTGGTCAAGCTATTAGACCGCAGGAAGCTTTATACAGCCACCTCCAAATCCCACCTCATCCCAGCATGGACACAGGCCCGTTCGGTCACTGGCCAGAGCGCAGGAGCTGGCCCGCTATTCGACCGCAGGAGGCATCGCGCCGCTCTGTCCAAGCCCTGCCTTCACGCAGCACTTTCTAGCGGGAGATTGGTTTGGTTTGTTTTCTTTCAGTCCAAAAACATTGCGGCTGGCTCCAGCGGGGCCCCCCCCACCCCAACTCTTACTGCCAACTTCAAGCTAACCCAGCGCAGACCAAAGACTGGAAGTCACACTACGCGGCACGGCTAACACGTTGCCCTTTCATATAGCCGGGCCCCACCCAAGGAACTACACTGGCAAGAATACCCACAGAGACCACGGCGAATTCTAACAAACCGATGACGGCCACATAACACACAGTCGGAATGGAATGCTCGTCACCCTCGGTAGAGGTTGTGGGGGGCAGGTGGGATTTGCTCAGGATCACATCACTTACTCGTAGACTGTTGTCCGACCAGCGGCAGGCTTTCCTGCCTGCCGCTGAATGCGTAGATGCTGATGACGTACTCTGAGCCGGGGGCCAGGTTGGTCAGCAGGAGGGAGTTGCGTGAGCCCGGTACCCGGTCGTCCTTTGGCCTGGCCCCACCCTCGAGGTGGTAACGCACCCTGAATCCAGTGACTGGGGCTTGAGGCGGCATCCAGTGCACGGTGAAAGAGGTGGTCGTTATATCGGAGAAGTCGATACCAGTCGGCGAGTCGATGCCTGGCACAAACAAATGAAGGGCATGCGTCAATCAAAGTGAGAAAGAACTTAAGCATTTCTATCGCACCTTTCGCCACCTCAGGACACCCCACAGCGCTTTGCAGCCAGTGAAGTACTTCTGAAGTGGAGTCACTGTTGTAATGCAGCAAGCCCACACACAGCAGTGTGATAATGACCAGATCATCTGTTTTAGTAATGTTGGTTGAGGGATGAATATTGGTCAGGACACCGGGGATAACTCCCCTGTTCTTCGAACTAGTGCCCTGAGATCTTTTACATCCACCAGAGAGGGCAGAGGGGTCCTCGGGTTAAAGTCTCATCCGAAAGACGGCACCTCCAACAGTGCAGCACTCCCTCAATAATGTACTAAAGTATCAACCTAGATTTTGTGCTCAAGTCTCTGGAGTGGGACTTGAACCCACAACCTTCTGACTCAGAGGCGAGGGTGCTGCCCACTGAGCCACAGCTGACACAAAAAATCACCCACACTTAACGGAGTTAAAATTTAAAAAACTATTTAAATTCTGTGCCATTCAAGAGCTAATTCAGATAAAAATAAATACCTCGTCCTATCAGCTGAGAGTAAAAACAGTTTGCAGTGGGTGAATAGAGCAGGCAGGAGAGTCAGGTAGAGTTCACAGTGGGTGAGTAGAGCAGACAGGAGAGTCAGGTAGAGTTCACAGTGGGTGAGTAGAGCAGACAGGAGTGTCAGGTAGAGTTCTCAGTGGGTGAGTAGAGCAGACAGGAGAGTCAGGTAGAGTTCACAGTGGGTGAGTAGAGCAGGCAGGAGAGTCAGGTAGAGTTCTCAGTGGGTGAGTAGAGCAGGCAGGAGAGTCAGGTAGAGTTCACAGTGGGTGAGTAGAGCAGACAGAAGAGTCAGGTAGAGTTCACAGTGGGTGAGTAGAGCAGGCAGGAGAGTCAGGTAGAGTTCACAGTGGGTGAGTAGAGCAGGCAGGAGAGTCAGGTAGAGTTCACAGTGGGTGAGTAGAGCAGACAGGAGAGTCAGGTAGAGTTCACAGTGGGTGAGTAGAGCAGGCAGGAGAGTCAGGTAGAGTTCACAGTGGGTGAGTAGAGCAGACAGGAGAGTCAGGTAGAGTTCACAGTGGGTGAGTAGAGCAGACAGGAGTGTCAGGTAGAGTTCTCAGTGGGTGAGTAGAGCAGGCAGGAGAGTCAGGTAGAGTTCTCAGTGGGTGAGTAGAGCAGACAGGAGAGTCAGGTAGAGTTCTCAGTGGGTGAGTAGAGCAGACAGGAGAGTCAGGTAGAGTTCACAGTGGGTGAGTAGAGCAGGCAGGAGAGTCAGGTAGAGTTCACAGTGGGTGAGTAGAGCAGGCAGGAGAGTCAGGTAGAGTTCACAGTGGGTGAGTAGAGCAGGCAGGAGAGTCAGGTAGAGTTCTCAGTGGGTGAGTAGAGCAGGCAGGAGAGTCAGGTAGAGTTCTCAGTGGGTGAGTAGAGCAGGCAGGAGAGTCAGGTAGAGTTCACAGTGGGTGAGTAGAGCAGACAGGAGAGTCAAGTAGAGTTCACAGTGGGTGAGTAGAGCAGACAGGAGTGTCAGGTAGAGTTCTCAGTGGGTGAGTAGAGCAGACAGGAGAGTCAGGTAGAGTTCACAGTGGGTGAGTAGAGCAGGCAGGAGAGTCAGGTAGAGTTCTCAGTGGGTGAGTAGAGCAGACAGGAGAGTCAGGTAGAGTTCTCAGCAGGTGAGTAGAGCAGACAGGAGTGTCAGGTAGAGTTCTCAGTGGGTGAGTAGAGCAGACAGGAGAGTCAGGTAGAGTTCACAGTGGGTGAGTAGAGCAGGCAGGAGAGTCAGGTAGAGTTCTCAGTGGGTGAGTAGAGCAGACAGGAGAGTCAGGTAGAGTTCACAGTGGGTGAGTAGAGCAGACAGGAGAGTCAGGTAGAGTTCTCAGTGGGTGAGTAGAGCAGACAGGAGAGTCAGGTAGAGTTCACAGTGGGTGAGTAGAGCAGACAGCAGAGTCAGGTAGAGTTCTCAGTGGGTGAGTAGAGCAGGCAGGAGAGTCAGGTAGAGTTCACAGTGGGTGAGTAGAGCAGACAGAAGAGTCAGGTAGAGTTCTCAGTGGATGAGTAGAGCAGACAGAAGAGTCAGGTAGAGTTCACAGTGGGTGAGTAGAGCAGGCAGGAGAGTCAGGTAGAGTTCCCAGTGGGTGAGTAGAGCAGACAGAAGAGTCAGGTAGAGTTCACAGTGGGTGAGTAGAGCAATCGAGAGAGTCAGGTAGAGTTCCCAGTGGATGAGTAGAGCAGACAGGAGAGTCAGGTAGAGTTCACAGCAGGTGAGTAGAGCAGACAGGAGGGTCAGGTAGAGTTCTCAGTGGGTGAATAGAGCAGGCAGGAGGGTCAGGTAGAGTTCTCAGTTGGTGGCCTTTAAAATACGATACAATAAAGAGTTCAGGGAGGCCTGTGCATCCCATTGAACTGAAAACGACCCTTGTTTGGCAAGGGTATTAAAGGTTACAAAACCAAGGCAGGTGGATGGGAGTTAAGATACAGATCAGCCATGATCTAACTGAATGGGGGACAGGTTCCACCCAACCCTACAGCGAGAGGTTTTACACCCCATCAAACATGGAGTTGGTGAGTGGAGAGAGGTTTGAGCTGTACAGCGCTGGGCTGGTGTACTGGTGGGTTTGCGTCTTTCACTGATGTAACTTGCTGATGTATCTCACAGAGTGTCACACAAGAAGCATTCAGTACAACATTCAGTCACACTGGGCTCAGTGCAATCATTGCAGTAGTACCTGGTTAACAATGTATTAACAGTGCTGCAGCCTGTGTGGAGTAGAAGACCAGCATAGACCATAGAATGATAGAAATGTACAGCACAGGAGGAGGCCATTCAGCCCATGGTGTCCGTGCCGGCCAACAACGAGCTATCCAGCCTAATCCCACTTTCCAGTTCTTGGTCTGCAGCATGCAGGTTATGGCACTTCAAGTGCATATCCAAGTACTTTTTAAATGCACTGAGAGTCTCTGTTTCTACCACCCTTTCAGGCAGCGAGTTCCAGACTCCCACTGCCCTCCCCAACTCCCCTCAACCTTCTACAGTCAGAAGAGCGGGATCAGCGGCGCTATAAAGAGCGTGAGAGGAACAGCGAGAGGAACGGGATCAGCGACGAGAGGAGCGGGATCAGCGGCAAGAGGATCAGCGAGAGGAGCGGGATCAGCGGCGAGTGGATTAGCGACGAGAGGAACAGCGAGAGGAACGGGATCAGTGACGAGAGGATCAGCGAGAGGCGCGGGATCAGTGATGAGAGGAACAGCGAGAGGAGCGGGATCAGCGGCGAGAGGAGCGGGATCAGTGACGAGAGGATCAGCGAGAGGAGCAGGATCAGTGACGAGAGGATCAGCGAGAGGAGCGGGATCAGTGACGAGAGGATCAGCGAGAGGAGCGGGATCAGTGACGAGAGGATCAGCGAGAGGAGCGGGATCAGCGGCGAGAGGAGCGGGATCAGCGGCGAGAGGAGCGGGATCAGCGGCGAGAGGAGCGGGATCAGCGGCGAGAGGAGCGGGATCAGCGGCGAGAGGATCAGCGAGAGGAGCGGGATCAGTGACGAGTGGAACAGCGAGAGGAGCGGGATCAGTGACGAGTGGAACAGCGAGAGGAGCGGGATCAGCGGCGAGAGGAACAGCGAGAGGAGCGGGATCAGTGACGAGTGGAACAGCGAGAGGAGCGGGATCAGTGACGAGAGGATCAGCGAGAGGAGCGGGATCAGTGACGAGTGGAACAGCGAGAGGAGCGGGATCAGTGGCGAGAGGAGCGGGCTCAGCGGCGAGAGGAACAGCGAGAGGAGCGGGATCAGCGACGAGAGGAACAGCGAGAGGAGCGGGATCAGCGACGAGAGGAACAGCGAGAGGAGCGGGATCAGCGACGAGAGGAACAGCGAGAGGAGCGGGATCAGCGACGAGAGGAACAGCGAGAGGAGCGGGATCAGCGACGAGAGGAACGGCGAGAGGAGCGGGATCAGCGACGAGAGGAACAGCGAGAGGAGCGGGATCAGCGACGAGAGGAACAGCGAGAGGAGCGGGATCAGCGACGAGAGGAACGGCGAGAGGAGCGGGATCAGCGACGAGAGGAACAGCGAGAGGAGCGGGTTCAGCGGCGAGAGGAACAGCGAGAGGAGCGGGATCAGTGACGAGAGGAACAGCGAGAGGAACGGGATCAGCGACGAGAGGAACAGCGAGAGGAGCGGGATCAGCGAGAGGAGCGGGATCAGTGACGAGAGGAACAGCGAGAGGAACGGGATCAGCGACGAGAGGAACGGCGAGAGGAGCGGGATCAGCGACGAGAGGAACAGCGAGAGGAGCGGGATCAGCGGCGAGAGGAGCGGGATCAGCGGCGAGAGGAGCGGGATCAGCGACGAGAGGATCAGCGAGAGGAGCGGGATCAGTGACGAGTGGAACAGCGAGAGGAGCGGGATCAGTGACGAGTGGAACAGCGAGAGGAGCGGGATCAGCGGCGAGAGGAACAGCGAGAGGAGCGGGATCAGTGACGAGTGGAACAGCGAGAGGAGCGGGATCAGTGACGAGAGGATCAGCGAGAGGAGCGGGATCAGTGACGAGTGGAACAGCGAGAGGAGCGGGATCAGTGGCGAGAGGAGCGGGCTCAGCGGCGAGAGGAACAGCGAGAGGAGCGGGATCAGCGACGAGAGGAACAGCGAGAGGAGCGGGATCAGCGACGAGAGGAACAGCGAGAGGAGCGGGATCAGCGACGAGAGGAACAGCGAGAGGAGCGGGATCAGCGACGAGAGGAACAGCGAGAGGAGCGGGATCAGCGACGAGAGGAACGGCGAGAGGAGCGGGATCAGCGACGAGAGGAACAGCGAGAGGAGCGGGTTCAGCGGCGAGAGGAACAGCGAGAGGAGCGGGATCAGTGACGAGAGGAACAGCGAGAGGAACGGGATCATCGACGAGAGGAACAGCGAGAGGAGCGGGATCAGCGAGAGGAGCGGGATCAGTGACGAGAGGAACAGCGAGAGGAACGGGATCAGCGACGAGAGGAACGGCGAGAGGAGCGGGATCAGCGACGAGAGGAACAGCGAGAGGGGCGGGTTCAGCAGCGAGAGGAACAGCGAGAGGAGCGGGATCAGCGAGAGGAGCGGGATCAGCGACGAGAGGAACAGCGAGAGGAACGGGATCAGCGAGAGGAGCGGGATCAGTGACGAGAGGAACAGCGAGAGGAACGGGATCAGCAACGAGAGGAACGGCGAGAGGAGCGGGATCAGCGACGAGAGGAACGGCGAGAGGAGCAGGATCAGCGAGAGGAGCGGGATCAGTGACGAGAGGAACAGCGAGAGGAACGGGATCAGCGACGAGAGGAACGGCGAGAGGAGTGGGATCAGCGAGAGGAGCGGGATCAGCGACGAGAGGAGCGGGATCAGCGACGAGAGGAACAGCGAGAGGAGCGGGATCAGCGATGAGAGGAACAGCGAGAGGAGCGGGATCAGCGAGAGGAGCGGGATCAGTGACGAGAGGAACAGCGAGAGGAGCGGGATCAGTGACGAGAGGAACAGCGAGAGGAGCGGGATCAGCGGCGAGAGGAGCGGGATCAGCGACGAGAGGAACAGCGAGAGGAGCGGGTTCAGCGGCGAGAGGAACAGCGAGAGGAGCGGGATCAGCGACGAGAGGAACAGCGAGAGGAGCGGGATCAGCGACGAGAGGAACAGCGAGAGGAGCGGGATCAGCGACGAGAGGAACAGCGAGAGGAGCGGGATCAGCGACGAGAGGAACAGCGAGAGGAGCGGGATCAGCGAGAGGAGGGGGCTCAGTGACGAGAGGAACAGCGAGAGGAACGGGATCAGTGACGAGAGGAACACCAAGAGGAGCGGGATCAGCGACGAGAGGAACAGCGAGAGGAGCGGGATCAGCGAGAGGAGCGGGATCAGCGAGAGGAGCGGGCTCAGCGGCGAGAGGAACAGCGAGAGGAGAGGGATCAGCGACGAGAGGAACAGCGAGAGGAGCGGGATCAGCGACGAGAGGAACGGCGAGAGGAGCGGGATCAGCGACGAGAGGAACGGCGAGAGGAGCGGGTTCAGCGGCGAGAGGAACGGGATCAGCGACGAGAGGAACGGCGAGAGGAGCGGGATCAGCGACGAGAGGAACGGCGAGAGGAGCGGGATCAGCGACGAGAGGAACGGCGAGAGGAGCGGGATCAGCGACGAGAGGAACGGCGAGAGGAGCGGGATCAGCGACGAGAGGAACGGCGAGAGGAGCGGGATCAGCGACGAGAGGAACGGCGAGAGGAGCAGGATCAGCGACGAGAGGAACAGCGAGAGGAGCGGGATCAGCGACGAGAGGAACGGCGAGAGGAGCGGGATCAGCGGCGAGAGGAACAGCGAGAGGAGCGGGATCAGCGACGAGAGGAACAGCGAGAGGAGCGGGATCAGCGACGAGAGGAACGGCGAGAGGAGCGGGATCAGCGGCGAGAGGAACAGCGAGAGGAGCGGGATCAGCGACGAGGAACAGCGAGAGGAGCGGGATCAGCGACGAGAGGAATGGCGAGAGGAGCGGGATCAGCGGCGAGAGGAACAGCGAGAGGAGCGGGATCAGCGGCGAGAGGAACAGCGAGAGGAGCGGGATCAACGACGAGAGGAACGGCGAGAGGAGCGGGATCAGCGGCGAGAGGAACAGCGAGAGGAGCGGGATCAGCGGCGAGAGGAGCGGGATCAGCGGCGAGAGGAGCGGCGAGAGGAGCGGGATCAGCGGCGAGAGGAACGGCGAGAGGAGCGGGATCAGCGGCGAGAGGAACGGCGAGAGGAGCGGGATCAACGACGAGAGGAACGGCGAGAGGAGCGGGATCAGCGGCGAGAGGAACAGCGAGAGGAGCGGGATCAGCGGCGAGAGGAGCGGGATCAGCGGCGAGAGGAGCGGCGAGAGGAGCGGGATCAGCGGCGAGAGGAACGGCGAGAGGAGCGGGGCTATAAATACCTTCAAACAGAAAAATCAAGGAGTGACATCAGAGGGCAGCATGTAGGTGATTGGTTGATAAATATTAGCTAGCTTAGAGACTAAAAAAAACCTAAGAAACTGTAAATTGCTATAAGTTTACTTTATTAAATTAGTAACTAAACTAGATAAACTAATTAAGTAATAAAACTAAAATAATTGAAAAAAAAATTAATTAACGAATCAAATAAATAAAGGAGGTTGATAGAGATGGCCAGGCAGGTGGTGTGCAGTAACTGCAGCATGTGGGAGTTTGTGGAGACCAGCGAGATCCTGAGCAACCACATCTGCAGTAAGTGTCTGCAGCTCGAGGAACTTGAGTTGTTGAGCTGGAGTACGAGGTGCAGACATTGCGGAGCATCAGGGAGGAGGAAGAGTTATCTGGACACTTTGTTCCAGGAGGCAGTCACACCCCTTAGATTAAGTAGTTCTTAGAGTTCATCAATGGTCAGGGACAGGAGGGTGTGACTGCGAGTCAGGAAGGTACGGGGACCCAGGATGTAGTGATGGAGGAGCTTGGCCCTTGTCTTTGACGAACAGGTATGAGGTACTTGCTACCTGTATGGATGAGAACAAGGACTGCAGGGTGGATGAGCAAACTGATCATGGCACCATCGTACAGGATGTCATTCAAGCGGGGGGGTGGAGTGAAAAGGAATGTAGTTGTGGTAGGGGACGATATAGTCAGGGGAATAGATAATGTACTCTGCAGCCGCGACCGGTAGTTCCGAAGGTTGTGTTGCCTGCCTGGTGCCAGGGTTAAAGACATCCCCTCGTGGCTGGAGAAGAACTTGGAGTGGGAGGGGGAAGATCCAGTGGTCGTAATCCACATAGGAACCAACAACATAGGTAGAACTAGAAATGAGGTTCTGCTGAGAGAGTTTGAGGGGCTAGGGTCCAAATTAAAACGCAGAACCTCAAAGGTAATAATCACTGGATTGTTACCTGTGCCACGTGCAAATTGGCATGGAGACAGACAGATCAGAGAGTTAAATGCGTGGTTCAAAGAATAGTGTGGGAGGAAGGGGTTTTGATTCATGGGACACTGGCATCAGTACCGGGCAAAGAGGGAGCTGTTCTGTTGGGACGGGCTCCACTTAAACCGGGCTGGGACCAATGTCCTGGCGAATCAAATAACTAGGGCGGTAGATAGGGCTTTAAACTAATGAAGTGGGGGGGGGGGTGGGGTGGGGTGGTGGGAGGATTCAGGAAAGGGTAAATTCAAAAGCAGTAAGAGAAATGTCAAGGCTGTAGAGCAGAGTAGTGATCTGGGTAAAGATAAGCAGTGTGGGTCAGGAAGGGACAGGAAGATTAATAAAGGTAATACAGCATCAGTGACTAAAGAGACATCAGGGAAAAACAGAAAAAAGTTCAAGCTAAAGGTACTATATTTGAACGCACGAAGCATTCACAACAAAATAGATGAATTAATTGCACAGATAGAAATAAATGGGCTTGATCTAATAGCCATTAAAGAGATGTGGTTGCAGAGTGACCAAGGTTGGGAACCAAATATTCTAGGATATTTGACTTTTAGAAGAGACGGGCAGAATAGAAAAGGAGGAGGGGTAGCCCTGATAATAAAAGGAAGGAATAAAGACAGTAGAGAGAAAGGATCTTGGCTTGGAAAAACAAAATGTAGAATCAGTTTGGGTGGCGCTAAGAAACAACAAGGGGCAGAAAACATTGGTGGGAGTTGTTTATAGGCCCCCAAATAGTAGTTGCAGTGTCAGGCAGTGTATAAATCAGGAAATTAGAGATGCATGTAACAGGGGAAATACAGTAATCATGGGGGACTTTAACTTTCATATAGACTGGGCAAACCAAATTTGCAGTAATAATGCAGAGGAAGAGTTCATGGAATGTATTCAAGATAGTTTTCTAGATCAGTATGTCGAGGAACCTACTAGGGAACTGGCTATGTTAGATCTAGTATTGTGCAATGAGACAGGGTTAATTAATAACCTTGTAGTAAAGGAGCCTCTGGGGAGCAGTGATCATAATATGATAGAATTTTATGTTGAGTTTGAGAGTGATTTAGTTAAATCTGAAACTAGGGTCCTAAACCTGAACAAAGCAAACTACGTAGGTATGAGAGGCGAGTTGGCTAAGGTAGGTTGCGAAACTAGATTAAAAGATATAACAGTAGAAAAGCAATGGCAAACATTTAAAGAAATAATTCCTAAGTCAACAAATATACATTCCCTTATGGAATTAAAAACAGGAAAAATGTTCCACCCGTGCTTAACAAGAGAAATTAAAGATAGTATTAGATTAAAGGAAGAGGCTTATAATGCTGCCAAAAAGAATAGTAAGCCTAAGGGTTGGGAGGATTTTAGAATTCAGCAAAGGAGGACCAAGAAATTGATAAAGAAAGAGAAAATAGATTGAGCGTAAACTAGAGATAGACATAAAAACAGACTGTAAAAGCTTCTATAGGAATGTAAAAAGGAAAAGATTAGCGAAAGTAAACGTGGGTCCCTTACAGGCTGAGACAGGAGAAATTATAATGGGGAATAAGGAAATGGCAGAGAAATTAAACAAATACTTTGTGTCTGTCTTCACGAAAGACGGCGCAAAAAACATTCCGGAAATAGTGGAGAACCAAGGGTCTAGTGAGAATGAGGAACTGAAAGAAATTAGTATTAGTAAAGAAATAGTACTGGAGAAATGAATGGGACTGAAAACCGATAAATCCCCTGGACCTGATGGCCTACATCCTAGGGTTTTAAGAGGTGGCTACAGAGATAGTGGATGCATTGGTTGTCACCTTCCAAATATCCATAGATTCTGGAATGGTTCCCATGGATTGGAAGGTAGCAAATTTAACCCCACTATTTAAGAAAGGAGAGAAGAGTAAAAGTGGGGAACGCGACCAGTTAGCCGGACATCAGTAGTAGGGAAAATGCTAGAATCTATTATTAAGGATGTGGTAACAGGGCACTTAGGAAGTAATAATAGGATTGGGCTGAGCCAACAGAGATTTATGAAAGGGTCATTTGTGTTTGACAAATCTGTTTTTTGAGGTTGTAACTAGCAGAATAGATAAGGGGGAACCAGTGGATGTGGTGTATTTGGATTTTCAGAAGGCATTTGATAAGGTGCCACACAAGAAGTTATTAAACAAAATTAGGGCTCATGGGATTGGGGGTAATATACTAGCATGGATTAAGAACTGGTTAACAGACAGGAAACAGAGTAGGAATAAACGGGTTATTTTCGGGTTGGCAGGCAGTAACTAGTGGGGTACCGCAAGGATCAGTGCTTGGGCCTCAGCTATTCACAATCTATATCAATGGTTTGGATGAGGGGACCAAATGTAATATATCCAAGTTTGCTGATGATACAAAGCTAGGTGGGAATGTAAGTTGTGAGGAGGATGCAAGGAGGCTTCAAAGGGATATAGACAGGTTAAGCGAGTGGGCAGGAACACAGCAAATGGAATATAATATGTAGAAATGTGAAGTTATCCACTTTGGTAGGAAAAATAGAAAAGCAGAGTATTTTTTACATGGAGAGAGATTGGGAAATATTGTTGTTCAGAAGGACCTGGGTGTCCATGTACACGAATCACTGAAAGTTAACATGCAGGTACAGCAAGCAATTAGGAAAGCAAATGGTATGTTGGCCTTTATTACAAAAGGATTTGAGTATAAGAGTAGGACGTCTTACTGCAATTATATAGGGCTTTGGTGAGACTACACCTGGAGTATTGTGTACAGTTTTGGTCTCCTTTCCTAAGGAAGGATGTACTTGCCTTAGAGGGAGTGCAACGAAGGTTCATCAGACTGGTTCCTGGGATGGGGGTTTGTCCTATGAGGAGAGATTGAGTAGACTAGGCCTATATTCTCTAGAATTTAGAAGAATGAGAGGTGATCTCATTGAAACATTGAAACGACAGGGTAGATGCAGAGAGGATGTTTCTCCTGGCTGGGGACTCTAGAAACAGGGGTCACAGTCTCGGAATAAGGGGTCGGCCATTTAGGACTGAGATGAGGAAAAATTTCTTCACTAAGGAGGGTGGTGAATCTTTGGAATTCTCTACCCCAGAGGGCTGTGGAGACTCAGTCGTTGAGTATATTCAAGACAGTGGTCGATAGATTTTGCGGTATTAAGGGAATCAAGGGATATGGGGATAGTGCAGGAAAGTGGAGTTGAGGTAGAAGATCAGTCATGATCTTATTGAGTGGCAGAGCAGGCTTGAAGGGCCGAATGACCCACTCCTGCTCCTATTTCTTATTTCCTTACACCCAGTTGGGCCGAATGGTCTGTTTCTGTGCTGTAAATTCTAAATAATTCTATGTAACGCTCAATAGCTGGCTACAAAACAGAAAACAGAGTGTAGGGGTTAAAGGTAGTTACTAGGATTGGCAAATGGTGGGAAGTGGTGTTCCACAAGGATCGGTGCTGGAACCACTGTTGTTCACTATTTACATAAACGATTTGGACTCAGGAATCGGAAATACAATTTCAAAATTTGCAAATCACACCAAATTGAAAGGGGGCGGGGGGGTTGTTGTAGTTAATACAGAGGAGGACTGCAACAAAATACAGGAAGACATTAATAAACTTGCAGAACGGGCGTGTAATTGGCAAATGAACTTTAAGATAGATAAGTGTGAGGTAGTAAGAAGGAAAAGGAGGCCACATTCTCCTTGGAAAATAAGTGTCTAAATGGGGTAGAGGAGCAGAGGGATCTGGGGGTAAAGATACACAAATCACTAGAAGTAGCGACATAGGTTAAAAAGGACATTAAAAAAGCAAACAAAGCACCGGGGTTCATTTCTAGAGGGACAGAATTGAAAAGCAGTGAAGTTACGTTAAAATTTTTATAGAACCTTGGATCGACCGCACTTGGAATACTGTGAGCAGTTCTGGTCCCCATATTACAAAAAGGATATAGCGGCACTGCAGAAGGTGCAAAAAAAGATTTGCAAGGATGATACCAGAACTGTGAGGTTATACCTATCACTAAAGACTGAACAGGCTGGGGCTCGTCTCTAGAAAAGAGAAGGCTGAGGGGTGACCTGATAGAGGTGTTTAAAACTATGAAGGGGTTTGCTAGGGTAGACATAGAGAAGATATTTCCAATTGTGGGGAGATCATAACTGGGGGCCATAAATATAAGATAGTCACTAATAAATCCAATAGGGAACTCAGAAGAAACTGCTTTACTCAGAGTGGTGAGAATGTGGAACTTTCTACCACAGGGAGTAGTTGAGGCGAATAGCATAGAGGCATTTAAGGGGAAGCTAGATAAACATCTGAGGGAGAAAGGAATAGAGGGCTATGCCGATGGGTTAGGTGATGTAGGGTGAGCTCATGTGGAGTATAAACACCGACATGGCCTGTTTCTGTGCTGTAAACACCATGTAGTAATACTTGAAGGCATATTCTACATGAATATCGTTACATTAGCTTAGGGTAGTTAGAAAATAACTGGGAATCAATTGACCCAATTGTCACACTGGTGCAACACCCGTCTGTGCAGTGATTGAGTGGAATATTAGCTGACAACGTTGGCCGGGTGTGGATCCCCACTCTCCTGCTCGGGGAGAATCCCCTCTGAACACTTTTGTCTGTGTTCACTAGGGGGTACTAACAAGTTACTTGGAGCAAACTGCAGTCAAATTTGGAGCGGTTTTCTCTTCAGCTCAGACTCTGGGAAGGCTCCATTTAGTATTGTCTACTTGATCCTTGGCGAGACACACGCTGGATTAAATGTTTGTGTCTCTCAGCATCCTCACTCAAAGGGAATTAAGTGTTCTTAGTGGGTGAGTGAAGCTGACAGGAAAGTCATAGTGACATTGGAAGTGTAGCTGACGATTTTATTAAGAAAAAGACTTTGAGTACTGTGCATAGTTCTAGTCTCCATATTATAAAAAGGGTATAGAGGCACTGGAGAAGGTGAAAAGAGATTTGCAAGGATGTTACCAGAACTGTGAGGTTATACCTATCACTAAAGACTGAACGGTATGGGGCTCTTTTCTCTAGAAAAGAGAAGGCTGAGGGGTGACCCGATAGAGGTCTTTAAAATGAGAAAAGGGTTTGCTAGGGTAGATGTAGAGAAGATGTTTTCACTTGTGGAGGAGACCAAAACTGGGGGCCATAAATATAAGATAATCACTAATAAATCCAATAGGGAATTCAGGAGAAACTTCTTTACCCAGAGAGTGGTGAGAATGTGGAACTCACTACCATAGGGAGTGGTTGAGGTGAATAGCAGAGATGCATTTTAGGGGGAAGTTAGATAAGTACATGAGGGAAGCTATATAAACACATGATAGAAAACATAGAAAAATAGCAGCAGGAGTAGGCCATTCGGCCTTTCGAGCCTGCTCCACTAGTTGCTACTTCTAGTGATTTGTGTATCTTTACCCCCAGATCCCTCTGCTCCATGAGGGAAAAAGGAATAGAAGGGTATGCTGACAGGGTGAGATGAAGTAGGGTGAGGGGAGGCTCGTGTAGAGCATAAACTGTTGGGCCGAATGGGCTGTTTCTGGGCTGTAGACTATGTAATACTTTTCTGTTATTTGCTTTAAGAAAAATATATCCATCTATCGCTGTGCAGCTTTGTCACAAGGTACATACAGGTGTGAGTGTGCACACTAGGAACTATATATGGTGCCCTAGGCCACAACCCCAGGCTGAACATTGCATGCTGTCTTTCGAATGAAAGGTCAGCACAGCGGAGAGGTGTGGGGGGCGTGCAGTGAGTGGAAGTACATGCAGGAAACTTTGTGTTATCCGGAGGCGAACCGTCCGGCAAGCTGGAGCCACCGGCAAAAATCAGGAGCCGTTTTTTATTCTTTGTTTCTTTTCTTTGCTTTTTTTTGTACAGTCAAGCTCTGCAACGTCTGTAGCTAAGCAACAGCTTCAGTTAGAGACGTTACAGAGACGCTTGCCGACTGTTTAGAGGCTGTTGCTAAGCAACAGGGTTTGTTGATTCATACGGAGATGAAAATCTCCGTATGTTTCAACATTAGCTCTGGAGTGTACGGCAGTTTTGAGGGAACGGCAGCAGCTCTGTCCCGTCGGTGCCGGATAGCACAAAGTTTCCTGTATCTGGAGCGGAGAAGTAGAGGGAACATAGGAACAGGAGGAGGCCATTCAGCCCCTCGAGCCTATTCAGCCATTCAATTAGATCATGGAGCACTGTGTCCAATTCTGGGCACCGCACTTCAGGAAGGATGTGAAAGCCTTAGAGAGGGTTCAGAAAAGATTTACAAGAATGATTCTAGGGCTGAGGGACTTCAGTTACGTGGATAGACTGGAGAAGCTGAGGCTGTTCGCCTTAGAGCAGAGAAGGTTGAGAGGAGTTTTGATAGAGGTGTTCAAAATCATGAGGGGTCTAGACAGAGTAGGTAGAGAGAAACTGTTCCCATTGGTGGAAGGGTCGAGAACCAGAGGCCACAGATTTAAGGTGAGTGGCAGAAAAACCAAAGACGACATGAGGATAAACTTTTATACACAGCAAGTGGTTAGGATCTGGAATGCACTGCCTGAAAGGGTGGTGGAGGCAGATTCAATTGTGGCTTTCAAAAAGGAGTGGGATAAGTACCTGAAGGAAAAAAAATTGCAGGGCTACAGGGAAAGGGCGGGGGAGTGGGACTAGCTGGAGTGCTCTTGCAGAGAGCTGGCACGGTCTCGACGGGCCAAATGGCCTCCTTCTGTGCTGTAACCATTCTAGGATTCTATGATCTGTATCGTAACTCCATTTACCCACCTTGGTTCCACATCCCTCAATACCCTTATCTAACAAAAATCTATCAATCGCAGTTTTAACATTTACAATTGACCCCAGCCTCAGCAGCTGTTTGGGGGTAGAGAGTTGCAGATTTCCACTACCCTTTGTGTGAAGAAGCGTTTCCTGACATCACCCCTGAACGGCCTAGCTCTAATTTTAAGGTATGTCCCCTTGTTCGGGACTCCCCCACCAGAGGAAATAATTTCTCTCTCTCAACTTCTTTAATCATCTGAAACATCTCAATACGATCACCCATTAACCTTTAATACTCAAGGGAATGCAAGCCTAGTTTATGCAAGCTCTCCTCATAACTTAACCCTTTTAGCCCCTGTATCATTCTGGTGAATCTACACTGCATACCCTCCAAGGAAAATAAATCCTTCCTGAAGTGCGGTGCCTTCAATATATGCTGCCTGCGGGGAGGGAGGGAGGCTGCACACTTGGTGTGTGGGATGTGGTGTGATTGGGTCCTGCGGGAATCGCTCCATTAGGAGGTAGAGGGAGGGGAGGAGTCTGCGGAGGTTTGGCCCCCGCCCGACTGGTGCCCGAGCCCACCCCTGCTGCGTGCGTCTGGCTGTGTAGGTTGGGGAAGAGTGTGGAATCCTAACTTTAGCGTCTCGTTATGAAATATTAGACGGATTTATTCTTTGGCCAGCTGTTAGTTTTGTCCAACTCTGGGGGAACGGTAGCATAGCGGTGATGTTACTGGACTAGTAATCCAGAGGGCAGGACTGATGATCCGGAGACATGAGTTCAAATCCCACCACGGCAGCTGGGGAATTTAAATTCAGTTAATGAAATAAATCTGGAATAAAAAGCTAGTATCAGTAATGGTGACCATGAAACTATTGGATTGTTGTAAAAACCCATCTGGTTCACTAATGTCCTTTAGGGAAGGAAATCTGCTGTCCTTACCCGGTCTGGCCTATTTGTGACTCCAGACCCACAGCAATGTGGTTGACTCTTAACTGCCCTCCGAGATGGCCAGGCAAGCCACTCAGTTGGATAAAACGGTTCCAAGAAACTCTAATAATACCTTCAACATATGGACTGCAGCGGTTTAAGAAGGGGGCTCACCACCCTCTCAAGGACAATTAGGGATGGGCAATAAATGCTGGCCTTGCCAGTTGCGCCCGCATCCCGTGAATTAATTTTAAAAAAGAACCTGTTAGAAGCACGGATGGTTACACCATGCACTCCAGCTGGCGTTAACTGGGCCCCCTCCCGCTTTAGGGGTGCGCCTCATCCGAATGTCGATTAAAACGGGAAAGGGCCCTTGAGCCCCAAGCAGAGGGGGAAGCATCCTGCTTGCTTTGTAACTGCGGGAATCGGGCGGGTAGGGTTAAAACTTGTCCTATTCGCTCCACCTCCCCCCACTCCCCCCAGCGATGAATTGGTTGCTCCGAGAATGTGGAGGCGAGATGCTGTAGAAACGCAATGTTGGCACGAACTCCCGTCACACACCGAGGGCCGTGTGCCCCCCCAGCTCCGTTAAGGCCACAAGTTGCCGGTTACCTGTTCGTTGGGTTCCACTCAGTGGAGTGCTCTCCCTCGCATCGATCACGCAGTAGACCTGCACCAGGTATTCAGTACCAGGCTGGAGCCCTGAGGGACAGTCAATGCCTTTAGATTAGATCAAAATGTAGGCCCCTCTCACCTCCCAAACAAGAAAACCAGCCGGAGTAGTTCCGTTCTATATAAAATCGGGAAACAGCTCGCTCGGTGTCCCTGGGGAGAGAGGGAGTGCTAAGTGCTGACAGTGAGATCTGGCCTTCTCCTCTCCCAAAGGGAACCTGCTTACTGTATATTAGGGCATAACACCATTCCATGGCAAACTACCCCTCCCACCCCCCCCCCCCCCCCGCCCAAGTGTCCTTCCCGCACGTGGAGCGTAGAAAGTGTTGGCTGACTATTTGACCACAGTATGCAGCCCAATCTTATCTTCAACCCAAATCCACTCATGTGGATGGTTCAACCAGGGTCACATATTCCTCCCCCCCACCCACCCATACTCGAGCTTAAGGGATGCTGAGGCCAACTGTTGTGGGCATGGGCCGAGATCAGCAGGTGGTTGGATCAAACCCCCAAGCACTAAAGATTAGTGTCTCACTCACGGAGTAGTGGGGGCACACGTGGAACAGCTTCCCAAGCAAAGGGAGCCAACGCCATGCTAAGGAACTGCTTGATCAGGCAGCTGGAGTGGGAAGTTAAAGGGATGGGCTGAGCTGATCCACTGCGCCAGTGGACATGGTGCGTCCCGGTGCCTCTGGGCCTGGCTGGAGGGGCAGGCCTGTGGCGTCGGTGACGAGCTGCAGGCCCGGATTGAATATGGCGATCTCGGGACGGAGCGCTTCCCTCAGGAGATTCATCGATTGGGTCGAGTCCACGGCAAGGCCTGTGGTAGGAGCGAGATTGATGGGCTGAACGGCCTTTTCGCATTTGGTTCTTTGTCGCGTTCCCCTGGAAACGATCGGGGAACTTTGAAGATCCTGGTCGGGGTAACCTGCTGGTTGTCAGGAGGCGAGATCATTGACAACGTGAGCTGCTGAACTCACTACACTGCAGGGCCAGGGCGAGGCCTAGCATGAAAGATCGGTCACATCGACCCGTGTCCCAGTGCGAGGCTTTACCTCATTGTCCATTGAAGAATAACATTGACAAAAGGTTTAAACTCAACAACACACACGTGCACACAAATACACACATGGACGCACATATATATGCACACACATGCTCGCACACGCACAATAACATGCAAGCATACGCACGTGCTGCGTATACACACACACGCATGTATATATATCCATCCATACACACACGCAAGCACACTGACACACACACTTGCACATTACTCTTCTCGGCCCTCACCAGTCAGTACGACCATGCTGCTGGAAGGTGCGATGGTCAGGACGGTGGTCCCCTCCTCGTCTCCCACTGGGCTGTAGCGCACGAGGAAGTTGCTGAGGTCGATGGAGGCGGGCGCCGACCAGCTGACTCTCATGGTGTCCGCGCCCACGTGGGTGAAGCGCAGGTTGGTGGGAGATGGGACCGCTAGGAGGAAACAGAAAGGCGTCACGGAGAGATCTTGGTGTGGGCCGACGGGTGGAGCCACAGACACGTGCCCCATGTATGTGAGGTAGGACCGTCGGGTTTGCATGCACACACATACACACACTTCCAAACACCCGGCATGTTTACCTTTGACCCTTCCCTGTAATTCAGGCTGGAAAGGGGGCAGTGACATCCAGGTGTCAGGTCTCAAGATGGGGGCACGGGATGTTTCAATGCTAAGTATCCCCTACGGAGCCACATCTTCACAGAAAGGAGCTAGAAATCACGCCCAATCTCTCGGCCACTGTGCATTCGCCAGTTCAAGACCCCACTCCTATTTCCATTAAGTGGGACCCCTCCTCCCATCCCAGGTTAACCAGGTCTGGGATTGCTGGATAATCAGGGAAGACAAGATTTAGCACAGTGTGTTCTGGAAGACTGGAATCTCCCCCACTTCAGACTTCTTCACTTGCAAGCGGTCAAACTCGTTCCAATTTACCTGACTGTATTAAGACGATGGGCAAAGAACTTGCATATTTGTACAGCACCTTTAACCACCTCAGGATGTCTCAAAGCGTTTTACAGCCAATGAAGTACTTTTTTGAAGTGTATTCACTGTTGTAATGTAGGAAACACAACAACCAATTTATGCACAGCAAGCTCCCACAAACAGCAATGACCAGACAATCTTCTTTTTGTTAATGATGTTGGTTAAGGGATAAATACTGTCCAGGACACCGGGGAGAAGGCCTCTACTCTTCTTTGAATAGTGCCGTGGGATCTTTTACATCTACCTGAGAGGGCAGACGAGTGGCCTCGGTTTTAAAGTCTCATCTGAAAGACGGCACCTCCGACAGTGCAGCGCTCGATTTTGTTCTGGCGTGGGACTTGAATCCACAACTTTCTGACTCAGAGGCGAGAGGGCTACAAACGGAGCCACGGTTGACACCTAGGGAGTCACCTGGGGAAGGGAGCTTAATGCTCATGTTTCTATAGATCCGGAGATTAGATTTTTAACCCCTTTCAATTAAAAGGGAACATAGGGACATGAGGAGGCCATTCAGCCCCTCGAACCTGTTCCGCCATTCAATTAGATCATGTCTGATCTGTATCTTAACTCCATTTACCTACCTTGGTTCCGTATCCATTAATACCCTTACCCAACAAAAATCTATCAATCCCAGTTTTGAAATTTTCAATTGACCCCCCAGCCTTAACAGCTTTTTGAGGGAGAGAGTTGCAGATTTCCACTACCCTGTGTGTGAAGAAGTGCTTCCTGACATCACCCCTGAACGGCCTGGCTCGGAGTTGAAGGTTATGCCCCCTCGGTCTGGACCACCATCACGGACGCAACTCCCAGCATGCATTACCCATTGACGTCAATCACAGGCACAAACTGATCTCATGCACACCCGGGGTAGGGGGGATGGGGTTGGGAGAGAGAGAGAGAGAGAAAGAGAGAAAGAGAGAGAGAGAGAAAGCACCCCAGTGCTACACGCATTCAGTTGGCGAGAGCTCGTGGAGAGGAGAGGAGAGACAGGCCACCGACTTCCGCGACAGCATGTAAGCTGTGGGTGGGGGAGGTATCAGAGCAAGGAGAAAAAAAACGAGCTGAAAAAATTCACCGGTTTGCTGCTTTCGAGTGGTCGCGACACTCTCGCCACCCTCTATCAGGGTGATAACACTGATGTCGTAATCTATCCCGGGCTCCAGGCCTTGCACGGTATAGTATCCAGTCGACGTGCTCACAAAGTCTTCGAAAATGGGAACGGACTCCCCCGCCGCTATGACAGTGATGCGGTAGCCAGTAATGGCCGAATAGTTAAGCGGCGTCCATCTCAGGCCGATGGTCGTGTCGCTTACATCAACGAAGGTGAGGTCAGTGAGTTGGGGGATTTCTGGTCAGTTAAACGGCAACAAGGAAGCGTTAAAAGGTGCAAAAAAAACTAAAAATGGAACAGCATGATTTTGTTTTTAAAAGATGATTTAACTGCAAAAGTCGCAAGCATTCGAAAGGTGATATGCAATGGGATCCCCCTCCTAATTGTTATGCAGGTGAAATATAAGCCCTCATTATGACGCGTGCTATCTAACAGTGCGAGGTTTTCATATTAATTAAGAGATATTAATTTTCATGTTAATAAATTTAGAATTTTTCCACTTCCCCCTTCTTCTGAAGGCCTTAATCTGGGGTGTGGCTCCAACCAGTGCCGGCTGTCTTGCCCAAAGAAGCCGTTCTTGGCACCGCGGGTATGAGGCGCCATTTTGTTCCTCCCACCCAGACCCTGCCCCCTCTCCCCCAGCAACCCCCACACACCCCACCTCAAGCCAATGCCCGAGAGCAAGAGTGGCCAGGCAGCGGAGGAGGAGCGGGAAACCCTGGCCGTTTTGCCTCTCAATTCCCCTGTGGGCCACTGGCATTAACTACAGTGCTCTGACAGCCGAGGGCACCTGACCCAGCACAGACCCCGAAATCAAGTCCGGGGCCTTTTCCGGCCAGTTCCATTCTTATCTATCTAATCATAACCAGAGAATCACCTGCAACGGCTTCTCTTCCTGCTCCCGCATCGTTACCTCTGGGGTCCCCCAATTTCTCATCTACATGCTGCCCCTTGGCGACATAATACGAAAACACAGCAAAAGTTTCCACATGCATGCTGACGACACCCAGCTCTACCTCACTACCTCTTCTCTCGATCCCTCCACGGTGTCTAAATTGTCACACTGCTTGTCCGACATGCAGTTCTGGATGAGCAAAAATTTTCTCCAATTAAATATTGGGAAGATCGAAGCCATTGTTTTCGGTCCCCACCACAAACTCCATTCCCTAGCCACTGACTCCATCCCTCTCCCTAACATCTGTCTGAGGCTGAACCACACTGTTCGCAACCTTGGTGTCATATTTGACCCTGAAATGAGCTTCCGACCACATATCCGCAGCATAACAAAGACTGCCTATTTCCACCTCCATAACATCGCCCTTCTCCGTCTCTTGCCTCAGCTCATCTGCTGCTGAAACCCTCATCCATGCCTTTGTTACCTCTAGACTTGACTATTCCAATGCACTCCTAGCTGGCCTCCCACATTCCACCCTATGTAAACTTGAGGTCATCCAAAACTCAGCTGCCCGTGTCCTAACTCGCACCAAGTCCCGTTCACCCATCACCCCTGTGCTCGCTGACCTACATTGGCTCCCGGTTAAGCAGCGCCTTGATTTCAAAATTCTCATCCTTGTTTTCAAATCCCTCCATGGCCTCGCCCCTTCTTATATATCTCTATAATAATCTCCTTCAGCCCCACAACCCCCCCACTGCCCCCCACCCCACCCAGAGATATCTGCGCTCCTCTAATTCTGCCCTCTTGAGGATCCCTGATTATAATCGCTCAACCATTGGTGGCCGTGCCTTCTGTTGCCTCGGCCCTAAGCTCTGGAATTCCCTGCCTAAACCTCTCCACCTCACTACCTCTCTTTCCTCCTTTAACTTTAAGACGCTCCTTAAAACCTACCTCTTTGACCAAGTTTTTGGTCACCTGCCCTAATTTATCCTTATGTCAAATTTTTTGTCTTAAAAAATACTCCTGTGCAGCGCCTTGGGACATTTTACTACGTTAAGGACACTATATAAATACAAGTTGTTGTTGTTATGGCTTTGGTTAATATGCTTGCCTTTTCCAACTGAGCTCCTGATGGCCTCTAAACATAAATCCCCTGTTTGATAATCCCCTGTTTGATATACCGATATAAATTTAGAACCTTTTTCATATCACCTTTACAAACAGTAATGGAAAGCTTTCAATTACTGAATGATCAAAGTTAGTGAAAGGCAGAGCACGCTGCAATGGATTTTTTTTAAACTGAAGCAAATAAAAGCACAGCTCTCAATGGAAGCCATTTTGTGGTGTGGCGTCTGCATTTTAAGCATGAAAATAACGTGCTTCAAATATGGTGTTGAAAGAAAGCAAGTGCGATGGTTCAGAAGCTAAGTTAAGGGCTCCCTGCTCAGGATCTCGGCGTGTCCCAGTCTCAGTCCTCACGCCTACGATGAAAAAAAACCTCAATAACCGTCATGGCTGCCGAACCGCCATGGCCGCCGCGGCTGCTCTCAATTACCTTGGGTTATCACCGTGGATACCGGACGGCTTTCCATGCCGTTCTTGAGGGTGTAAACGCTGACGTTGTATTCGATGCCGGGACTCAGGTTCTCCAGGGTCCAGGAAGTCTGTCCGGGTTCGACGAACTCCTCCAGCAGGTTACCCTGTTGGCCTTCTCTCGGCGCACAGGTCACCCGGTAGCCAGTGATATCTGAATGGCAAACACACACACAAAAAATCATCGCAGTCAAAATGGAAGCACAATCCGTTCAGTGTATATAAAGTGCTGCAGAAGTGGAGAAACATGGGCTTACAGGCTTTGGTCACCCGACTGCCCTCACATTGTGCAGGAGGTGGAGAAGGGGGGGTTTCAAAATACAACTGAGTGTGCAAACGAAAGTAAAAAGGGATGTCTGCAGGAAGCGGGAGTTTTGAAGTGTTTGGCTCCTGATATGAGGCTGTTATCGGCCGGCATGTGATAGGCCCTGGTATTATTGTAGGCCGAGTTGCAATTAATAGTGCAGCTCCGTGCTCCGACACCTGTACGAAGCTGTGTCTCACCTGGCAATATATCGAACGCTGGGAGAATATGGACCAGAGGGGAGGACCCACACTGGTATTAAAAATCGCACTGGGCACTTCTGAAATACGGCTAGACTGCAGTTACACCTTGAACCGCTGCAGTCCATGTGTTATTGTAGTGGATTGATACAACTGAGGGCAGTTAAGAGTCAACCACGTTGGTGTGGGACTGGAGTCAGATATAGACCAGAGCAGGTAAGATGTCCTTCCCTGAAGGACGTTAGTCAACCAGCTGGATTTTTACAACAATCTGACAACTTCATGATCACTTTTATTTGTACCAGTTTTATTTTTTATTTTTTTATTTTTTTAAACTGAATTCAAATTCTCAAACTGCCCTAGTGGGATTTGAACACATTCTCTGGAATACTCATCCAGGAAGACCCTTTTGGGAGAACACAATGGTAGCCGTTACATGACAGGGTGGGAAAGTCAACTCGAGGGTGAAAAGCTACCATTTTCTGCTGGTGCACCTATTGGCGCCGGTCAGTGGACTAATTTGACCATGGGGGGAGGGGGTCCTAGATGGAGGGAGGGATCAAGGCCACAATCTAACTTTAGGATGGCAAGTCGCAGGTCCACAGGGAAGCTAATGGCAAGTAGTGGGCGCGGAGGTTGGGGTGGGGGGGGGGGGGGGGGGGGGTTGGAGAAAGGGTCTGGCCAGGGCCTCAGGCTGGCATTGGATAGTAGACAGTGATTGTGCCAGGAGGAAACCACATGAAGAAGGTGGCATTCTGCGGTGTAACACCACCCTCTTCATCCCTACTTGTTGGACAGGAAAATGGGAAGCTGGGAGGACTGAAACGGTAAGCAACAGTGGGCCAATATGTAGACTATTTAAACTTCACCAGCTTAAACCCAATACCCTGCGTGATGGGAAATGGTGTGACATAATAGTGCAACATAACCTTCATTTAGAAGCATGATTAGTGTGTGCTGATATATTAATGAGCATGGCGCTGCTTGGTCCAAGGCTGAGTCTGTAGGAAAATGGCAGATACATGATGCCAGAGTATTATTCCACTACTAAGGGGAAGGTGTGTGTCCCTTTAAGGAGCCAATGGCATGACTGAAATGCTCCAGTCAAGTACAGGTCGCACTGAAGATCAGAACCCCGACTTTGTTGTTAGGTGGGGAGATCATTTAGGAGGCTTCAGACATTCTGGCTCCAGTGTTGAATGACAGAAATGCATGTTAGATTCCTAAGCGAAAGCCACCCGCAGCCCCCCCCCCACCCCCACCCAGTCAAAAACAATACAAACACCCAAATCTTTGTTGGCCTTTACCTGGTGAGGTTCCCTCTTGCCAAGTCACCGTCAGTTCCCCGGTGTCGGGATGGGATTGGACTTCCAGGTCGGTGGGTGGGGAGAGTTCTACGTAGGCACAAGAAGAGAGTTCACACAATGCCAATTACAACAACAACCTGCATTTATATAGCGCCTTTAACGTGGGAAAACGTCCCAAGGTGCTTCACGGGAGCGTTATCAAACAAAAATTGACACCGAGCCACGTAAGGAGATATTCCAGGTAATCGAGAAAGATCAGGGCTTGGGGGAGGGAGAGGGTGTTGGAGCTCTGCAATCGGGAGGGAGGGAGGGAAGGAAAGATTAGGGTTTGGGAGGGCAGCGGGTGGGCAAGAGCAAGACAACAGACTAGTCCTAAACAAGGCAATACAAGCGCCGGCACAGGCACAATGGGCCGAATGACCTCCTTCTGTGCTATATCATTCTATGATACCATGCGCTCGTGCCATTGCCACTGCTAGTACTGGTACTGGCAGCGTTGTCAGAGCGCTTGGCCATAGTAAGATCAGTGCAGTTGACTCAATCCATTTAATGTCCCATTTAAGGGCTGATTCATAGTGGCAGCCCAACCCTGCTGAGCTCTGCAGTGTTCATCACTTTACACAATTACAATAAACTCACTGAGTTGGGGGTGGGGGTGGGGGGAGGGCTAATTTGGCCTTTGGCTGATAGTGTAAAAGGGACCCGTAATACATCTCTCCCCATTATAATTTCCTGATTTCTGTTTCCACTGAGGTTAATAGACATGAAAATCAGGAGAGACACCTGCCCACGACGGCAAAACCAGTTTCGTGACACAAAATTACCGCAAAACGCGAACGCAAGCAGTTACTGGCTGCTTGAAGGTCCGATAATGCGACAACTTGCGTTTATATAATGCATTTAACGTAGTAAAATGTCCCAAGGCGCTTTACAGGAACGTTATCGGACAAAATTTGACACCGAGCCACGTAAAGAAACAGGTGACCAAAAGCTTCGTAGACTTTAAGAACATAAGAAATAGGAGCAGGAGTAGGGCATACGGCCCTTTGAGTCTGCTCCACCATTCAATAAGATCATGGCTGATCTTCGACCTCAACTCCATTTTCCCGCCCGATCTCCATATCCCTTGATTCCCTTAGTATCCAAAAATCTATCGATCTCAGCCTTGAATATACTCAAAGACTCAGCTTCCACAGCCCTCTGGGGTAGAGAATTCCAAAGATTCACAACCCTCTGAGTGAAGAAGTTCCTCCTCATCTCAGTCTTAAATGGCCAACCCCTTATCCTGAGACTATGCCCCCTAGTTCTAGACACTCCAGTCAGGGGAAACAACCTCTCAGCATCTACCCTGTCAATCCCCCTCAGAATCTTACATGTTTCAAAGAGATTCTCATTCTTCTAAACTCCAGAGAGTATAGGCCCACTCTACACAATCTCTCATCATAGGACAACCCTCACATCCCAGGGATCAATCTAGTGAACCTTCGTTGCACCGCCTCTAAGGCATGCAAGTCCGTTCTCAGATAAGGAGACAAAAACTGTGCACAGTACACCAAAGCCTTGTACAATTGTAAGACTTCCTCACTCTTGTACTCCAACCCCCTTACAGTAATGGCCAACGTGCCATTTGCCTTCCTAATTGCTTGCTGTACCTCCATGCGAACTTTCTGTGTTTCCTGTATGAGGACACCTAAATCTCTGAACAAGGAGTGTCTTAAAGGAGGAGAGAGAGGGAGCAATGCGGAGAGGTTATGTATGGGAGGGAACTCCAGAGCTTAGGGCCTAGATGGTTGAAGGTACGGTGGAGAGAAGGAAATCGGGGATGCACAAGAGGCCACAACTGATGACAGCAGACATCTCGGAGGGTTGTAGGGCAGGAGGAGGTTACAGAGTTGGGAGGGACGAGGCCATCAGCATATAATCATCGTACATTCCTCGCTGGGCGACAGGTCGAAAACTCCCTTTTTTGAGAGACTGCAGTTGGTGAGAGACTCACCGGTGATGACGTTCTTGGTGATGGGACTGTCCCGTTCCTGGTCATTCACCAGCAGTGTAATGGAAATGGTGTACTCTGTGCCGGGGGTTAGGCTGGAGATGATGATGTTCCCGGAGCCGGTGGTCACTTCTCGAGGGACTTCTCCGCCCTGGGAGGGCCTGACTCCGACCTAATAAAATGGCGTGGTGAAAGAGAATCAGATTCCTACAGCATACAGGAGGCCATTCGGCCCATTGTCCCTGTGCCGGCTCTTTGAAAGGGCTATCCAACTAATCCCACTCCCCTGCTCTTTCCCCATAGCCCTGCAAATGTCTCCTTTTTAACTATTTATCCAATTCCCTTTTAAAAGTTACTTTGTATCGGCTTCCACCACCCTTTCAGGCAGTGCATTCCAGATCATAACGACTCGCTGCATAAAAAAAAATTATCCTCATCTTCCCCTTGGATTTTTTGTCCATTATATTAAATCCGTGTCCTCTGGTTACCGACCTCCAGCCAGTGGAAACAGAGTTTCTCCCATTTATACTCTAGCAATACTCCTCGCTCCTCATAAAAACAAAGTCCAATTTCCACCCCCCTCCTCCCCCTGACACCGACTCTCAAAAATTGCACAATTCACAACCACACATCCAAAAACTTGCATTTCTGGGTTTTACGTTGTGTTTTAAAAAAAACTTATATTTATATACAGTACTGTAACGTCTCTCATAAGCTCAGGATGTCCCAAAGCGCTTTACATCCAATGAAATACTTTTGAACTGCAATTTTATTCTAATGTAGGAAACATGACAGCCAATTTGCACAGAGCAAGATCCCACAAACACTGTGATAATGACCAGATAATCTGTTGTTAGTGATGTTGGTTGGGGGCTAAATACTGGCCAGGACACCGGGGAGAACTCCCCTGCTCTTCTTCAAAATAGTGCCATGGGATTTTTTACGTCCACCCGAGAGAGCAGACGGGGTTTTGGTTTAATGTCTCATCCGAAAGACGGCACCTCCAACACTGCAGCGCTCCCTTAGCATTGCACTGGAGTGTCAGCCTAGATTTTGTGCTCAAGTCTCTGGACTGGGGATTTGAACCCACAACCTTCTGACTCGGAAGTGAGAGTGCTGCCCACTGAGCCATGGTTGAGGCTGAAGAAGTTTCTCCTGCCCTGTGTTCTAAATCTTACATATAATCTTGTAATTATGCCCCTCGTTCTTGACCCCTCAAATACTGGAAAAAAATTTTGCTTCTATCTTTCCGGTACCATCCTTTCAAGTTCTTCATGCTGAACATACAATAAATGCTCTTACCTTGAACGATATCCTGGGCATGGGCGTCCAGGTGATTATGATAGCTGTCTCAGTCACCTCAGTGTTAAAGTTAGGTACTGGGCCCATAGCCTCCACTACAATGTGCAAAAAGAACAAATTAAAAACAATTTTGATGGGCTTTAATCAGAGTTTTTTTTTTTGGGTGGGGTGGTGCTGGGTTGATAAATCTCCCAATTCGATAGCTCCATTTCCAAGCCAGACAAATTGGATCTTGGCACAAACTTTTGCAAAAATTTGGACTGTGGAAGAAACCAGATTTGTTTACTGGCTCATTCGCCAAACTGGTGCGGCCAAAACAAAGGCCAATAAAGTAGAAAGGGACCAGTGCTTGCAATTGGCCGTTAGCCACAGCATCTCTTGGTGACCTTGTTCTAAAAACCATGCGTTGGCGGAGCCAATGGGGGGGGGGGGGAAGGAAGGGGTCATGACCCCCCCCCACCCAGCCATTACTTTTGGGTTGGCCAACTTTGTACGTAAAGACTCGGCTAAAACTGACAGCTAATAACTTACTTGTGTAATAGATAATAAGTGGAGGAAGAGGGCAACATGAGAACCTGAAAATAAGTCAAGGGGAAGAAATTAGTGGATTTTTTTTTTTTTTTTTTAAATGGTAATGGAGAAAAATAATAGAACTTAAAATGGACAAACCTTCACGACCTGATGGTTTCCACCCCAGGGAATTAAAAATAACAGGTGAAAAAATTGCCAGTGCATTAATCATAATTATCCAAAGTTCTCTAGATTCAGGGATGGTACCTTTGCAAAACTGTAAAATTGCACAGTACTCCAGGCCCATCAGTTTATCAGTTGTGGGGAAGTAAGTGGAATCTATCAACAAAGACAGAGAGTGACTGAGCACTTGGACAAGGATCAGCTGATCAAAGAGAGTAACTGAAGGGGAGGAGTTTGCTCAGGCCCCTCCCCATCACCCCAGCAACACTCCCCTCAGCCCCCAACCCAAGTAAAAGGGGCCTGTCTGCACTGATTTTCCAAACATAATCTATCCGCTTGACAGAACCACCTCCAGCAGACTGACACACCTCTGCACACCAGGGCTGACCTTGACTTTGGGGTTGCGGCGAGCTGCAAAGTCGCCCGTACCCGCGTAAAGCGGGAGGGGGGGGGTTGTCCGCTATTTTGAGGCTGTGTATTGAGCTGGGGAGCTGCGGGTGCCAAACGGGTGTCCAGATGCAGCTGGCTGGAACAAGGTTAGCCAATATCAGGCCTTCCTGGCCGATGGCAGGGTAAGTGCGGAGCCTGGGGCGGGGGGTCGCAACCTCCTCCTCCATATTTAAATTTAAAGTAGCTATATAAATGCAAGTTGTTGTTGATGATCTATAGCCTGCTGTCACTGATGATCCACCCTTGGTGGAATGGCCTATTGGGTGAGATACCAGAGGTTGCCGGTGAGCCCCAGGAAGAGTCGGCAGGGGCAGAGTGGGGCGTGGGATGGGGAGGGTTGGCGGTGGTAGGGATGGCAAAGGGAGAGAAAGGTTCAGAATTGATCGCAGCGAGCAGAAGACTTACGAGTTGTTAGTATACTGTGGACTCTCTGGCTTGGCAGGTCGCCTTGCTTTGCAGTGAGAGCGACTACATACTCAGTCCCGGGTAGCAGCCTCTGCAGCTGGTGGTGGGTAGCACTCGGCTTGAGCTTGAGCGTTTTGGGTTGCCCGTCGGTTGTCGGGCCCCAGGTCAGGAGGTAGCCGGTAATTCTGGCTTGAGGCGCTGTCCAGGTCACCAGCACCGTGGTCTCCGTGATGTTTCCGAACTCGAGGTCGGTTGGAGCGTCGAGTTCTGTTTGAAAAATACAAAAAAACACGTTGGGTATTACATCACCAAAACAGTGCGATACCCTGAATAGGAGCACAAGGCCCGAAGGGATTACAGGTACAAGACTAAGTTCCCAGCAGTAGACAACTCTTAATAAGGACCCCAGGTCTGGAAGGAAGGTAGGAATGACAGACTTGCATTTAATTAGCACCTTTCATGACCTCAGGACGTCCCAACATGCTTTACAGCCGATGAAGTACTTTTCAAGTGTAGTCACTGTTGTAATGTAGGAAATGCGTAAGCCAATTTGGGCACAGCAAGCTCCCACAGACAGCAACGTGATAATGACCAAATAATCTGTTTTTGTGATGCAAGTTGAGGGATAATTATTGGCCAGGACACTGGGGAGAACTCCCCTGCTCATCTTTGAAAAAGTGCCATGGGATCTTTTATGTCCACCTGAGAGAGCAGATGGTGCCTCGGTTTAACACCTCATCGAAAAGATGGCACCTCCGACAGTGCAGCACTCTTGAGTCAGAATGCTGTGGGTTCAAGTCCCACTACAGGGACTGGAGCAGAAAATCCAGGCTGACACTTCAGTGCAGTACTGAGGGAGTGCTGTGCTGTCGGAGGTGCCATCTTTCAGATGAGACGTTAAACCAAGGTCCCTCTGTGGTGGATGTAAAAGATCTTATGACACTATTTTGAAGAAGAGCAGGAGAGTTCTCCCCGGTGTCCTGGCCAATGTTTGGCTTATCCCTTAACCAACATCACTAAAAACAGATTAATCTGGCCAATATCACGTTGCTGTTTGTGGGAGCTTGCTGTGCACAAATTGGTTGCCATGTTTCCTACATTACAACAGTGGCTACACTTAAAAAAGTACCTCATTGGCTGTAAAGCGCTTTGGGACGTCCTGAGGTCATGAAAGGCACTATACAAATGCAAGTTCTTTCTTTAAACAGTTTCGCCACATTTGTATTCAGTCCCAGTGGTAATCCACGGATTATGACCTTCTGCCCTCTTCCATCAGAGCAGTTTCGATACGTTAGGTTGCCAGTGCAGCTAACGGCTGGAAGCAGCTAGGCTCAGGAGCGGAGCGGACAAGAGCCAGCCCGACAGGGAGAGGGGGGTGGGGGGATGCAGCTCGCCGCTGCCCAGTGTCTCTGCTAGTTCCAGGCTTCCCAGGGCAGCAAGTCCACTCACTCTCGTAAATCAGTATCAACGAAAGGGGCTCAAAACCAATGGGATTTGTGCAACTGTAACAAAACAATAGTTATTTACTAACCGAAATCTATCGAGAGCCACAAAAGGGAACTGGATAAATACTTGAAAAGGATAAAGTTACAGGGCTATGGGGAAAGAGCAGGGGAGTGGGACTAATTGGAGAGTTCTTTCAAAGAGCCGGCACAGGCATGATGGGCCAAATGGCCTCCTTCTGCGCTGCAAGATTCGACAAAGTAATCAAAATGTGATATATTTTTCTCATTCCTCCCTCCTTCTCTCTTTCTTGCTGGTATATGGTTCCGCGGCGCTGGCAGCTCTCGCTGCTCTTTGCTCAAGTGCCCATTGAGGGTGACTGGATCATTGATTGTCGAGGTGGCATCCGACCATGAGGGGCATCACCCCCGAGCCCAATCCTGTCGTCGTGTGATGTCTCGCACGTATGCTTCCCAGCAGGGAAGTCCCCAAATGGCGATCAGGAGCAGGAACCCCCTTGGGTGATATTCAGCTCTCCACCCACCACCCCACCTCTAACCAAAAGGGTGCTGGGGCCAATTGCAACCGTCGGTCTGGCCAGCCTCGGCTAACTCAGCACTTACTGGTGGTTTGCTCCCCGATCAGCGGGGTGCTCTCGGCCTCGCGGTTCACGGCGTACACCTGGAAGCGGTAGGTGGTCCCGGGCAGTAGGCTGCTGACCTCGGCAAAGTTGTTCCTGGAGCTGGGCAGTTGGAAGGCAGGCTGACTGGGCTCGCCGAGTGGGATGATGGTGATGCGGTAGCCAGTGATCTCGGTATTCGGCGTGCTCCACATGATGGTAATCTTGGTCTCGGTGACATCGATGAACTGCAGGTTCGTGGGAGCCGCCACGACAACTGGAAGAGAGACTTGTGGTGAGAAAGGCCGAAACGCAGCAATTTTTATCCCCTCCTCTCCTCCACTTTCCCATCCTCCTCCTCCATATTCTCTTGCTCCTCCTTCCGTCTCTCATTTTCTCCTTCCCCTCCTCCATATTCTCTTCCTCCTCCACCTCTCCTTCCTCCATATTCTCTTCCTCCCTTTCCACATTCACCTCCTCCATAGCCTTTTCCTCTTCCTCCCTTTCCCCCATTCCCTTCCTCCTCCTCCTCCCTTCCCCCTCACACTCTCCTCCCTTTCCAGCTCCTCCTCTTCACCTCTTCCCCCTCCCCCCTTCTGAGAAGGCTTTCCACTATTTCAGCTGCTAGGGATAGCAACAAGACATAACAACCTTATCCCCTTATAATCACTTAACCCTCTCTCCCGCTCACCCCAGCTCTATTCACACCATCCTACTTAATGAAAGCAACAATCTCCTGTCCCTTCCCCCACCCCCTTATTGTGCCCGCGGTCAACTGTGTCGCAGTGTTGGTTTTTTGGCAGCACTTCACCCAGTAGGCCACTCTTCCAGTACGAGTCCACATATAGTCCTGTCCTGTCACAGTGTGAACTGGCATTCTCTCGTACTATCACAGTTTGAAACACTCTCTCTCTCTCTCTGTCCCTTCACAGTGTGAACTGGCACTCTCTCTCTCTCTGTCCTGTCACAGTTTGAACTGACACTCTCTCTCTCTGTCCCGTCACAGTGTGAACTGACACTCTCTCTCTCTGTCCTGTCACAGTGTGAACTGGCTCTTTCTCTCGTACTGTCACAGTTTGAACTGACACTCTCTCTCTCTGTCCTGTCACAGTTTGAACTGACTCTCTCTCTCTCTCTGTCCTGTCACAGTTTGAACTGACACTCTCTCTCTCTGTCCTGTCACAGTGTGAACTGTCTCTCTCTCTCTCTCTCCATGTCCTGTCACAGTTTGAACTGGCACTCTCTCTCTCTGTCCTGTCACAGTGTGAACTGTCTCTCTCTCTCGCTCCCTCTCTGTCCTGTCAGTGTGAATTGACACTCTCTCTCCCTCCCTCTCTCTCTCTGTCCTGTCACAGTGTGAACTGACACTCTCTCTCGTCCTGTCACAGTGTGAACTGACACTCTCTCCATGTCCTGTCACAGTGTGAACTGGCACTCTCTGTCCAGTCACAGTGTGAACTGTCTCTCTCTCTCCCTCCCTCTCTCGCTCTGTCCTGTCACAGTGTGAACTGACACTCTCTCTCTGTTCTGTCACAGTGTGAACTGACACTCTCTCTCTGTCCAGTCACAGTGTGAAATGACACTCTCTCTCCATGTCCTGTCACAGTGTGAACTGGCACTTCTCTCCATGTCCTGTCACAATGTGAAGTGACACTCTCTCGCTCTGTCCTGTCACAGTGTGAACTGACACTCTCTCGCTCTGTCCTGTCACAGTGTGAACTGACACTCTCTCTCGTACTGTCCTGTCACAGTTTGAACTGACACTCTCTCTCTCTCTGTCCTGTCACAGTGTGAACTGACACACTCTCGCTCTGTCCTGTCACAGTGTGAACTAACACTCTCTCTCTCTGTCCTGTCACAGTGTGAACTGACACTCTCTCTCTCTCTGTCCTGTCACAGTGTGAACTGACACTCTCTCTCGTACTGTCCTGTCACAGTGTGAACTGGCACTCTCTCTCTCTGTCCTGTCAGAGTGTGAACTGACACTCTCTCTCTCTCTGTCCTGTCACAGTTTGAACTGACACTCTCTCTCTCTGTCCTGTCAGAGTGTGAACTGACACTCTCTCTCGTACTGTCCTGTCACAGTGTGAACTGGCACTCTCTCTCTCTGTCCTGTCAGAGTGTGAACTGACACTCTCTCTCTCTCTGTCCTGTCACAGTTTGAACTGGCACTCTCTCTCTCTCTGTCCTGTCAGTGTGAACTGACACTCTCTCTCTCTGTCCTGTCACAGTTTGAACTGGCACTCTCTCTCCATGTCCTGTCACAGTGTGAACTGGCACTCTCTCTCTCCATGTCCTGTCACAATGAGAACGGACACTCTCTCTCTCTCTGTCCTGTCACAGTGTGAACTGACACACTCTCTCTCTCTCTCTCTCTCTGTCCTGTCACAGTTTGAACTGACACTCCCTCTCTGTCCAGTCACAGTGTGAACTGACACTCTCTCTCCATGTCCAGTCACAGTGTGAACTGGCACTCTCTCTCTCTCGTCTTGTCAGTGTGAACTGACACTCTCTCTCCATGTCCAGTCACAGTGTGAACTGGCACTCTCTCTCTCTCTCTCGTCTTGTCAGTGTGAACTGACACTCTCTCTCTCTCTCTCTCTCGTCCTGTCACAGTGTGAACTGACACTCTCTCTCTCTCGTCCTGTCACAGTGTGAACTGACACTCTCTCTCCATGTCCAGTTACAGTGTGAACTGACACACTCTCTCTCTCTCTCGTCCAGTCACAGTGTGAACTGACACTCTCTCTCTCCATGTCCAGTCACAGTGTGTACTGACACTCTCTCTCTCTGTCCTTTCAGTGTGAACTGGCACTCTCTCTCTCGTCCTGTCACAGTGTGAACTGTCTCTCTCTCTCTCTGTCCTGTCAGTTTGAACTGACACTCTCTCTCTCTGTCCTGTCACAGTGTGAACTGACACTCTCTCTCTCCATGTCCAGTCACAGTGTGAACTGACACTCTCTCTGTCCTTTCAGTGTGAACTGGCACTCTCTCTCTCTGTCCTGTCACAGTGTGAACTGACACTCTCTCTCTGTCCAGTCACAGTGTGAACAGACATTCTCTCTCTGTCCAGTCACAGTGTGAACTGACACTCTCTCTCCATGTAGTGTCACAGTGTGAACTGATACTCTCTCTCTCTGTCCTGTCACAGTGTGAACTGGCACAGCTGGCACTCTCTCTCCATGTCCTGTCACAGTGTGAACTGACACACTCTCTCCATGTCCTGTCACAGTGTGAACTGACACTCTCTCTCTCTCTGTCCTGTCACAGTGTGAACTGGCACTCTCTCTCCATGTCCTGTCACAGTGTGAACTGACACTCTCTCGCTCTGTCCTGTCACAGTGTGAACTGGCACTCTCTCTCCATGTCCTGTCACAATGTGAACTGACACTCTCTCTCTCTGTCCTGTCACAGTGTGAACCGACACTCTCTCGCTCTCTGTCCTGTCACAGTGTGAACTGACACTCTCTCTCTCTGTCCTGTCACAGTGTGAACTGACACTCTCTCTCTCTCTCTGTCCTGTCACAGTGTGAACTGACACTCTCTCTCGCTCTCTGTCCTGTCACAGTGTGAACTGGCACTCTCTCTCTCTGTCCTGTCACAGTGTGAACTGACACTCTCTCTCCATGTCCTGTCACAGTGTGAACTGACACTCTCTCTCTCTCTCTGTCCTGTCACAGTTTGAACTGGCACTCTCTCTCTCTGTCCTGTCACAGTGTGAACTGACACTCTCTCTCTCTCTCTGTCCTGTCACAGTGTGAACTGACACTCTCTCTCTCTGTCCTGTCACAGTGTGAACTGACACTCTCTCTCTCTCTCTGTCCTGTCACAGTTTGAACTGGCACTCTCTCTCTCTGTCCTGTCACAGTGTGAACTGACACTCTCTCTCTCTCTCTCTGTCCTGTCACAGTTTGAACTGGCACTCTCTCTCTCTGTCCTGTCACAGTGTGAACTGACACTCTCTCCCTCTCTGTCCTGTCACAGTTTGAACTGGCACTCTCTCTCTCTCTCTCTCTGTCCTGTCACAGTTTGAACTGGCACTCTCTCTCTCTCTCTCTCTCTGTCCTGTCACAGTTTGAACTGACACTCTCTCTCTGTCCAGTCACAGTGTGAACTGGCAATCTCTCTCTCTCGTCTTGTCACAGTGTGAACTGACACTCTCTCTCTCTCTTGTACTGTCACAGTGTGAACTGACACTCTCTCTCTCTCTCTCGTCCTGTCACAGTGTGAACTGACACTCTCTCTCTCTCGTCCTGTCACAGTGTGAACTGACACTCTCTCTCTCCATGTCCAGTTACAGTGTGAACTGACACTCTCTCTCTCTCGTCCTATCACAGTGTGAACTGACACGCTCTCTCTTTCTTGTACTGTCAGTGAACTGACACACTCTCTCTCTCTCTCTCGTCCAGTCACAGTGTGAACTGACACTCTCTCTCCATGTCCAGTCAGTGTGAACTGACACTCTCTCTCTCTGTCCTGTCACAGTGTGAACTGACGCTCTCTCTCTCTCTGACCTGTCAGTGTGAACTGACACTCTCTCTCGTCCTGTCACAGTGTGAACTGACACTCTCTCTCTGTCCAGTCACAGTGTGAACTGACACTCTCTCTCGTCCTGTCACAGTGTGAACTGACACTCTCTCTCTGTCCTGTCACAGTGTGAACTGACACTCTCTCTCTGTCCAGTCACAGTGTGAACAGACACTCTCTCTCTGTCCTGTCACAGTGTGAACAGACACTCTCTCTCTCTCATGTCGTCAGTGTGAACTGACACTCTCTCTCCATGTCCTGTCACAGTGTGAACTGACACTCTCTCTCGTCCTGTCACAGTGTGAACTGACACTCTCTCTCTCTGTCCTGTCGCAGTGTGAACTGGCACTCTCTCTGTCCTGTCAGTGTGAACTGGCACAACTGGCACTCCCTCTCCATGTCCTGTCACAGTGTGAACTGATACTCTCTCTCCATGTCCTGTCACAATGTGAACTGACACTCTCTCTCTGTCCTGTCACAGTGTGAACTGACACTCTCTCTCTCTGTCCTGTCACAGTGTGAACTGACACTCTCTCTCTCCATGTCCTGTCACAGTGTGAACTGGCACTCTCTCTCCATGTCCTTTCACAGTGTGAACTGACACTCTCTCTCTCTGTCCTGTCACAGTTTGAACTGGCACTCTCTCTCCATGTCCTGTCACAGTGTGAACTGACACTCTCTCTGTCCTGTCACAGTTTGAACTGACACTCTCTCTCTCTGTCCTGTCAGTGTGAACTGACACTCTCTCTCCATGTCCAGTCACAGTGTGAACTGGCACTCTCTCTCTCTCTCGTCTTGTCACAGTGTGAACAGACACTCTCTCTCTCGTCCTGTCACAGTGTGAACTGACACTCTCTCTCTCTGTCCTGTCACAGTGTGAACTGACACTCTCTCTCTCTGTCCTGTCAGTTTGAACTGACACTCTCTCTCTCTGTCCTGTCAGTGTGAACTGACACTCTCTCTCTCTGTCCTGTCAGTGTTAACTGACGCTCTCTCTCTCTCTGTCCTGTCAAAGTGTTAACTGACACTCTCTCTCTCTGTCCTGTCACAGTGTGAACTAACACTCTCTCTCTTGTACTGTCACAGTGTGAACTGACACTCTCTCTGTCCTGTCACAGTGTGAACTGACACTCTCTCTCTCCATGTCCAGTCAGTGTGAACTGACACTCTCTCTCTGTCCTGTCACAATGTGAACTGACACTCTCTCTCTCTGTCCTGTCACAGTGTGAACTGACACTCTCTCTCCATGTCCTGTCACAGTGTGAACTGACACTCTCTCTCCATGTCCTGTCACAGTGTGAACTGACACTCTCTCTCTGTCCTGTCACAATGTGAACTGACACTCTCTCTCTCTGTCCTGTCACAGTGTGAACTGACACTCTCTCTCTGTCCTGTCACAATGTGAATTGACACTCTCTCTCCATGTCCTGACAGTGTGAACTGACACTCTCTCTCTGTCCTGTCACAATGTGAACTGACACTCTCTCTGTCCTGTCACAGTGTGAACTGACACTCTCTCTCTCCATGTCCAGTCAGTGTGAACTGACACTCTCTCTCTCTGTCCTGTCACAGTGTGTACTGACACTCTCTCTCTCTGTCCTGTCACAGTGTGAACTGACACTCTCTCTCTCTGTCCTGTCACAGTTTGAACTGACACTCTCTCTCTCTCTGTCCTGTCACAGTTTGAACTGACACTCTCTCTCTCTCTCTCTGTCCTGTCACAGTTTGAACTGGCACTCTCTCTCCATGTCCTGTCACAGTGTGAACTGACACTCTCTCTCTCTCTGTCTGTCCTGTCAGTGTGAACTGACACTCTCTCTCTCTGTCCTGTCACAATGTGAACTGACACTCTCTCTCCATGTCCTGACAGTGTGAACTGACACTCTCTCTCTGTCCTGTCACAATGTGAACTGACACTCTCTCTGTCCTGTCACAGTGTGAACTGACACTCTCTCTCTCCATGTCCAGTCAGTGTGAACTGACACTCTCTCTCTCTCCTGTCACAGTTTGCACTGACACTCTCTCTCTGTCCAGTCACAGTGTGAACAGACACTCTCTCTCCATGTCCAGTCACAGTGTGAACTGACACTCTCTCTCTCTGTCCTTTCAGTGTGAACTGGCACTCTCTCTCCATGTCCTGTCACAGTGTGAACTGACACTCTCTCTCTCTGTCCTTTCAGTGTGAACTGGCACTCTCTCTCCATGTCCTGTCACAGTGTGAACTGACACTTTCTCTCGTCCTGTCACAGTGTGAACTGACACTCTCTCGCGGCCTGTCACAGTGCGAACTGACACTATCTCTCTGTCCAGTCACAGTGTGAACTGGCACTCTCTCTCTCTGTCCAGTCACAGTGTGAACTGGCACTCTCTCTCTCTGTCCAGTCACAGTGTGAACTGACATTCTCTCTCTCTGTCCTGTCAGTGTGAACTGACACTCTCCCTCTCTGTCCTGTCACAGTGTGAACTGACACACTCTCTCTCTGTCCTTTCAGTGTGAACTGGCACTTTCTCTCTCGTCCTGTCACAGTGTGAACAGTCTCTCTCTCTCTCTCTCTCTCTGTCCTGTCAGTTTGAACTGACACTCTCTCTCCCTGTCCTGTCACAGTGTGAAATGACACACTCTCTCTCTGTCCTGTCAGTGTTAACTGACGTTCTCTCGCTCTGATCTGTCACAGTGTGAACTGACACTTTCTCTCGTCCTGTCACAGTGTGAACTGACACTCTCTCTCCATGTCCAGTCACAGTGTGAACTGACACTCTCTCTCTCTGTCCTTTCAGTGTGAACTGGCACTCTCTCTCCATGTCCTGTCACAGTGTGAACTGACACTCTCTCTCTCTGTCCTTTCAGTGTGAACTGGCACTCTCTCTCCATGTCCTGTCACAGTGTGAACTGACACTCTCTCTCTCTGTCCTTTCAGTGTGAACTGGCACTCTCTCTCCATGTCCTGTCACAGTGTGAACTGACACTCTCTCTCTCTGTCCTGTCACAGTGTGAACTGACACTCTCTCTCTCTGTCCTTTCAGTGTGAACTGGCACTCTCTCTCCATGTCCTGTCACAGTGTGAACTGACACTCTCTCTCTCTGTCCTTTCAGTGTGAACTGGCACTCTCTCTCCATGTCCTGTCACAGTGTGAACTGACACTTTCTCTCGTCCTGTCACAGTGTGAACTGACACTCTCTCGCGGCCTGTCACAGTGCGAACTGACACTATCTCTCTGTCCAGTCACAGTGTGAACTGGCACTCTCTCTCTCTGTCCAGTCACAGTGTGAACTGGCACTCTCTCTCTCTGTCCAGTCACAGTGTGAACTGACATTCTCTCTCTCTGTCCTGTCAGTGTGAACTGACACTCTCCCTCTCTGTCCTGTCACAGTGTGAACTGACACACTCTCTCTCTGTCCTTTCAGTGTGAACTGGCACTTTCTCTCTCGTCCTGTCACAGTGTGAACAGTCTCTCTCTCTCTCTCTCTCTCTGTCCTGTCAGTTTGAACTGACACTCTCTCTCCCTGTCCTGTCACAGTGTGAAATGACACACTCTCTCTCTGTCCTGTCAGTGTTAACTGACGTTCTCTCGCTCTGATCTGTCACAGTGTGAACTGACACTTTCTCTCGTCCTGTCACAGTGTGAACTGACACTCTCTCTCCATGTCCAGTCACAGTGTGAACTGACACTCTCTCTCTCTGTCCTTTCAGTGTGAACTGGCACTCTCTCTCCATGTCCTGTCACAGTGTGAACTGACACTCTCTCTCTCTGTCCTTTCAGTGTGAACTGGCACTCTCTCTCCATGTCCTGTCACAGTGTGAACTGACACTCTCTCTCTCTGTCCTTTCAGTGTGAACTGGCACTCTCTCTCCATGTCCTGTCACAGTGTGAACTGACACTTTCTCTCGTCCTGTCACAGTGTGAACTGACACTCTCTCGCGGCCTGTCACAGTGCGAACTGACACTCTCTCTCTGTCCAGTCACAGTGTGAACAGACACTCTCTCTCTCTGTCCTTTCAGTGTGAACAGACACTCTCTCTCTGTCCTGTCACAGTGTGAAATAACACACTCTCTCTCTGTCCTGTCACATTGTGAAGTGACACTCTCTCTCCATGTCCAGTCACAGTGTGAACTGACACTCTCTCTCGTCCTGTCACAGTGTGAACTGACAAAACTGGCACTCTCTCTCCATGTCCTGTCAGTGTGAACTGGCACTCTCTCTCTCTCTCTCTCTCTCTCTCTCTCTCTGTCCTGTCAGTGTGAACTGGCACTCTCTCTCTCTGTCCTGTCACAGTGTGAACTGACAAAACTGGCACTCTCTCTCCATGTCCTGTCAGTGTGAACTGGCACTCTCTCTCCATGTCCTGTCACAGTGTGAACTGACACTCTCTCTCCATGTCCTTTCAGTGTGAACTGGCACTCTCTCTCTCTGTCCTGTCACAGTGTGAACTGGCACTCTCTCTCTCTCTCTCTCTCTCTCTCCATGTCCTGTCACAGTGTGAACTGACACTCTCTCTCTGTCCTGTCCCAGTGTGAACTGACACTCTCTCTCTCTGTCCTGTCAGTGTGAAATGACACTCTCTCTCCATGTCCTGTCACAGTGTGAACTGACACTCTCTCTCCATGTCCTTTCAGTGTGAACTGGCACTCTCTCTCTCTGTCCTGTCACAGTGTGAACTGGCACTCTCTCTCTGTCCAGTCACAGCGTGAACTGGCACTCTCTCTCTCTCTCTCTCTCTCTCTCCATGTCCTGTCACAGTGTGAACTGACACTCTCTCTCTCTCTCTCTCTGTCCAGTCACAGCGTGAACTGGCACTCTCTCTCTCTCTCTCTCTCTCTCTCCATGTCCTGTCACAGTGTGAACTGACACTCTCTCTCTCTCTCTCTCTGTCCTGTCCCAGTGTGAACTGACACTCTCTCTCTTGTACTGTCAGTGTGAACTGACACTCTCTCTCGTCCTGTCACAGTGTGAACTGACACTCTCTCTCTCTCTCTCTCTCTGTCCTGTCACATTGTGAACTGGCACTCTCTCTCTCTCTGTCCTGTCACAGTGTGAACTGGCACTCTCTGTCCTGTCACAGTGTGAACTGACACACTCTCTCTGTCCTGTCAGTGTGAACTGACACTCTCTCTCTCTGTCCTGTCACAGTGTGAACTGACACTCTCTCTCTGTCCTGTCAGTGTGAACTGACACTCCCTCTCTGTCCTGTCAGTGTGAACTGACACTCCCTCTCTGTCCTGTCAGTGTGAACTGACACTCTCTCTCTGTCCTGTCAGTGTGAACTGACACTCCCTCTCTGTCCTGTCAGTGTGAACTGACACTCTCTCGTCCTGTGTCAGTGTGAACTGGCACTCTCTCGTCCTGTGTCAGTGTGAACTGGCACTCTCTCGTCCTGTGTCAGTGTGAACTGGCACTCTCTCGTCCTGTGTCAGTGTGAACTGGCACTCTCTCGTCCTGTGTCAGTGTGAACTGGCACTCTCTCGTCCTGTGTCAGTGTGAACTGGCACTCTCTCGTCCTGTGTCAGTGTGAACTGGCACTCTCTCGTCCTGTGTCAGTGTGAACTGGCACTCTCTCGTCCTGTGTCAGTGTGAACTGGCACTCTCTCGTCCTGTGTCAGTGTGAACTGGCACTCTCTCGTCCTGTGTCAGTGTGAACTGGCACTCGCTCTCTGTCCTGTGTCTGTTTAAACTGGCACTCTCTCTGTCCTGTCAGTTTGAACTGGCACTCTCTCGTCCTGTGTCAGTTTGAACTGACACTCTCTCTTGTCCTGTGTCTGTTTAAACTGGCACTCTCGCTGTCCTGTCAGTTTGAACTGACACTCTCTCTCTCTGTCCTGTCAGTTTGAACTGGCACTCTCTCGTCCTGTGTCAGTGTGAACCGGCACTCTCGTGTCCTGTCACAGTCTTTCATACGATGCAGTTACTCTCTGAGCCACTTAATGGAAGCAATACATCTGGGATCCTATCTCCCTTTGTCTCTAATCTGCACTACTTACACCGTTTGCTGCCGAAATTTCATTACGAATTGATTCATAAATTATGTTTATAATTGTTCCACATTTTAATGTAACTTTTGCGAATTTCCTTGGCGATTCTCCCGCTCCGCTGTAACTTTGTCTGAACCGCCCTGGTTTAGCTTTTTAAACCAGGAACCTGCCTAGTTTACAGAGACGGAGTGGTAGATACCTTGAGGCAGTTTGCCCTGTAGTTTTAATAGGGAAAAACCTTCAAACTTGGTAAAATGGAAGCTAGTTATCAGCCGTGTCTCAGTGGGCAGCACCCTCGTCCCCTGAGTCAGCAGGTTGTGGGCTCAAGTTCCACTCCAGAGACTGGAGCACAAAAATCTAAGCTGACACTGCCTGTGGTGCAGGACTGAGGGAGTGCTGCACTGCCATCATTGAGCTGAGGCCCTGTCTGCCTGTTCGGGTGGATGTAAAAGATTCCTTGGCATGATTCGGAGGAAGAGCAGCGGAGATCTCCTGATGTCCCTCTAACCAACACCTGCGCATGTCTCATTGCTGCTTGCGGGAGCTTGCTGTGCGCAAATTGGCTGAGCCACATTTCACTACATTACAGCAGTGACTGCACTTGAAAAGTTGGCTGTAAAGCGCCTTGGGACGTCCTGAGGCTGTGAAAGGCGAGGATCCCAAACTAAAGCAAAGGGAAGGCTGATGGAAAAGGGCCCGCCAAGGGCAGGAAGTTTTGGACTGGGGAGAACTTTGTACCCAGTACCGACAGTTCATGCCTCAGCCCTCTCAAGGCAAACAGCCTCGTCATCAGAGGAAGGCAGATTTTATCATCAGGCAATAGCTTCGCTGCGGAATCTTGACTGCAGACAGCTCGCTGCGCCGAGTAATCATTCGTCAGTCTCACTTGGAGGCAGACAGCACAATCTTGGTATCGTTAGACTTCATCAGACAAGGGAGATTGCTGGCAGAATAGCTTTGTCCCTATATGGTCATGGAGGCTTGGAATAGGCCAGGCTGAGGCAGAACAAAAACCCGGAGAGCTTTCCGTGCATTCCTCTCTCCCTCTGTTCTTGCGGTCTAGCCACCCGACTATTCCCAAGGGAACGCAAGCGGATACTTCAGGGTGATCTCGATTACAGTACGGAGGAAGGGCACGGAGACCGTTAGGATTTTCTCTCGGCAGTCAGCCGGCATCAGCTGCTTTCTGTCCACTCGTCCTCCGCCGCCCCCACCTCCACTCCCCCAACCCATGGCGACATTATTGACCTTCGGTCCGCCCACTTCACTTCAAATTGCTTTCTGCCAAAACAACATTACACAATTTTCGAAAGCGGCTTTTATCAGCAGAACTCTTTAATTGAAGAGAGAGAGAAAAAAAACAGGTCTTGCTGGCAGGGATTTATGAGCGAACGTTCAACAAATCTTTGTGCTCCCAGGGAATTGTTCCCCATTGCCTTTTGGCGGTTGAAAGGGTAGCTCTAACTCAGTAAACGCTCGACACAATACTTTACATAGGATTTACAGCACAGAAACAGGCCATTCAGCCCAACTGGTCTGTGCCGGTGTTTATGCTCCACGCGAGCCTCCTCCCGCCCCTCTTCACCTCACTCATCATCCTCATCAGTATGTCCGCCACTTTTGATTCCTTTCCCTGCCGCCCAGAGGGGAGAGTGCCACGGCTAAAGGGACTTTGTTGGCTGCAAAGCGCTTTGGGACGTCCTGAGATTGTGTAAAGCGTTATATACACATGCAAGTTCCTTCTTTCTTACAAGTTTCTTCTGCAGGGAAAACGAACCCCCACCCACCCCAACCGCAGCCTCTTGGGTCTAGCCAGATGAAGGCATTTAAATCACAAGACCACCCCCCCTGACCTCATGACCTTTGGTGGGGTTGTTGGCAAAAATCCAAGGCAGTCACACCAAGGTGTGTTACCCTGTGGATTTTCAGTTAGAAAGAAAGAACTTGCATTTCTATAGCATCTTTCACTACTTCAGGACATACCAAAGTGCTTTACAGCCAATGAAGTACTTTTCGAAGTGTAGCCACAGTTATGTAGGAAACACGGCAGCCAATTTGCACGCAGCAAGCTCCCACAAACAGCAATGTGATAATGACCAAATAATCTGTTTTTAGTGATGTTGGCTGAGGGATCAAAATTGGCCAGGACACTGGGGAGAACTCTTCTGCGGGAAAATAGTGCCATGGATTCTTTTATATCCACCCAAGAGGGCAGACGGGGCCTCGGTTTAACATCGCATCTGAAAGACAGCACCTCAGACAGTGCAGCACTCTGTCAGCACTGCACTGGAGTGTCAGCCTAGATTTTGTGCTCAAGTCTCTGGAGTGGGGCTTGAATCTACAACCTTCTGATTCAGAGGCGAGAGCGTTGCCCACTGAGTCACGGCTGTCCCCTTCTATAGAGAATCAAGCCAATAGTTCCATCTAGAAGGCTTTCAAGTGAAAAGGGTCAAGCCATTTTGGACCACTAGTGGGCATTCGTCTCATCGAACCTGCAGTTGGGAGTTTTGCTTTTGCAACAGTGCCACATGAATCAGTGCGCTACCCGAGATCCCGTCTCGACCACGGGCAACTCAATCCCCATTCACTGTCCCTTCCCACCGTTCCTCCAGCCTTTTCCTCTTGCGTGGCCTCCAGCATCTGAAGCTGACCCTTTGGAAAACTCCCTCTAACCCAATCGGCTTTGCTGATGTCTCTCTTCCTTCGAAAAGGCTCTTAACAAGACTAACCACTTCAACCATTTCTTTGGTACTTCCCACCGCCCCCATTCTAACCTTCTCTTCCATCTGCCTGTCCATCCACAAGTAACCTTCCACCCTCCTCTAAACCCTCAGTCACACCCCCACCTCCTCTAAACCCTCAGACACCCCCCCACCTCCTCTAAACCCTCAGTCACACCCCCACCTCCTCTAAACCCTCAGTCACACCCCCACCTCCTCTAAACCCTCAGACATCCCCCCCACCTCCTCTAAACCCTGACACACCCCCACCTCCTCTAAACCCTCAGTCACACCCCCACCTCATCTAAACCCTCAGTCACACCCCCACCTCCTCTAAACCCTCAGTCACACCCCCACCTCCTCTAAACCCTGTCACACCCCCACCTCCTCTAAACCCTCAGACACCCCCCCCACCTCCTCTAAACCCTCAGTCACACCCCCACCTCCTCTAAACCCTCAGTCACACCCCCCACCTCCTCTAAACCCTGACACACCCCCACCTCCTCTAAACCCTCAGACACACCCCCACCTCCTCTAAACCCTCAGACACACCCCCACCTCCTCTAAACCCTCAGACACCCCCCCACCTCCTCTAAACCCTCAGTCACACCCCCACCTCCTCTAAACCCTGACACACCCCCACCTCCTCTAAACCCTCAGACACACCCCCACCCTCCTCTAAACCCTGTCACACCCCCACCTCCTCTAAACCCTCAGACACCCCCCCACCTCCTCTAAACCCTGACACACCCCCACCTCCTCTAAACCCTGACACACCCCCACCTCCTCTAAACCCTGACACACCCCCACCTCCTCTAAACCCTCAGTCACACCCCCACCTCATCTAAACCCTCAGTCACACCTCCACCTCCTCTAAACCCTCAGTCACACCCCCACCTCCTCTAAACCCTCAGACACCCCCCCACCTCCTCTAAACCCTCAGTCACACCCCCACCTCCTCTAAACCCTCAGACACACCCCACCTCCTCTAAACCCTCAGACACCCCCCACCTCCTCTAAACCCTCAGTCACACCCCCACCTCCTCTAAACCCTGACACACCCCCACCTCCTCTAAACCCTCAGACACACCCCCACCCTCCTCTAAACCCTCAGTCACACCCCCACCTCCTCTAAACCCTGACACACCCCCACCTCCTCTAAACCCTCAGTCACACCCCCACCTCATCTAAACCCTCAGTCACACCTCCACCTCCTCTAAACCCTCAGTCACACCCCCACCTCCTCTAAACCCTCAGTCACACCCCCACCTCCTCTAAACCTCAGACACACCCCCTCCCCCCCCCCCCACCCCCAAGACGGCGCAGGCTGTCGGACTGTCGCTTTGTACCTGGACGTGGAACGCCATCTGTAGTCTGCTGGATGACCAGCGGGACGCTCTCCTGGCTCTCCTCCACGGCGTAGATGCTGATATTGTACTGGACACCAGGGTACAGGTCAGTGAGGGTCAGGTTGGTCGTGGTACTGGGCAAAATGATCTCCGTGCTGGCCCCTTCCACAGAGGGCGTGTACACCACACGGTAACCTTTAGATTGAAGCACAGTTAAGGAGTCAGCTGTGCCCAGCGATGCTGTTACTACCACCCATTTCGTGGAGAGCCATTCAAAAAAAAACTCTTCAAAACTTTTGATTGTCATTTTTACTTCTTTGGTCATTTTTACTCTTTCTCCCTGCACCCCCCCCACCCCCCGCCAACACCCCTCAGTTTATCCCCTCCTTTCTCCTCTCCTTGTGGCAGGGTTTCAGTTCCACGGGCATTGGCCATCTGCCAGTAGCAAGCTCAAATGCCCATTGCATCATGCCAGTGAGTCTTGGGTGGGCTATTCAGCCATGGGGGGGCGGGGGCAATCGCTGCCTACTCCAATCCTGTCCAGAGATACCCAAGGATAGAGATCGACCAGTGACCCACCAGAGACAGACCAGAAACAGGCTAGCGGCAGGTCAGAGACGGTCCAGATGAACATCACGCTTGATGTCGATGGATTATTAACCTCTTATTCTCCAGAAACAGGAGAATTGGTAATTGTAAGTTCAGAATTACTCTTCTAATTAATGTTGCATGAATCGCTACCTGTAAAACTTGTATTTGAATTAAAAAAACATTATTTTGGAAAAGTTTAAATTCTCGGTTGATCTTACCTGTGATTATCCTAAAGAGTTAAGAGAGGCGAAACCTCACACAATCCCTACTGAACGTTGCTTTTAAGAACAGCTGCCTTATCTCTAGAGAGGCTCCACCCTAGTGTATCAGCCATATCACAAGGGTCAACGTACCTGTGATGGGGGCTTGAGGCCTGGACCATTTAACCGTGATGGAGGTCTCGTCGACAAGGTCTACACTGTACTCGGTGGGAGTATCAGGCGCTGTGAGGAAAGGCAGAAGATTATTGAAGGAAATTACAAGTGTTCCTGATCAACAACAAAAAAAAGCACCAATTAAATATCTCTCCTTAGTGACCAACCTGTCGTGGGCGTCCTCGTTAGAATCAGCTTCTCTCCTCCTTCTGAAACTTCAAAAACATTCACCACGTATTTGCGACCAGGCAGCAGGTTAGGAATGGAAACAGATGTGATTGTGTTTGCAACATCTGGAAGTATAAAAAATAAAGACAGTGAAAAGAAGAATGACCTGTCTCATCATGGCCTCCCAGATACCTCTCAAAACACCTCACACACAATACCTGTATATTACTTTTTTGGACTGATTGTTATCCTTACTCACACAAAGTCCCGTTCACCCATCACCCCTGTGCTCTCTGACCTATATTAGCTCCCAGTCCGGTAATACCTCTATTTTAAAATTCTCATCCTTGTTTTCAAATTCCTCCATGAGCTTGTCCCTCCCTATCTCTGTAACCTCCTCCAGCCCTACAACCCTCCGAGATCTCTGCGCTCCTCCAATTCTGCCCTCTTGCGCACCCCGATTTTCATCGCTCTACCATTGGCGGCCGTGCCTTCACCGGCAGCGAGACCAGGACTCCAGGAGAACTGTCTCACCTGCTGAGTACCGTGTACCACCAAAACAGGCCTTGTCGCTGGCGAAGGGATTCCTACCCGTTTTCAGCTGTGGTTCAGTGGGTAGTACTCCTGTCTGTGAGTCAAGAAGGCTGTGGGTTCATAGTCCCCACTCCAGAGACTTGAGCACAAAATCTAGGCTCATGCTTCCAGGGCAGTGCTGAGGGAGTGCTGCATTGTCGGAAACGCCATCTTTCAGATGAGAGGTTAAACCGAGGCCCCGTCTGCTAACTCGGGTGGATGTAAAAGATCCCACAGCACTATTTTGAAGAAGAGCAGGGGAGTTCTCCCTGGTGTCCTGGCCAATATTTATCCCTCAACCAACATCACTAAAACTGATTATCTGGTCATTTATCTCAATGCTGTTTGTGGGACCCTGGCTGTGCGTAAATTGGCTGTTGTGTTTCCCACATTACAACAGTGACTACACTCCAAAAGTACTTCATTGACTGTAAAGCGCTTCGGGACATCCTGAGAGGCGCTATATAAATGCTAGTCTTTCCATTTTTCTTTCTATGACTTTTCTCCCGGGTTGCCGGCAGCAGTGCCCAGGAGATTAATATTCCATCCCTAGAGACTCCAGGGCAATCCTGGAAGGTTGGCAACCCAGCACACCTAAGAGGGAACGGTTCTAAAATCCAGGCTTCAGCAGCATCCCACAGTCCACAGGGCCACAAGCATATGGAGAAATAAGTCCTTCCAGGGCCCCGGCCATGAGATGGGCTGAAAATGGCTTCTTGGCCGAGGAGGCCTCTGGGAGGTGTTACGGGAGATCGAGAGAACTTACTGAGGAAATTCCAGCTCCTTGACCTACACTTACGGCCTCCACTTGGTCCCAAGTCACACGGTTCGGAACAAAGTGGGTACAGCTGCTGAAGGGAGGTCTTACCGAGGTACTGGGGCTGGGCATCATCCTCGCTGAGCTCGTACTTGACTCTGAATCCAGACACTGTGTCAGAGGCGGACACCCAGGACACCACGAAGCTGCTGGAGGTGATTTCCGTGATCGACTCGGTCGTCGAGGACTCGGTAATTCTGTCTTGGATGGCAATCTGTGTCGTTTCGCCCTCGTACGGGGACACTGTCACGGCAGAGGAGAGAGAGAAATAATAGTCAGACAGCTGCTGAATTACGGAATTAAGAATTCACCGCGAGATGAAAGGCAGATTGACCAGAATGATGCTAGGTTTGTGTTCCCTTGAGTTTAGAAGATTGCGGGGTGATCTAATTGAGGTGTTTAAGATGATTAAAGGAGTTGACAGGATAGATGGAGAGAAACTATATCCTCTGGTGAGGGGAGTCCAGAACAAGGGGGCATAACCTTAAAATTAGAGCCAGGCCATTCAGGGGTGATGTCAGGAAGCACTTCTTCACACAAAGGGTGGCAGACATCTGGAACTCTCCCCCCCAAAAATCTGTTGAGGTTGGGGGTCAATTGAAAATTTCAAGAGTACGATTGACAAGAGTTTTGTTGGGTAAGGGTATTAACGGTTACAGAACCAAGGCAGGTAGATGGAGTTAAGATACAAATCAGCCGTGATCTAATTGAATGGTGGAACAGGCTCAAGGGGCTGAATGGCCTACTGCTGTTCCGATTAAAGCCCTCCCCCACCCCAGGCCTCGACAGGCTTTGGGGTTCGGTCTGCGGATAATTGGCCTCAGCTGCCATGCAGGTCCGCCACCCCTACCTCACTGCTGCCACGATTGCCATGCCTCTCCTGGTTCAATAGCCCGGCGATGCTGACTGTCGAGGCTCACCGTGCAAATGAGTCAGAGGTTACGAGGGGCATGGGAGGGGTAGCTGCAGAGCAGTACCCTAGGAAGGACTTGGGGGTTCCACACAGGAGACAAAACTGGGATGGGTGTGGTGGGGGAGAGAGATAAACATAAATCTTTTTGTACATCCGCTGCTGTTAAATTGCAGCAAGGTATACAAGCAACTCCAGCTCCATTTCTCTCGAGCGGGCGCACTGCCTTTCATTTGTCACGCCTGATAATGTTTTACAAAGGGGGAGGCCGAGAAGGGTTGGGGAGGAGGAGAATGCGGACCCACGGAGGGGCACTACTTACGAGCCACATATGAGGTTGTGAATTCGAATCGGGTGATGTCTCTCTGGCCATAGAGCAGGATGCTGATGAGCTGGCCTTCATACGTCAGGCCTGGCTTCAGGCCGCCGATGGTGTAGGAGTGCATGTTGCCCGGGACGGTCACTTCCCTCCATTGGATCCTCGAGTTTTTCTGCATGCAAGCACAAGCAAACTTAAAATACGGTGCAATAGACAACAGGCAAATCGAGGTTGTGTGCGTGTGCATTTGAGTTTGTGCATTGTTGTGTGTGTGTGGGTGAATATGTCTGTCTGTGTGTGTACACATATTGATTGAGAACACTATTGGAGTTGACTGCTCTTGGGCCCCCCCCCCCAGTCTGCCGACACTCAGCCTAGGCTCGCGTAAAGAAAGACTTGCATTTCTATAGCGCCTTTCACGACCACTGGACGTCTCAAAACACTTTACAGCCAATGGAGTACTTTTTGGAGTGTAGTCACTGTTGTAATGTGGGAAACGCGGCAGCCAATTTGCACACAGCAAAGTCCCACAAACAGCAACGTGATAATGACCAGATAATCTGTTTTAGTGATGTTGATTGAGGGATAAATATTGGCCAGGACACCGGGGAGAAATCCCCTGCTCTTCTTCGTAATAGTGCCATGGGATCTTTTAAGTCCACCCGAGAGAGCAGACGGGGCCTCGGCTTAACGTCTCATCTGAAAGACGGCACCTCCCACAGCACTGCACTTGGAGTGTCAGATTAGATTTTGTGCTCAAGTCTCTGGAGTGGGACTTGAACCCACGGCATTCGAACTCAAGAGGCGAGCGTGCTACCCACTGAGCCGCAGCTGACATGTGCAAGGATGGCCGTGAGAGTGAAGGTTCTCAGTTGGCTCAGTTTTTAAAATGGTCGACAAGCCTCTTCAAACACCAGTTTTGATTAGCAGCTGGTCAAATGCCAAATCATAAACTGTTTCAGCCTAATGAAATATTCCAGCACTGCTGAGGGGCTTTTTAAAAAAGTTATGAAGTACCAGCAGGAAGCATGCAATGAGGATGCAATTACCAACATATTTTTGTTACATATAATGGATGCTTTTCCAGTCTATAAGTTATTTTTTTTTTTAATATAATGCTCCTCTGGGTTTCTCTGGAGGCCAATTTGGAACCTTGCCCAAGTTGCCATAGTTCACGTTTGAGCCTCAGCAGGCTATTCGACTGCAGGAGCATCACAGGCCAGCTTGTCGTTCACTCCAGCGCGCGCACTCCCTTGCAGCAGGAGTCAGCGGATATCATTGAGGAACAGAAAGCCAGGACGATATTCTCCTCCCCCGCCCCCACCCCCGCTTCTCTACCCAAGAGGCCCAACTGCAGCACCTGTCTCACTGGCCGCGAGACGGGCTAACTCAGCGCAGATGTGGGGTGGTGGGAGGGGTCCCGTACTGCCCAGAGATAGTGGGGGGCCAGAATCGTGCACAGCACCCCAGCACAAATGGCATGAAGTTAACAGCGGGCGGTCGAGAGAACCTAGCAAGGAAATTCCAGCCCAGCGACCGTGCGTCTGTGAGCCACCTTGGGGGTGGGAGTGGGATGGCTGGGAAGGAGCCGACTTGTTTTTCAATGTAATACATGCATTATAGGCAAAAAAACAACACTTTGTGGAGTTGAAATCTTTTGGCCACGTACCACAGGCCTGTCTCGGGCCTTGTTCCCCGATGTAAAGGAGATGTGTGTCAACACTGTAATTTGTTGACGTTAAAATAAGATTCACTTGGACGACTCCTGTGCTCCTGTTTGTATGCCAAGAACGAGCTGGAAATGATTCCCACTTTACCGAGTAGTGCTTGAGCAATGGAACATTGCCTGGACTCTTTCGCAAAGCCTGGCAGACCGTTTGCACAGTGACAGCAGAGGTCATAGGGCAGGCAGGCTACAAGTTGGCCTGTGAAAAACTTTTTTTTTGGTTGGGGAAGGACGTAACTGGGTAAACAGAACACTACGAGAGCGAAGTTTCCTGTCTGTATAATGGGACGGTGAGTATTCTGACGTCTGCGGGAGTTTGGATAAATTCCGCCAAAGGTCCAGCCTGCTACTATACATTGTGTAAAATAGTGTATCAGACAAACAGGGCTTTCATTCCCTCTGGCAACACACTGGTTCAACGCACCCATTAGCGCTTTCACTACATGTTGCATGTACCAGCTCTGGTAGGCTGGTGGTTATGATACTCTACTGGGAACCCAAAAGGTTGTTAGTTCATAATTCCACCGTGGTAAAATAAATTCAATAAATCGGGCAATTTGTGGGCTGGCACTATGAAAAATGACTATGAGAGGCCGTGGACTGCTGTAAAAATAAAAAACCACACTGGTTCATGAATGCGAGTCCCGTTTCACCCTCTGTGGCTGACCAGGGAAAAGAAAGAACATGCATTTCACGACCTCAGGACATCCCAAAGCGCTTTACAGCCAATGAAATACCTTTGAAGTGTAGTCACTGCTGTAATGTAGGAAAAGAGGCAGCTAATTTGCACACAGCAAGATCCCAAAAACAGCAATGTGATAATGACCAGATAATCTGTTTTTAATGATGTTGGTTGGGGAATAAATATTAGCCAGGACACCAGGGATAACTCCCCTGCTCTTCTTCGAAATAGTGCCTTGGGATAATTTGCTTTCACCTGGGCGGGCAGACAGAAACTTGTTTTAACGGCTCATCTGAAAGGCGGCACCTCTGATAGTGCAGCACTCCCTCAGCACTGCACTCGAGCGTCAGCTGAGAATATGTGCTCAAGTCTCTGGAGTGGGACTATGAACCCACGACCTTCTGACTCAGAGGCAAGAGTGCTACCCACCGAGTCACAGATAATAAATAAATCCTGCCTTGCCAGCATTGCCCACATAAGAAATAGGAGCAGGAGTTGGCCATTCGGCCCCTCGAGCCTGCTCCGCCATTCAATGAGATCATGGCTGATCTGATCTTGGACTCAGCTCCATTTCCTTGCCCGCTCCCCAACTCTCCACATCCTGAGAACAAGACAATGGTGTGTTAAAATGGCACACGGTGGCTGTTGGTTCAAGTCTTTCCTCGCAAAGCCTGCCTGAACACGCTAGCGAAAAGCTTGAAGCAAGCAGACGGGGCCATTTTCTCATCCCAGGACTTTCTCACCAGTTGAAAAGGCGCAGAAAGGAAATAGAGGCCAGCGCACCAGTTTGTCGAGATACTTTGCGCTGGGAGCGGGGCATCGCAATCTCCTGGCTTTGAACCGAGGCACGTATAAGAGAATCGCGTTTCCTTTCACCGAGGCTTTGCGACAGTCGAGCCCAGGCCAGCTTCGGCGGAACACAGAAGGCACCAGCAGGTAGAAGGCAGGACCTCCAGGCCAGAGGCTGTTACCCACCATCCCTCTTGGCCATTCCGCCGTCTCCCACTGGAGTTACGGCAAGACCCTGGCGGGGTTTTCAAGCCCCAGTATTCTGCTCAGTTAACACTCCGGAGCGAATCCTCTCTCTCTTTCCCCCCGCTCACCCCCGCATCCCCTCCCTGCCCGTCTCTTGCGCGGTTTCCGCTCACTTGGCACAAGGCAACAGGAGATGTCGCGGGTCCCCGAGCGCCGTCAGTCATTGGCTGACTGGTTGGCTAGTTCACTTACAGGCTTCCATCGCAGGGTGTACTGCTTTATGTGAGAGGACGCTGGCGTGTTCCATTGAATGGGATGGGAGTCAGTCAGGTTCCCCGTCTCTGTGATCAGCACTTGCACCGGTCCAGATCCTGTAGGACAATTTACTCTTGGTCAGACAGTACAACAGCCCAATGAACCTGTACATACATTGAACTTACATATAGATTTTTACATAGTCTACAGCACAGAAACAGGCCATTTGGCCCAATTGGTATATTCCATGATGCTCCACAGGAGTCTCCTCTCACCCCTCTATCTCACCCTATCAGCATAACCTTCTATTCCTTTCTCCCTCATGTGTTTATCTAGTTTCCCCTTAAAGGCATCTATACTATTCGCCTCAACCACTCCTTGTGGTAGCGAGTTCCACTCTCTGGGTAAAGATGTTTCTCCTGGTTTATTAGTGACTATCTTATATTTATGACCTAGATTTCAACTCCCACACAAGTGGAAACATCTTCTCTACGTCTACCCTGTCAAACCCTTTCATAATTTTTGAAGAACTCTATCAGGCCACCCCTTAGTCTTCTCTTTTCTAGAGAAAGAAATCACAGCCTGTTCAGTCTTTCCCGATAGTTACAACTGCTCAGTTCTGATATCATCCTTGTAAAACTCTTTGCACCTTCTCTTGTGCCTCTATATCTGTTTTATAATATGGAGACCAGAACTGTTCACAGGATTCCAACTGTGGTCTAACCAAGGTTCTGTACAAGTTTAACATAACTTCGCTGCTTTTCAATTCTATCCCTCTAGAACTGAACCCCAGTGCTTTGCTGTTTTTATGGCCTCATTAACCTGCATCACAACTTTTCGTGATTTTTAACTAATTTCTGCACTACACACACCTCTACCCCATTGGCAGCGGGCGAGGGCAGCCCTGGACACGACCTCACAGACACCGTTCAATGCCTGGGCCGCACTCCACTATCTATTCACCATGGGTTCAATTATGAGGACAGGTCGCTTAGACTAGGCTTGTATTCCCTTGAGTTTAGAAGATTAAGGGGTGATCTAATTGAGGTGTTTAAGATGATTAAAGGTTTTGAGAGGGTAGATAGAGAGAAACTATTTCCTCTGGTGGATGAGCCCAGAACAAGGTGGCATAACCTGAAAATTAGAGCCAGGCCGCTCAGGGGTGATGTCAGGAAGCACTTCTTCACACAAAGGATAGTGGAAATCATAGAATCACAGAATCCCCATTTCAGCCCATCGAGCCTGCACCGACACATATCCCACCCTTATCCCCGTAACCCCACGTATTTCAATCCCCTAGCACTAAGGGTCAATTTATCATAGCCAAATCAACCAGAAACTCTCTCCCCCAAAATACTGTTGTGGCTGGGGGGTCAATTGAAAATTTCAAAACTGAGTTTGATAGATTTTTGTTAGGTAAGAATATTAAGGAATATGGAACCAAGGTGGGTAAACAGAGTTAAGATACAGATCAGCCATGATCTGATTGAATGGCAGAACAGGCTCGAGGGGCTGATGGCCTCCTCCTGTTCCTCTGGGGGATGCTACAATTGACATCGGTATTTCTGGGCAGGGGTACCATTAGAAATCATTACTATTCTTACCTAGTTACTAGACATTAGAAGTCATTAGTTTCACTTAGTTACTAATTTGTTGATTATATAATGAAATGTTTACTAGTCCTGCCTAATTACTAACTTGGTGACATTGTAAATCATTACTAGTCTCAACTAGCAATTCATCTGACAATGACATATGATCATTACTGATGTTGTCTAGTTATTAACCTGGTTGACTATGTATCAAAATTACTAGTCTTGTCTAATTACTAACCTGGTTACAATAGATATCATTACTCTAGTCTCACCTAGTTATTAACCTGATGACTGAAGTCATTACTAGTCTTACCTGGTTATTAATCTGGTGACTACATATTGAAACCATTGCTAGTCTCTCCTAGTCACTAACCTTGTTACATTAGAAACCATTACTAGTCTCTCCTAGTCACTAACCTTGTTACATTAGAAACCATTACTAGTCTCTCCTAGTCACTAACCTTGTTACATTAGAAACCATTACTAGTCTCTCCTAGTCACTAACCTTGTTACATACATTAGAAACCATTACTAGTCTCTCCTAGTCACTAACCTTGTTACATTCATTAGAAACCATTACTAGTCTCGCCTAGTGACTAAGCTAGACCGCTCAGGGGTGATGTCCTGAGCATGCTCTTGCATTTTATAATCTCCAGAGAATTAGCACTCGGCCTAGTGACAACACATGGAGAAGGCCTGGTCTGTTTACACATTTGGCAATCTGGTTCAACGTACTGTCAGTGAACTGGGCAGGAAGCAGCATTAATCTCAACGAAAGTGGGAGGAAACTGTGCCTCAGAATGCCTGTGTTGCAGCACTCGCTGTCCACTTAGGTCAACAGAGGATATTGTGCAGTGCTGATAGCTCATAAATCATGTGTAACAGAAACCAGAGTGCAAACAGGCCCAGAGGGGCGGGCGGACACAGAGCAGGTCCAAAAAAGAAAAAATCCGATCTGAAAGACGACAGTCTCTCCAGCATCACTGATTCAAAATGTTCAGTGCGTTTCTCCTTTAGCACTTAGAAAGCCCTCAGAAGTTAGGGCAATTTACCTGTGGTACTTAACAACGTCTGAATTAACCACGAGGCCTTTGCCCTACGAAAAGGAAGGCCAAGCTCAACTATTCAATCAGCGCAGCTCTGGGAGCACTCTTAGGTTTAAAATCACAGTGGGGGCCCTTGACGCCTCTCCGAGAGATTTCTGATCAAACAGGCACACCAGAAAAGAAGTTGAGGGCAGTGTTAGCGGCCCCTCCGACTTACAGCAGAGGCAGTCACAGCATCTCCCTACATCCAGTTAAGCAGTGATTTAAATTGCAGCCCGGGTCTCGGGGAAACACTTGGGAGCATTTGGTTCGGAATATCACTGCCGTTCCCTCCTGCCGCCACGAGGGGGGGGGGGGGGGGGGGGGGAGGCGCTTGCTGTTCTGCGTGCGGATAACCTGGCGGTGATGTTTCAACCGGCACGCGCGCCTCACTGCGAAGCGGGTACGGTGACATCAGTCCTGTGGTTGTGACGTCGCCAAGTCCTGGGGTCACGACAAGGTGCCTGCCTGGGGTCGTGACCCCACTGCGTCCTGGAAACACGATATCGCCACATCCTGGGGTCGCGACCTTGCCATGTCCCGGCGACGTGTCATCGCCGACGATACAAAAGCGGCTTCGATTCGGATTAGCGCACATGCGTATTTGGCAGGGCTTAGGACGGCCATTCTGGACCCTGTTAGTTGCAAGGTAAAAAGTTCAGAAGGCAAGACCCATGAGAAAGGGGGAAAAAAAGACTGCACTGCTCTGCCAGATTGTATAAATCAGCTAGTTTATGAAGGATAATTACTTCACAATGATTAAATGCTACTCCCTCTAGGCAGTGTAGCCAGTAACAGTAATCAGCACAAATAACAAACTGCCTTACTTCCTTGCTGGATTTGGATTATAGGCCCATAGAAGCATCATCGAGGAAAAATGTTCAGGGCTATGGGGAAAGAGCAGGGTGGTGGGACTAATTGGAGAGCTCTTTCAAAGAGCCGGCACAGGCACGATGGGCCAAATGGCCTCCTTCTGTGGTGTAAGATTCTGTGATTCCCCCTCTCCCAAATCCACCATCCCCACCCCAACATCTAACGTCACTGGATTCATTAATTTAGGACAGGAGTAGGCCATTCAGCCCCTCGAACCTGTTCTGCCATTCAATTAGATCGTGGCTGATCTGTATCTTAACACCATCTACCTGCCCTGGTTCTCTATCCCTCAATACCCTCACCTAACAAAAATCTAGCAATCTCAGTTTTGAAATTTTCAATTGACCCCCAGCCTCAACAGCTTTTTGGGGGGAGAGCATTCCAGATTTGTCCTACCCTTTGTGTGAAGAAGTGTTTCCTGACATCACCCCTGAGCGGCCTAGCTCTAATTTTAAGGTTATGTCCCCTTGTTCTGGACTGCCTCACCAGAGGAAACAGTTTCTCTATCTACCCTATCGAATCCCTTAATCATTTTAAACAGCTCAATTAGATCACCCCGTAATCTTCTAAATTCAAGGGAATAGAAGTCTAGGGGGAGATTTTGTGACTGGGGGCGCGCTGGAGGCAGGACTGCTGCTTGTCAGGTCGATGTCTTCCCTCCATTGATTTGTGGCCAACTCATGCTATTTTTCCTTGATTGACCTTGTTAAGCCCGCCCAGCAGGCTTATTAATGGAAAGGCGGTGGCAGAGCACGTCAACATATGACGTTTCATCTGTCAAAAACTTTTGACAGATGAATTGTCATCGTTTGACAGCTCTGTGAAGCTGCCAAACACTGACAGTCTCTGCAGTTCGATGAGGTCTTGAATACAAGACCTCATCAACCTTTTTTTTTTAACAGAAATGAGATGGTTGTTGCATCCGAGAATGCAATGACCATCTGTCATCTCTACCGCGGCGGTCCGAGACTCTCCGCATACACACCGACTGAAGCCTGCAGGGAGAAACAAAGGTAAGTACACTTTTACTAACACTTTGCACTTACCTCAGATACTCACCTCTCCACTCTTGCACCCATCACGCACCTCCCCCCCCCCCCCACCCTGGTCCCCGCAGGCCCCCTACTCACCTCACTGACCTGGCGGGTTTTGGAGCCTTTGGGAAGCCCGTACTTGAGGGCAAAAAGGGAATAATCCTATTTTCTGCCTGTTAACTACCTGTTAACAGGCAGTTAATAGGCTTTAATCCCTTCCCGCCTCCAAGGAGACGGGACCCGGCGCGGGACAGCTACCCGCCTCCTAGGAAGATGGCATGGAGGCAGGTTGGGGGCGGGTCGGGCACCCGCCCCCAAATTCTGCCATTTTCCCGGCAGTCCCACCTCCCCAGGGCTGACAAAATCACCCCCATAGTCTGTGCAACCTGTCCGCAATTTACAACAATAACAACTTGCATATATATATTACCTTTACCATAATATAACCATCCCAAGACGCTTCACAGGAGCGTAAAAAGAGCACATTTGAGCCACATAAGGACAGGTGACCAAAAGTTTGGTCAAAGAGGTAGGTTTTAAGGAATGACTTAAAGGAGAGGTGGGATGGGGGGGTGTGGAAAGAGGTTTAGGGAGGATCTTCCAGAGCTTAGGGCCTAGACAGCTCAAATGTGCCTAGAAATCCATCCAGTACGCATGGTGAAAGCCTGGACATGTTGAGAAAAGAGCGCAGCACCAGGGAGGTCAGGCAAATCAACATGGCCGCCTACTTACATTGCAACACTTCGTTAAAAAAGTCTCCTGAATCGAGACAGTTTGTCCAACAAGGCAGCACTCGCCTGCTACAACAGCACCAGTTTTCCAGCAACTGAACCGGTCGCCTTTGCTGCCCAAGTCGACCAATTCATGCTCGGGAATTTCAGATTTGAATAGAATTCAGAAATGCAGTCTCCGCAGTATTTTGATTTGGGGATAATTGTTGGCAATTTAGCCCCGGTTGGTGCAACAAATCCCTGCTTGACTGGTAGGTGTCTCCCACACACCAGACCTTCACATCTTCTGAAACTTCACGATTGGCCAATCTAGGGGACCTTCTTTCAATGGCTGATCAAACTGCATCTTGGATCGGTGACCGGCGCAAAAAAGCTTAATACAACCGCACGCCCGCAAATCCGAGGTAAGCGTTTTTGCCCAAGTTGTGCCTGAAAGTGTCAGCTGTGGCTCAGTTTGTAGCATGCTCGCCTCAGAGTCGGAAGGTGGTGGGATGAGATCCCATTCCAGAGATTTGAGCACAAAAGCTAGCTAATTCGTGCACAGCAAGATCCCACAAACAGCAACGTGATCATGACCAGGTAATCTGTTTTTAATTAAGTTGGTTGAGGGACAAATATTGCCCAGGGCACCGGGGAGAACTCCCCTGCTCTTCTTCAAAACAGTGCCATGGGATCTTTTACGTCCACCTGAGGGGGCAGACGGGGCCTCGGTTTAATGCCTCATCTGAAAGACGCCACCTCTGACAGTGCAGCACTCCCTCAGCACTGCCCTGGAGTGTCAGCCTAGGTTTATGTGCTCAAGTCACTGGAGTAGGGCTTTGAATCCCACGACCTTCTAACTCAAAGGCGAGAGTGCTACCCGTTGAGCCACGGCTTGACACTTCAAAAAGGATTTGTTTGGGGGCGCAGCAGAGTTGGAACCCTACCTGGGAAGGGTTGCTGGGGCTCACAGGTCCATTCCCCAACTCCTCGGCCGTAGCAGTGACACAGGTACCGGAACCCGTTGATATGCTTTTCAAACGATTCGCCGATCTGGTAAAACTGCTTGGTGTTGGTGTCCTGGCACTGATCTACAGAGAGAGAGAGAGAGAGAGAGAATGAAATGGGCTTACAGAGAGTTACACACTCTACAGCGCAGAAACAGGCCATTCGACCCAACTGGCCTGTGCTGGGGTTTATGCTCCACACAAGCCTCCTCTCACCCTACTTCATCTCACCATATCAGCATATCCTTCTATTCCTTTCTCCCTCGTGTTTGTCTAGCTTCCCCTTAAATGCATCTCTGCTATTCGTCTCAACCACTCCATGTGATAGCGAGTTCCACATTCTAACCACTCACTTGAGTAAAGACGTTTCTCCTGAATTCCCTATTGGATTGATTAGTGACTATCTTATATTTATGGCCCCTAGTTTTCAACTCTCCCATAAGTGGAAACATCTTTTCTATGTCTACCTTACACCACTTCATAATTTTAAAGACCTCTATTAGGTCACCACTCAGCCTTCGCTTTTCTAGTAGAAAGGAGCCCCAGCCTGTTCCGTCTATCCCGATAGTTGTAACCGCTCCGTTTTGGCATCATCCTTATGAACATTTTTTTGCACCTTCATTGGTCAGGGCTGGCTCCAAAAAAGTTCCAAAGCGGACCATTTCACAACAGGGAACACCTTCCTGTCCCAGATATGATCCTAGATTGGAACTCAGATTGAAACCACTGGAGCAGTCAGTTTACTTTTGCACCATTTACTGACAGGAAAGTGCACACCAGGAAAACAGATTAAGCCTCGATCAGGGCTGTCTCACCGCACAGGAGAAAGGGAAAAAAAAGAGAAAAAATTGCTGAGTTGCGCTTTTAGCTGGGATCATGCTGAAATCATGTACACATGTTTCCCCATGTTGTAAAACACTGATTGCATTTAATATCCTGTTGTTACGACACACTTGGGAGTGGGTCTACGCCTTACCACAGGTCTTGTAAGCTCACTCCCAGCTGCGTTAAGCGAAATCCATCTACAAACTGCCCCTTTGATGATGCCATGCCAAAAGGGACACGAGAGGGCCAGTGAGAGGGGGAAAGGAATTGGGAGAAAAGGGAGATTCCCAGCATTTTGCTTTCGGGAAAATTGCAACGCTGCATTTTTTTTCCCTCAACTTTATTTAATGTAAAAAAAGTGTGGACTCATATCCGTGAAAAGATTTTCCAGCTGACTGGAATACCAGACACTTGGTGCTGCAGATGAGGAGGTGCAAGGGGGATCCATTCAGAGCAGGAATAAAACTTCAAAAAGGACTTGGAGTAGTCTACCACTGACTTGGCCTTTGTTTTATTTGAAAAGGGGATTTGATTGATGAGTGGGGGAAGGGGTTAACCCTTCTGGACAACTGCGAAAGTGCCAAGCTTTTATAAGGGTCGCAGGGTCAGTAACCACAGGAGACAGATTTAAGGTAATTGGCAAGAGAACCAGTGGAAGTGGCGGGGGGTGAGATGAGGAGAAATGTCTTTATACAGCAAGTTGTTATGATCTGGAATGCACTGCCTAAAAGGGTGGTGCCCTAGCCCTGAACTCACATCTTTCTCTAGTTTCTCTCATATCTCCTCTCATGCCGTCTCTGAGGTCAGCTTATCCATGAGACTCACCTCCTGCTCACTCGACCCTATTCCCACCAAACTGCTGACCACACAACTTCCCTTCCTGGCTCCGATGTTAGCTAATATGGTTACCGGTTCCCTCTCCTCAGGTACTGTCCCCCCTCCTCTTCAAATCTACCATCATCACCCCCTCCTCAAAAAGCCCACCCTTGACCCCTCCGTCGATGCAAACTACCGCCCCATCTCCAGCCTCCCTTTCCTCTCCAAAGTCCTTGAACGTGTTGTCGCCTCCCAAATCCGTACCCATCTTTCCCGCAATTCCATGTTTGAATCCCTACAATCAGCTTTCCATCCCTGCCACAATACTGAAACAGTCCTCAAAGTCACAAATGACATCCTATGTGATCTTGACCATGGTAAACAATCCCTCCTCCTCCTTCTCGACCTGTCTGCAGCCTTTGACACAGTTGACCACTCCATCCACCTCCAACGCCTCTGTTGTCCAGCCGGGTGGGACTGCACTCACCTGGTTCCATTTTTATCTATCCAGTTATAGCCAAAGAATCGCATGCAATGGCTTCTCTTCCCGCTCCCACACCATTACCTCTGGTGTCCCTCAAGGATCTATCTTTGGCCACCTCGTATTTCTCATCTATCTGCTGCCCCTCAGTGACATCATCCAGAAACACGTCAGGTTCCACACGTACATTGCCCCATAGCCTTCCAAACTCATCCTACATAGGCCAACCCTCCGGACTGGGTTCAAAACCAGGTTCCAGAGGCCCTAGACCGGAGCCTAACCCCAGTCCTAGACCAGCTAGGACACTCGTCAACCACTCTCTTCAACCAGAACTATTTTTAAGTGTGAAAACTTACCAATGGCATCACACTTCCATCGGCCTCGGCCTTGTCCGAAGCAGGTGCAGTTCATCTCATGTCCCTCGTCATGCTGTTTGCTGAAGGTGTGGTTCACTTCATACGTTATTCCGTCCACCACGCACTGATCTGTGGGCAAAAGATGACAGGCTGGTCCCTGGTGAATTACATCAAGTCTACAGCACAGGATAGGCCATTCGGCCCAGCCGGTCTTTCTCCACACGAGCCTCCTCCCACCCCTCTTCATCTCACTCTCAGCATAATCTTCCATTTCTGTCTCCCTCATATGTTTATCTAGCTTCCCCTTAAATGCATCTCTGGTATTTGCCTCAACCACTCCCTGTGGTAGCAAGTTCCACATTCTAACCACTCTCTGGGTAAAGAAGTTTCTCCTAAATTCCCTATTGGATTTATTGGTGACTATCTTATATTGCTGGGCCCTAGTTTTGGGCTCCCCACAAGTGGAAACATTGGGCTTGATTTTGTCAATGGGGAGCTTTTGGAGGCGGATCTCCCACTTTTTGGGTTGTAGTCCCGCCTCCATCGACTTGTGGCCAACCCACGCTATTTTCCCTTGATTGACCTTGTTAAGCCTGCCAGCGGGCTCAGCAGGCCAATTAAGGGGCACCTGGTTACTGGTGACGTCAGCGATTGACATTTCATCTGTCAAGAGCTATTTACAGATTAAAAATCAGCATTTGGCAGCTCTGTGAAGCTGTCAAACACTGACAATCTGTCTTCTAACTTGAGTCCTTCTACTCAGACTCAGTTAGAGATCTCTCCAGACCAGAAAGCAGAGGCTGAAGCTTTTGACAGTTCAGCGGCCATTCTGCTTTCTGTGCCGGTGAGCTGAGGGACTCCAGAGAACTGAAGGAAGGAAGCCTGCAGGAGAAAGTAAAGGTAAGTAAAACTTATTAAAACACTTTACACACTTACCTCTGCACACATGCACCCATCACTCACCTGCACAACGGACATCTCGACCCCTCCAACTCCTGCAGACCGACTGTCCGCCTCACTAACTTGGCGTGGTTCGGAGCCGTCCGACAGCCCACACTTCAGGGCTAAAAATAGGGATTAGGCAAAAAACTGCCTGTTAACAGGCAGTTAATTGGCACTAATCCCCTTCCCGCCTCGGGGAGGCGGCTCCCAGCACAGGTCGGGTACCTGCCTCCTGGGACATTGGCACGGAGGCGGGTTGGGGGCGGGATGGGTTCCTGCCCCCCGATTCTGCAATTTTCCCACCACTCCCGCCTCCAAAGGGCTTGGAAAATCGAGCCCATCTTCTCTACGTCTACCCTATCGAACCCTTTTATCATTTTAAAGACCTCTATCAGGTCACCTCCCAGAATTCTCTTTCCTAAAAGAAAAAGAGCCCCAGCCTGTTCAATCTTTCCTGATAAGTTAGAACCTCTCAGTTCTGGTAATATTGTTGTGAATCTTTTTTGCACCCTCTCCAGTGCCTCTATATCTGTTTTATAATATGGAGACCAGAACTGTTCACTGTACTCCAACTGTGGTCTAACCAGGGTTCTGTTCAAGTTTAACATAACCTCCCTGCTTTTCAATTCTATCCCTCTAGAACTGAACCCCACTACTTTGTTTGCTGTTTTTATGGCCTCATTAACCTGCATCACAACTTTTAGTGATTTTTAACTAATTTCTGCACTACACACCTCTACCCCATTGGCAGTGGGTGAGGGCAGCCCTGGACACGACCTCACAAACACCGTTCAATGCCTGGGCCGCACTCCACTATCTATTCACCATGGGTTGAATGTCTTCTTGTATTTTGTCGCAGTTTTCCTCAGAATGAACTATACCTCCCATGTGGTCTGTATCAGCATTACGTTGGTGCATTTGAACTCAAGTTCTATAACATAATCCTTCTAGAAATAGTGCTTGCTGCAGCATGTCTAAATGTTCTGTATCATTTACTCCTCTGTACGCTGGCACCTTGGTTTTACTGTATTCAGGGGTATCTCTGAAATAAGGCACATTATTTTAAACATACATATACATATACATATATATAATATATCTGGATGTAGTTCAACAAGTGCTGGCAGCCATTCTGTACCTCAGCTCCAAGTAGGCTGCGAGTGAGAGAGAGAGAAAGAGATGCAGATAGAGAGACAGAAAGAGAGGGAGACAAAGCGAGAGACAGAGAGATAGAGAGACAGAAAGAGAGAGAGAAAAAAAGACAGAGCGAGAGAGAGAGAGAGAGAGACAGGCAGACAGGGAGAGCCAAGAGATGGAGAGAGGGAGAAAGAGAGATAGAGAGAGAAAGGCAGACAGAGACGGTGAGAGAGACAGAGAGAAAGAGAGAGACACACAGACAGAGAGAGACCAAGAGATGGAGAGGGGGAGGGAGAGGCAGAAAAAGAGAGAAAGAGACAGGTAGAGAGAGAGAGAGACAGGCAGACAGACGCGAGAGAGACAGACAGGGAGAGGCAGAGAAAGAGACAGGTAGAGAGAGACAGGCAGACAGACAGACAGACAGACGAGAGAGACGGTGAGAGAGACCGACAGAGAGACAGAAACTGTCACAGACACAAACACGCATACGCACAGACATACACAGAAGCTCCTAATGTGACATGGTCTTGAGCCCGCATTACTGACTGCGATAGTCCATAGACAGCAAACACAACATGGCAGGAGTGGATTGCCTGCCGTTCAAACCAAGCGGACTGACCTCGAAGCTGAGTGTGAGCAATGCAGCTCCATTCACCGCGGCCATTCCCGTTACAGGTGCATCTCATCATGTGACCTAGGTCGTGGTGCTTGTCCCACTGGTCTCCAATGTGATACATAACCCCTTCCGGGGTGGTGCAAACCTCTTCGTGTTCTAGGAATAGGTGATGGGAATAAGTGGCAAAGTGAGTACCAGGCTAAGTCTAAAGATAAGCGATAAGAGTTAGAGACAAAATCAAACAAAGATTCAAAATAATTAAACATGCATTCATTCATATTGCACTGTCATTTATACATATTTGAGAAGTGTACTGAGGTGGTTCATTGCATTACAATACTTCCCCTAAACTATGGACTTCAAATGACATTAAAAACAGATCAGGGTATTTGAGCTCAAACTAAAATTTGGAAAGTTTTTTTTGTATGCAATATCCCTTTAGCATATTCCCTTGAGAATAGATGATTAAGGGGTGATCTAATTGTGATGTTTCAGATGATCAAAGGATTTGATTGGGTAGATAGAGAGAAACTATTTCCTCTGGTGAGGGAGTCCAGAACAAGGGGGCATAACCTTAAAATGAGAGCTCGGCCGTTCAGGGGTGATGTCAGGAAGCACTTCTTCACACAAAGGGTAGTGGAAATCTGGAACTCTCCCCAACAAGCTGCTGAGGCTGGGGGGCAACTGAAAATTTCAAAACTGAGATTGATAGATTTTTGTTAGGTAAGGGATTATGGGATATGGAACCAAGGCGGTTAAATGGAGTTGAGATACAGATCAGCCGTGATCCAACTGAATAGCGGAACAGGCTCGAGGGGCTAAGTGGCCTCCTCCTGTTCCCTATATTCCTGTTAGCTGGCAAAGTTAACAACACATGTTCCAGTACGGAACATACAAATTACTCGCTTTGCAATCCCATTAGTTCATTCGATTCATTCACAAAAGGTTCCCCCATGTGCCAGAGTCAGCTTTTAATGGTGGTTAACGAGACAATTTGTAACTCGTTAGGTTGGCAGCCTCCATTGCTAGTCAGCTCGCTCTGAGTGACCATGATGTCTGAGACCAGGAGGGGAAAGAGTCAGGAAGAGGGGCTGGGGAGGTCCGAGCCATACCTGACATTGGACAGAAGCCAAACTTTCCATCGGCATCATAGTTAGCAGTTGTCCCGCACCACTTCATGCTATCCTTTCTTCCATCAGTTGTGCACTCGGTATAGTTGCGCATGTTGTACAGGTAGGGGAAGTAACACAATGCACCATTGGAGTTCCCTCCCCGGGTTTGGATCAAAGAGGCTAGTTGCAAATAAGGAGGGGATGAAAAAAAAGTCAGTCAGTCGTTTCACAGCAGACATTTACTAGGAACAAGTTCAAAAGGTTTTGAACAGACTCCCCCATCTTCCCCCCGTCCCCTCCTGCCCAACCCATCCCCTAACCAAAGAAAGTGGACTAGCCAGCGCGCCAGTTACACCCGCTACTGTATTGAACTGATGGGAGTCCTCTAAAATGGGTGTCAAGAGTCATTATTGCAAAGTTTGCATCATGCTGCTGATTAAAAGTAGTTTATTAGCTGACAGACACCTGGTAGAAATAGGGTGCTAGCAAAGGATTGAGGCCTACTCTGTAAAAAAGGGTTTGAGAGTAAATTTTACAAATGCCTGTCTCGGGCCTAGACCCATGCCTACCAAGAGGAGTGTGTTTGGAACCGAGTGTCCGCCAGTCCTGTCTTACGAGTGCACATTCGGAAAGTTGATCCCAAAGAAGTACTGATTAAATCTTTCCCGTTATATCCCCTTGCTCTCCTATCCTAAAACTCCTGCTGCAATACACCTCTGACCGGCACTGATAGCTGCCTATGGACCGAGGCCCACTCGACCGCTCTTCTCGCGCGAGACAGTGAGCATTGGCGAGCAATTTGACCACGGGAGGGGTGTCACGGCCAAACTGCAACCCCCACTTCTATCCTGCCCTCATCCCACAAGACATACGCTTTCCCAGTAGCGGGTTATTAGATATCAATCACCCGGTGATTCCAGGACAAAGCACCGCGGCACCTGACAGCAAGCCCCCAGCGCCAACCGTGACTGGGATCAGCTAACCCCAGCGGTTATTGGGGGGGGGGGGGGGGGGGCGCGGGGCACAGGTACCTGTAGGTCTGTGTGGTTTCCGACCCTCAACCAAGTGAGTCATCCGGTGTGTGGAGGGGGGAGGGCGTGCGGTGGGAGTCTCACTTTGCAGTTTGTGATTGAACTTTACAAGAAAACAGGAAGAGGTAGCAAGATAGCTTCGGGGAAAGGCTTCTTAACTTACAGGCCTGCTGGCTGCAGAAAGAGTAACTGCGATCCTGGTTAAAGTCTGTGCTTGTACTGCACCACAGTTTGCCGTCTTGTCGTCCATCGCTAGTGCAGGAGTGGTAAGTCTTGCCCATGAATGTGAATGGAAACATGCATGGCTCTCCATTGGCATTTCCCCCGTAGGTCTGTGATGCTGATTAATACAAAACAATTTTTTAAAACTTGCATTTCTGTAGCGCCTTTCATGACCTGAGGATGTCCCAAAGTGCTTTACAAACAATGAAGTACTTTTTGGCGTGTAGTCACTGTTGTACTGTAGGAAACGCAGCAGCCAATTTGTGCACAGCAAGCTCCCACAAACAGCAATGTGATATTGATCAGATAATCTGTTTTAGTGATGTTGGTTGAGGGATAAATATTGGCCAGGACACCGGGGAGAACTCCCCTGCTCTTCTTCATGTAGTGCTGTGGGATCTTTTACGTCCACCTGAGAGAGCAGACGGGGCCTCGGTTTAATGTCTCATCCAAACGACGGCACCTCCGACAGTGCAGCACTCCCTCAGCACTGCACTGGGAGTGTCAGCCTTTGTGCTCAAGTCTCTGGAGTGGGACTTGAACCCGCGATGGATCCGAGTGCTACCCACTGAGCCACAGCTTGACATTATACGGGTCACAAACATTATTACAGATTATATACAGTGCTGAGAGATGCCCTTGAGTGATGGGAAAATAAGACACGGGGGGGCGGGGTGAAATTCGTCTTAAGCAGGGGAGTGAAGTGCGTAGTAATGAATTGGCAGCCTCCTTTTGGTCTTGACCAGATTTTCTTTTCCATTGTGGAATGGGGCAGGGTGTGAAGTGAAAATGGGTCAAGACAGATGTCGCCACCCACCCCGCACACGCGCCCAGCAAGGTATCCCGAATGTCGTGATAAATTTCCATCTGAAGGCAAAGCAATGCAGTGTGCCCCACTGAAGAGTGATTGGCGTTCGTGAGTGTGAGAGATTCACTGCCGGACATGGCATGACATCTAGGGGGGGGATTACTGCGTTTATTTAATTTTTTTTTCCTGTAAATTTTAACTCAAGCCAAACGCTTCATTCTGCTGATGACCAGATAGGTTTGCATCATGTTGGCACAATTAAAATATGGTCTCCAAAGGAGGAAAATGGTTGATTTGGACCAATTTGGACACTGTTGTTACACCAAACATTACCACAGTGACACCAAGACCCAAACCAAAAGAGGGGTGGGGGAAGAGTTTAGATGAAGTAGGTCCCTCCCAGCTCATCCTCCCAGAATAACCAACCATACCCATTATAGTACCAAGTTGCTTCTTTAAAGTGTACAGTATCCTGACCTCTCATCGATCGGCCTTCTCCAGCTGCTGATCAGCCTTTCATCCAAAAAGAGGTACAGACTGCCAACTGCCCACATCTGGGAACCGGTGTCCTACTGTTTGAGAATGCAGCTAATTGGCAGACTGATGACAGATCATGCAGCAGAGAGTGCAAAGGTCTTGGACACGTCTTTGTTAGAATATTAAGAGCTACACTCGACCTCAAGTCCTGGGATGATGAAGCCCTGCACCAGCTCATCTACGAAAAGTCAGCAGTCACTATTACACTTCTGAAAAGCAGCTATCTTAATGTATTTATCTGTTAGACCAAACATACTTTAGGAATTTTTTAGTTGCCAAATATCATGACTGTTCAGACTTTTAAGAACACATTTTCTGCAGGCATTTTCCACTCCCCGCACCACCACCCCACCTCCCCAGCCAGCCTCTTCCCACTTGTGTATACCCTCCCCAACTCTCCTTGGCAATAGGGAGCCCAAGACTGCTGACTACCAGGAATGCTAGGCAGCTAATGTGGGGAACATGTAGCGCTCAAACCCAATGAGTCCCCTGATCTGTGCTTCCTGCCCACTTCGAAACCCCCCCCCCTGCCAAGACTGGACCCTGAGCTTGCCAACTATGCCAAAGAGCAGGATAACAACAGGACCTCAGTGTAGGTATCTGTAATTGGTCACATAGCAGGCATTCTGTAACGACCAACGACTTGAGAGCAAGTAATTTATTAAGCAATGTAAAACTTAAGAACATGCATGTAATATTCACACTAGTGACTTATTGCTACTGATCAGTGATGGCGGAGGCACTAATACTTACACAATTCCCTGCAGCTCACACCATTACCCAGACAGGTGCACAGCATGCGTGTGCTACCTTGCATTTTGGTCCAATGCATCCCATCACTGTATAAAATATTGCTGTCACTGACACACTGGGGATGGGTTTGGTAAATTGCAGGCTGGATTTTACGCTGGATGTGAGATCCAACCTCTAGAAAAGAGGAATGAGATTTATATTTTAATAGGCAATAAATATTTTCTTATTTTAAAAAATTTAATACCCCAGAAAATACTCCAGACCCGAGCAGCAAAATGAGAGACAAAATGAACCCGTGGAATTGATTGAAATGCTAGATCACTAGTTATTGCACTCACCAAGAGTCTCTTGTAGGCCCATTCCTACAGGTCCATCCTTCAAAACTCACTTTGGATCGACAGTCCCACACCCCAGTGCGATTCAGCACTTGCCTTTTAACAAGCCATTTACAAGCAAAAAGTAATTCTCCTCCCCACCCTCCCACTTTTCACTGATGTTTGGAGAACTGTGGTTCAGGAACAAGGCTAAACACAGGAGAATGGGTGTTTCATTCTCACAGGAGAACAGTCCTTTCTACCAATGCTGTGCGTCTACTTTCTGTCGTTAACTAAAAATTATTGATCAGGAAAATAGTACCCTGAATGTTCTCTTGCAAGAGGCCTATGGTTGTAAGAAATTCGATCATACAGTGCCCATTTGTTGTGTACTAAATGGGCACCTAAGCCTCTAATATGGTGGCCAAGAAACACACGCTCATTACAAGCTGGAAATGCACCACCTGCCATATTGGTATAGGCAAAAAAAAGGCGTCCAGGGCTTGTGCCTGAAACAGGAGTTAGGCCCTTTGCATATGGTGTTCACAGCTCACCACCTTCATGATAGTGAGGCCTGAGGCCCAATATTAGGTAGACCTCGGGCCTACCCATTCAGGCGCAGGGATTGTTTCCTGCGAGCCTGTTTTTGGGCCTGCTCGAATTGCTAGACCTTCAGCTGTCCAGCTCTTTAATTATAATCGATTAGGTTTAACATCAGTACAATCGTTGTACTTAGAAGAGATTTCAAACCACTGTGTTAAAACATGCCCTCATTTACAATAAGGGCCAGTCCCCTGCCTGCACCCCACACTTACCAACAGCCGATGTCAAAGATGCATGACGTTCACATTCCCACTCTCCACGCCCTTTGCCGGTACAAGAACAGTGAAGTAGGTTTCCCCGGCTGTCTTTCTTTGTCCAGGTGTCTCCAATTCTGTAGGACATCCGGGTATCTTGGTCATTGCACCGATCTGTAATAGGTGGGGAAAGGAGCAAATATTGTAACCACATTCAACATATTGTCAACACCTCAGTTGGTAAACAACAACAACCTGCATTTATATAGCCACTTTAACCTAATAAAATGTCCCAAGGCGCTTCACAGACACAATTTGACACTGAGCCACATAAGATGATATTAGGACAGGTGACCAAAAGCTTGGTTAAAGAGGTAGGTTTTAAGGTGCATCTTGAAGGAGGAGAGTAGCAGAGAGATTTGGGGGGGGGGGGAATCTAGAGCTTAGTGCCTAGACAGCTGAATGGTGGAGCAATGAAAATCGGGGATGCGCAAGAGGCCAGAATTGGAGGAGCGCAGAGACCTCGGAGGGTTTAGGGTTGGACGAAGTTATCATATTGGACCCATAAACAGTTTAACACATACAAATACATCGGTTGTGTATTTTTCATCTCCAATTAGGCCTTAGGAACAGGAGGAGGCCAATCAGCCACTCAAGCCTGTTCCGCCATTCAATTAGATCATAGCTGATCAGTATTTTAACTATCTACCCGCTTTGGTTCCATATCCCTTAATACCCTTACTTAAGAAAAATCTATCAAACTCAATGTTGAAATTTTCAATTGACCCCCAGCCTCAACAGCTTTTTGGGGGGGGGGGGGGGAAGAGTTCCAGATTTCCACTACCCTTTGTGTGAAGAAGTGCTTCCTGACATCACCCCTGAGCGGCCTGGCTCTAATTTTAAGGTTATGCCCCCTTGTTCTGGGCTCCCCTACCAGAGGAAATAGTTTCTCTCTATCTACCCGATCAAATCCTTTAATCATCTTAAACGCCTCAATTAGACAGACTGGATTTCATAAACAGCCAGTTCCGCGCTCAATGGTTTAACTAAAAGTTCAAATCAAAGGGTCATAAGATCGCGGTAAAGGCAAAAGCTGAACCTACTCCGTGAACTGCACGTAATGCGTCCGCTGCCTTCTCCCAGACAGGTGCACTCCATCATCATCCAGCCTTGGTATGGCCTTTCCCAGGTATCTCCAACAACATGGGTAGTCCCCGCGACATTGTCGTAGCATCTTTCCGCTGTGTAAACACAAGACGTACAATCAGGTTCTGAGGCAAGGTAAGACTTTCTTTTATCCGTTTTTCTCTCCTCGTTCCTCCTTTTCTGGAGACAGTGGGCAGGATTTTCATTGTGCCGTGGAGTCGGGATTGGAGGCGGCGGGGGGGTTAAAATCCCGAAATCAGAGATCCCGACCCCTTCCTGCACCCAACCCGCCTCCGTGTCAGTTTCAAAGGAGGCAGGTACCCGCCCCGCACTGGGACCCGCCTACCCGAGGCGGGAAGGGATTAGTGCTAATTAACTGCCTGTTAACAGGTAGTTAACAGGCAGTTTTTAGCCTAATCCCTATTTTTGATGTTGAAGTGTGGGATTCCCGATGGCTCCAAACCACGCCAAATTAGAGGAGTCGGGCCGTCGGGTTGAAGGACTTGGAGGGGTCGAGATGTCAGTGTTCAGGTGAGTGATGTGTGCATGAGTGCAAAGGTTAAGTGTGTTTGGTGTGTCTAAAGTGATTAAATAAGTTTTACATACCTTTTCAGCCAACCTTCCTTTAGGTTCCGGGATTCCCTCATCTCACCGGCACAGAAAGCAGAATGGCTGCGAACTGTCAAAAGTGACAGCCTTCAGCTTTCATTGCCGGTGAGACTTCTAACGGAGTCTGTGGAGAAGGACTCAGGTTAGAAGTAAGACTGTCAGTGTTTGACAGCTTCAAACAGCTGTGAAACACTGATATTTATTTCAGTCTGTGACTTCACCTGTTGCCGGGTGGCCCTTAATTGGCCTGCTGAGCCCGCTCAACAAGGTCAATCAAGTTAAAATCACGTGGATTGACCGCATCGCGATGGAGGCGGGACTACAACCCCGAAAGTTGTAGTCCCGCCTCCAACCCAACTCCTGAATGAAATTCCAGCCCCGTGACTTTACACTGAATCCATGAGTGCTGGCTATGCCTATCTATGTGCCTGAGCCTGGGCAGTGAATGCTATTCCACCGCGGGGGCGTTAGCAACCCCAATCCTGTCCTCACTCAATGGCCACACACTTGCACTTTCCAGTGATGAGATGTGTTAACAATGGCTGTCCTTTGCCCTTTCCCAGGACTGAAGCCAGTTCTAACAAGCCTACTGTCACCTGGACTGAAATCCGCAGAGAGCTTGGGTCCTTCCTGGCTCAAATGATGCATTGACTGACTGAGCTATTGCATTTTAACCCCTTTTGCTATCAAACTATATTCTCTTCACGGAAGGAAGTTCTCAATCTCGTCTTTTTGCAAAGGGAGGAAAAAAAGACGTCTTTCACAACCTTAGGATGTCTCAAAGCGCTTTACAGCCAATTAAGTAATTTTTGAAGTGTAATCACTGTTGTAATGTAGAAAATACAGCAGCCAATGTGTGCACAGCAAGCTCCCACAAATAGCAATGAGATAATGGCCAGATAATCTGTTTTAGTGGTGTTGGTTAAGGGATAAATATTAGCCAGGTCACCGGGGAGAACTCCCCTGCTCTTCTTTGAAATAGTGCCATGGGATCTTTTACATCCACCTGAGAGGGTAGACAGGGCCTCGGTTTACTATCTCATCTGAAAGACGGCACCTCCGACACTCCCTCAGTACTGCACTGGAGTGTCATCCTAGATTATGTATTCAAGTCTCTGGAGTGGGGCTTGAACCTACAACCTTCTGACTTATAGAGTCGAGAGTGCCATCAATGAACCACTGCTGACACTATGGTTAAACCATCAGAACAAAACAGACACAAATTGCAGAAATACATAGGGGCGCTGATCCAGAATTAATGCGCGACTGCACAGTACTGCGAAGGGCAGATTCATTCAGTGAGCTAGAGCTCCACTCCACTGGACAGTGTTGTCTGTCATATGGTCACCTGGCCTACACTGGACAGTGTTGTCTGCAATACAGTCAGCTGACCTACACTGGACAGTGTTGTCTGTGATACAGTCAGCTGGCCTACACTGGACAGTGTTGTCTGTGATAGTCACCTAGCCTACACTGGGCAGTATTGTCTGTGATATGGTCACCTGGCCTACACTGGACAGTATTGTCTGTGATATGGTCACCTGGCCTACACTGGACAGTGTTGTCTGTCATATGGTCACCTGGCCTACACAGGACAGTGTTGTCTGTCATACAGTCAGCTGGCCTACACTGGACAGTATTGTCTGTGATATGGTCACCTGGCCTACACTGGACAGTGTTGTCTGTCATATGGTCACCTGGCCTACACAGGACAGTGTTGTCTGTCATACAGTCAGCTGGCCTACACTGGACAGTATTGTCTGTGATATGGTCACCTGGCCTACACTGGACAGTATTGTCTGTGATATGGTCACCTGGCCTACACTGGACAGTATTGTCTGTGATATGGTCACCTGACCTACACTGGACAGTGTTGTCTGTCATATGGTCACCTGACCTACACTGGACAGTGTTGCCCATCATATGGTCATCCGGCTCTTATCAGATAATGTTGTCCATCACATAGCCAGGTGGCCTGCTTTCTCGCTGAAGGTTTCCTGTTCCTATGTTTGAGTGTACCAGCCTATTCCAACCAGGCCCCACTTTTTGAAAATGCAGAAAAATCCCCATCCAAATCTAATCTGACCTCAGGGCTGACACCAATCTTGCTATGAGATACAAGCAATTCAAAGGAGCTCTTTTAATGACTGAACCCAATCTTCAGCACAATAGTTTAGTACTGAAGGTCAACAAGCATTGTGCTATGGAAGTAGCTTAGGTTTTGATTCTGATGCAGAATGGTCTACCTATTGGTTTGCAGGTCCACTCTCCTTTCCCATTTCCAAGGCAAACACATTCCAACATATGGCCACCTGTCTCATGAGGTCTCCGCCAGGTATTACCAATCTTATAGGACTGACCACCTTCATGGCAGCGATCTGCAAAACACAAGAGAACAACAAGCGTTGATTGATTTAAAATGTCCTTAAAGTTACGTTCACAGTTTGATCAGTTCCTCCTGGTCAGTGTCCCACATTCCACGAGTGTTTCAGAAGCATTTATGTTCTTGTGAACAGCGTTTTGGTCCATCTACAATGTGTAGGGTTTAATACGTCATCATTTATTTCTTTGCTCTGATATAGACCTACGCCAGGGAAGAGACAGGGCAGTTGGACCATGTGAAAACGACCTGGGTTGGCCGTGGGAGGGCCATTTTCTTTTGTGAGCAATCAGCAGGCAAAAATCGGTGGGACAAGATGATGGAGGAGGAGCCCGGGAGATTGGGGGAGGAGCCCGGATGGATGGGGAGGAGCCCAGGGACCTTGGGGGGGAGGGGGAGAAATCAGTTGATGTAGTATATTTGGATTTCCAAAAAGCAATTGAGAAGGTGCCACATAAAAGGTTATTACAGAAGATTAGGGCTCATGGGGTTGGGGGTAATATAGCAGAATGGATAGAGGATTGTTTAATGGACAGAAAACAGAAAGTAGGGATAACCGGATCTTTTTCAGGTTGGCAGGCTGTAACTAGTGGGGTCCCGCAAGGATCAGTGTTGGGGTCTCAGCTATTTACAATCTATATTAATGAAATAGAGGAAGCGACCGAGTGCAATGTATCCAAGTTTGCTGATGATACAAAGCTAGGTGGGACAGTAAGCTGTGAGGAGAACACAAAGAGTCTGCAAAGGGATATAGATAGACTGAGTGAGTGGGCAGTAAGGTGGCAGATGGAGTATAATGTAGGGAAATGTGAGGTTATTCACTTTGGTAGGAAGAATAGAAAAACAGAATATTTTTTAAATGGTGAGAAACTTTCAAATGTTGGTGTTCAGAGAGATTTGGGTGTCCTCGTACAAGAAACACAGAAAGCTAGCATACAGGTACAGCAAGCAATAAGGAAGGGAAATGGCATGTTCATTGCAAGGGGGTTGGAGTATAAGAGTAAGGAAGTCTTGCTACAATTGTACAGGGTCTTGGTGAGACCATACCTGGGGTACTGTGCACAGTTTTGGTCTCCTTATCTAAGGAAGGATATACTTGCCTTGGAGGCGGTGCAACAAAGGTTCACTAGATTGATTCCTGGGATGAGAGGGCTGTCCTATGATGATAGATTGTGTAGAATGGGCCTGTACTCTCTGGAGTTTAGAAGAATGAGAGGTGATCTCATTGAAACATACAAGATTCTGAAGGAGATTGACAGGGTAGATGCTGAGAGGTTGTTTCCCCTGGCTGGAGTGTCCAAAACTAGGGGGCATAGTCTCAGGATAAGGGGTAGGCCATTTAAGACCGAGATGACGAGGAATTTCTTCACTCAGAGGGTTCTGAATGCTGAGTCTTTGAGTATATTCAAGGCTGAGATAGATTTTTGGACTCGAGGGGAATCAAGGGATATGGAGATCGGGTGGGAAAGTGGAGCTGAGGTCGATGATCAGCCATGATCTTATTGAATGGCGGAGCAGGCTCAAGGGGCCGTATGGCCTACTCCTGCTCTTATTTCTTAGGTTCTTATGTTCTTAAATCAGGGAGGGGCCCTGGGGAGAGAAATCGGAGAGGAGCCCCGGGGGGAAATGGGGGAGAAGCCCCAGGGGGGTGGGGATTGGGGGAGGAGCCCGGAATGGAGATTACTCCTGGAGAGGGTTGGGGCTTATAACAGGAGGGAGGGGGTTGGGGTTTATAACAGGAGGGAGGGGGCTGGGGTTTATAACAGGAGGGAGGGGGCTGGGGTTTAACACAGGAGGGAGGGGGCTGGGGTTTATAACAGGAGGGAGGGGGCTGGGGTTTATAACAGGAGGGAGGGGGCTGGGGTTTATAACAGGAGGGAGGGGGCTGGGGCTTATAACAGGAGGGAGGGAGGGGGCTGGGGTTTATAACAGGAGGGAGGGGCTGGGGTTTATAACAGGAGGGAGGGGGCTGGGGTTTATAACAGGAGGGAGGGGGCTGGGGTTTATAACAGGAGGGAGGGGGCTGGGGTTTATAAAGGAGGGAGGGGGTTGGGGTTTATAACAGGAGGGAGGGGGCTGGGGTTTATAAAGGAGGGAGGGGGTTGGGGTTTATAACAGGAGGGTGGGGGCTGGGGCTTATAACAGGAGGGGGGGGCTGGGGTTTATAACAGGAGGGAGGGGGCTGGGGTTTATAACAGGAGGGGGGGGCTGGGGTTTATAAAGGAGGGAGGGGGTTGGGGTTTATAACAGGAGGGAGGGGGCTGGGGTTTATAACAGGAGGGGGTTGGGGTTTATAACAGGAGGGAGGGGGCTGGGGCTTATAACAGGAGGGAGGGGGCTGGGGTTTATAACAGGAGGGAGGGGGCTGGGGTTTATAACAGGAGGGAGAGGGCTGGGGTTTATAACAGGAGGGAGGGGGCTGGGGTTTATAACAGGAGGGAGGGGGTTGGGGTTTATAACAGGAGGGAGGGGGCTGGGGTTTATAACAGGAGGGAGGGGGCTGGGGTTTATAACAGGAGGGAGGGGGCTGGGGTTTATAACAGGAGGGAGGGGGCTGGGGTTTATAACAGGAGGGAGGGGGCTGGGGTTTATAACAGGAGGGAGGGGGCTGGGGTTTATAACAGGAGGGAGGGGGCTGGGGTTTATAACAGGAGGGAGGGGGTTGGGGTTTATAACAGGAGGGAGGGGGCTGGGGTTTATAACAGGAGGGAGGGGGCTGGGGTTTATAACAGGAGGGAGGGGGTTGGGGTTTATAACAGGAGGGAGGGAGGGGGCTGGGGTTTATAACAGGAGGGAGGGGGCTGGGGCTTATAACAGGAGGGACGGAGGGGGCTGGGGTTTATAACAGGAGGGAGGGGGCTGGGGTTTATAACAGGAGGGAGGGGGCTGGGGTTTATAACAGGAGGGAGGGCTTGGGGTTCATTGTAAACAAAACCTCACATAAAAACTTCCCTTAATGGGCATGGCTTGGTGCCAAGAGCCTTCTCAAAAATCAAAATTGTGCAGCACCAGTGCTGACATTGAGAGTCCTGAAAAAGAGGACGTTTCCCCTCCCCCCAAACAGATACGCCTCAACTTGGTGATGACAGAACAAAATGTGAAGAGTAAAATCCATTGGACACAAAAGATGCTGAAATGTATAGATAATTAAGAAGGATTTTGATGATAGGAAGCTGCCATGTAATCGGATCCTGAACCTTCTCAGAATAGGTCCATTTCTGTAATACTCGTCATGTTTCCCTCCCATCCAATCCCCTTTGATGCTCCGTACTCGTTTTCCTTACTTGCAATGGTGCAGCTGATCCTTCCTCTGCCAGCTCCGATACAGGTACAGTCCCAAATCATGCCATCCTTGGGGCGTTCCCAGGTTTCACCAACACGTTGCCTGTTCCCAGTGTACTGGTCGAAGCACATCTCTTCAACTGCACCAATCAAAACACAGTCAAGGTCAGTTGAAGGTCCTTTCAACCGCGAAGCTCCTATTTCTTATGTTCTTATGTAAGCGACTCTCCGTTTCCCTCCCCACCCCCCCTCCCATCAAAATGTTTCTTCCTCTCCTCTCCCTAGGGGTACAATACCTGGACACGAACAGTCCTCTGGTACCCCGACCCATTCTCAATGGGCGAGCTTAGTCGATCAGTGCCAACTGCGGAGGTCTGTTCCACACCTTGACGTCTAGCCAATCTGGTGTGCTGAGGGGAGCTGTACAGCAGCCTAAGCTGAGATAAGCAAACTCAGCACAGGCTGGAGTTAAACTTGGGGCTTTATGGTCGGTCAGTCTTATTACCCTCACCCACTCGGCCACTGGGGAAGCTGTGACATCTGGTCTGTTGTACAGTGCAAGGACACAGTAGGTCACTGACATCAGAAAGAACAAACTTGCATTTCTACAATGCCATTCACGACATCAGCTCATCCAAAGCGCTTCTCAGCCAATGAAGTACATTTGAAGAGTAGTCATTGATAATCTGTTGGCACTGTAAAATACTGGGACCGTACACTGGCACTGCAACACGCTGGGACCGTACACTGGCACTGCAACACTCTGGGACCGTACACTGGCACTGTAACACTCTGTGACCGTACACTGGCACTGCAACACTCTGGGACCGTACACTGGCACTGTATTTAAATGTTTAAACTGTGTTTAAGGCAAGCTGTAAAAATGGCAGGAAACATTTATTTTTTACATCTGTTGAGGCTTTGCACAGTTCGAGGTAGTGTTAGATGCCAAGATACATTACTAGGAGCCCAGTGCCACCGGCTCCTTAACTGCTGACTTACCGTCAGGTTTCGATTCACAATTCCAGCCTCGACCTGCCCCGTAACAGGTACAGATCATCACCCGGCCCAGGTACGTCCGCTCCCATTGCTGGTTGACATGGTAAACCTTCCCATTGTCAAAACAATAATCTGAACAGAGAGAGAAAACGCACACACAGACAGATGCATCAAATCAAATGGTTCCCAAAAGGTCAAACATATTAAAAGACTAAAAACATTGCAAACACTCAGAAGGTCAGTCAGTATCCGTGGAGAGGACAGGCGAGATTGCGTGTCAGATATGTACCCTTGGTTCATGAAGGGGCCACGCCTGAAGCATTAACTCATCTGTTCTCTTCACAGATGCCTTTTCCCAACAAATCCGTCAGGATTACACTGTTCTGTTCTCGTCTCATCGAACAGAAACCCAATTTACATCTTCAGCACCCCCACTCTTTTTAAAGGGGCACAACTAATACAGGAACTTAGCCATAAAATCAACTTTCAACAAAACATAAGGAAACTCATAAAATTAAATTATAATTATTATTTCTCTTCACATATACTGACTGACCGGCTGAGTGTTCTCTTTCCCTTTCAGATTTCCAGCATCCACAGTATAATTTTTATTTACTTCTATTTCAGGATTATTTAATTTAAGTAATTTCTTCAGAATAACTCAGAAGGACAATTCCTCTGTCCTGGCCATACAACTTCGAACTCAGTCAATAAAAATTTAAAACGAGACTTGCCAAACTGAATATACTTCAGTGGGACTTTCCCCCATATCTCAGTGAGTAGCCCAGACCTAAACTGTTTTTAGATTGTGTTTTTAATAAGTTGAGATGCAGCTCTCTCCCATCGCAGGCAACAAAACCCCAGAGTAAACTTGCTCTTCGTGGATCCGTCAGGTTTACTCCGGAGTCTGGTCTCCGCTTGCACGAGGCCAGTTTGACACCCGCCCACCGAACCCCAATATATATATTTTTATAATAAAATAAAAAGCAGCTCTGTGTAGATTAGGGCGGATCCGTCGGTTCGACCCCCGGACTGTCCTGGATCGAGCAGCTATGCGGGAGGGAGGGGCACTGCAATCACCCTAGTTTAAGAAGGGGACAGTGACGGCTGCTGATCCCTAATCCGGCTATCCCGGTGGATGCGCGCCCAACGGGATGGGACTCGGGCGTGATGGCCTCTGTAGTCGAATAGCCGGCCAAGATTCAGGGTCAAAAGCTTATACGTGAGGGATGACTGCTTGGGCGAGGCAGCAAACAAGACTCCCCAACATAAAAATTTCTGACTGAGGGTCATCGACCTGAAACGTTAACTCTGTTTCTCTCTCCACGATGTTGCCTGACCTGCTGAGTATTTCCAGCATTTTCTCTTTTTATTTCAGATTTCCAGCATCCGCAGTATTTTGCTTTTGTAAAAGTTTCTTCATCGGATTCTTAGCCAAATTAGCGGGGTACAGCTTACAATAAAAAAAAACCTTGAAGAACGGAAAGATGCAATTGTACCAAAAAATGCAAAATATCGCAGATGCTGGAGATTTGAAATAAACACGGAATATGGTGGAAACACTCCACAGGTCAGGAAACATCTGTGGAGAGAGGGGTAAGGTCGGTCGGTGGTCCTTTGTCAAGAGTGTCCTTAAATGTGCAGTGGAAACTTAAATATGGTTGAAATTATAGCGGCTGGTGCAGAATGTAATGTTTAACTTGCTGTAGCGGGGATAAGATCTTGCAACTCAATAAGAAACAAACAGGCTGATTGATGAACAAGACCCCGCCACATGTATATTGCATTAACCCCTTGTGCTGTGCGCCCTAGTTTCTGCTCTGAATGAACTCTGGAATTATACAGCGCCGCAGGCCATTCGGCCCCTCTGCTTGTGCCGGCTCTTTGAACGAGCTATATTAATAACGCACTCGGTCAACATTAGTCACTTCATTTACTGCATAAAGTCGATTTACTCTAAATCCACCCCGAGAGGCATCTCAACTTGACACAGCCATTTATAAATGCAAGTTGATTCATAAAACAGCGGTCTTCTCAAACTGCAGCATAACAAAAGTTAACGGGATACAAGTTCAGAAAAACTTTCAGAGGGTTTGTAATAAAAGTTTTAAGAAACATTTTTTTGAAGACTTACTTTGGTTCTGGGTACTTCCATCGTGCGCGTTCTGGGCTTGCCTCTTATCCTTGGCTTTCTGGCCGCTGGCGGCACTCAGGCAGACGGCCAGGAGGAACCCCCCGAGCGTGGAGTGGCGCATCTCCCCAGCACCGGTCCCCCTCCTCTTCGCAGCTCACTCAGGAGACACACAAGCCGGAGCAATCCCCCTCTATTTAAAGGAGCGGGGAAGACAACGGGCACTGGCACAGACAGGGGGTGGAATGCAAGGGAGAGAGAGGGTGGCACAGATAGGAAGCCCAAGCACCTCTCACTACACCTTTGGCCAGTGAGTGAACGAGTGGCTGCCTCTCCAGCCCCCTTTATAACATTTTCCACCCATGCCCCATCAACCAGGGAGGATGGGTGGAGCCTGGGGGGGGGGGGGGGGGGTGAGTTAGGGAGGGGTCTGCATTTGGGCCACATCAATAATATTTACAAGTCTGCCTCTGACATCACTGGAGAAATTATTAGGACTTTTGAAAAAAAAAAGCTGTTCAGACACTGATCAGACACAAGGCGTCTCTCTTAAAGGGGCACTGCATCCTTTAGACAACCCCCCATTACACAAGAACCAGCTGCAAATAAAGTCAGTCATTATATAAAATGAATCACTTCGCCTGCAAAGAAAGGGAATTCAAGCCAAAATATTTGTATATTTATTACAAAACAGATTTAATTTAACTCTCAGCTTCTTGCCAGCTATTAAATTGTTTATTGAAAATAAACTTTCAAGAATGTAAGAATTGGCAAATCATTACTGGGATGTGTTGAAAGAATATTTTTTGTTTAAGGTACGCCTAAAATGGGCGCCTTCTATCCGCTGGCGAGCAGTTCTGTTCTGTTCTGAGCCGAGTGTGCGCTTGGCTCAATCGATGAACGAGAGTTGCAGCAAGTCTGTAAACCACAGCGCCAAGAGGCGTTTAATTCAGTCTTACAGCAACTCTAAAGTCTTAAAACAAAGACTCGATCAGAGTTGCATACATTTTGCACAATGCATACATAAATATAAAAAGTCCGTATTTGTGCACCAGGTATGCAAATCAGATCAAGTCTTTGTCGTGAGACTTTATATAAACTTGCTTTCTGAAAATGGTTGGGGGGGGGGGGGGGTGGTGGTGGTGACTGGAGACAAAAGGGTCGGAGTTTGGGGGGAGGGGGTTACAGACATAAGGCCAGACAGACTAGGTTTTCATACTGAACTAGAAACAGCTTTCCCGCCGCTTACGTGCACTGGGCACTCACTATTAGGAAGTGTAAGCCAGACACCGAATCATTAAACTCATTCTCCGAATACTTGTACACTTTTTTAAAAAAAGAAGTAGGATTTAGGACCGGTTTTCTGGTTGCTGCAACGCCATATGGTTTTGATGCACAGCGAGGGAAGCCTGATTCGATACACTTTGTTTTTAAATAACCTTATGCATCAAGTCCCACCCGGACTGAAGCCAGCACCAGCCTGCATACAATCTGGAATAAAACCAGATCTTACATTGCAACGGTGACTACACTTCGAAAGTACATCATTGGCTGTAAAGCGCGTTGGGTCGTCCCGAGGTTGGTGAAAGGCGCTAGTTTCTTTCTTTTCCAAAATACCAGTGAGAAAGGAATTGGGACAATGGCATAGAATCAAGGTTGATAACAATGTAAGGGCTGCCTGGGTCTCAGAGCAAAAGCATATTAAGACAGGAACAGCTGCAAAAGGAACTACCTTTTTATTAATTTAAAAGAGACATCCACATATAGTTACACCTCTCAAAATACAATGAAACCTGTCGTGTTTTTTGAAACCATCATTTTCTGCTTTAGAATAAGTAAGGGGCGTCTTAAAGCAAAATTTGGGTGGTGTTGCACTTTAAAAGCAGTCAAATGTCTTCGAGCAGGGCTTTAGTTTGCAAGTTAGTTTTGAGTCGTAATTGTGCTTGTAAGTCTAACGTCAGCACTTCAGTATGTGGTCGAGGGGGTCTTGATAAGAGAGGAGACGCCGCTTGTTTATCGGTTAATCGGAGGACAACATTGCGAAAGTGTTGAATGGTGTGTGGTTCCTGTAGGGGAATACTCTCCCAACAGACTGCTTGGAAAGACTCAATGAGACCTCCACCTCCTTCTGTCTAAAGGAATCTGCCCTGTCCCAGCGCTAGCCCCTGCAGCTCAATACCCAGATCTGCCCTGTAAAGTCTTGATTTAAATACGAAACAAAAAGTATCACTTATTAACGATCTGAATTTTGTACGTGCATCTTTAACAGAAGCTCACCCCCCACATAAATTTAAAATTGAATATTTAACAAGGAAAGTTAAATTATTGCACAATCATTCATTATAACGTGCAGCCAGAACCGATATGGTTCTAACCCATCCCAGCCAATGATAACAGAGGGGTCATGACCCTGTGCCCACTTCCCACCCCCTCAAAAAATCAAATTAATCAATACCATCAGTGCTTAGCTCACAGGCAAATTATCACCCCCACCATCACTATGAGAAAAGAATGACATAAAATTACATAGAGCCTACAGCACAGAAACAGGCCATTCGTCCCAACTGGTCTATACAGGTGTTTATGCTCCACACTAGCCTCCTCCCACCCTACTTCATCTCACCCCATCAGCATATCCTTCTATACCTTTCTCCCTCATGTGTTTATCCAGCTTCCCCTTAAATGCATCTCTGCTATTCACCTCAACCACTCCCTGTGGTAGAGAGTTCCACATTCTCACCACTCTCTGATTAAAGAAGTTTCTTCTGAATTCCCTATTGGATTTATTAGTGACTATCTTGTATTTATGACCCCTAGTTCTGGTCTCCCCACAAGTGGAAACATCTTCTCTACATCTACCCTATCAAACCCCTTTATCATTTTAAAAACCTCTGTCGGGTCACCCCTCAGCCTTCTCTTTTCTAGAGAAAAGAGCCCCCGCCTGTTCAGTCTTACCTGATAGGTATAACCTCTCAAGAACTGTTCACAGTACTTTTGATTGTGGTCTAACCACGGTTCTGTACAAGTTTAACATAACATCAATTCTATCCCTCTAGAAATGAACCCCAGTGCTTTGCTTGCTTTTGTTGTGGCCTTATTAACCTGTGTTATTTGTGAATCAGTACCTCGAGATCTCTTTGCTCCTCCACCTCATTTAGGCCCTTTATTTTCCAAGAAGTATGTGGCCTCCTTATTTCTCCTACCAAAATGCACCACCTCACACTTACCTAGATTGAAATTAATTTGGCCATTTAAACGCACTTTCTGCAAGTTTGTTAATGTCTTTACTTTAACAGCTCCCCTCACAAGCAGTGTTTAATATCAGTCCCATACATCAGTCTGGCAGCGAGGGTCGGACAGGCTGCTGTGGGCTGTTACTGTGTGAATCACACAAGCTTCGTGTTTTGGTAGGAATGTTCCAGCTGTTTTCAGCCCCTGCCGTGAAAGGTTTAGTCGTTCCTTTTGACTCATCGGCTGGCGGTGGGAAGGGGAGGGGGGGGGTGGGTGGGCAGGGGGAGGGGGGTAAATTGCAACAGGACACCATCATGGCTGGGATCTGTCAGTCTGCAGCTCACACTAACCACAGAATGACTGAGAACGAGAACTAACTTGGATTTTTGTTTTTAAGTCTGTGAACTTCGATTTTGAACACAGTCTAACTCACCAGCACTAGAACCGCCTTTCCCTTCCAGATACACACCATTCAGAGAAACATGTGCTGGTTAATAAATGTACAAAGGGACAGGCTTTACTGCAAGAGTGTTTGAAAATCCCTTGCCAGAGATCCATGGTGAGTGTATCGTCAGGGGAGAAGAAACATTATATACTGATATAATAAACATCTTTCTAAACCTATTAAAAATAAATCCTTGTTTATACGCCTTTGGGACATAGGCATTGAGGGAGTGGGGCGGAGGGACAGAGAGATTATAAAAATGGAAATTTATCCCGAAATGACAATGGCTTGATTATGTCTGTGTCTTTGCCCGTGCCTTCATCCCTCTGGGCCCTAGGCTCTGGATTTCCCTCCCTAAACCTCTCCGCCTCTTTATCTCTCTCTCCTCCTTTAAGACGCTGCTTAAAACCTACCTCTTTGAACAAGTGTTTGGTCACCAGTCCTAATATCTCTTTATGTGGCTTGGCATCAAATTTTGTTTAGTGGTGCGCACGTTTTACCACGTTAAAGGCATTATATAAATGCAAGTTGTTGTTGTTTGTTCCTCTGGCGTCAGATCCTGGGAAATAAAGCAGGTAGTGAGTCTATCATAAATAAAAACAGGAAATGCTGGAAATACTCAGCTGGTCAGGCAGTATCTGTGGAGAGAGAAACAGAGTTAACATTTCAGGCCGATGACCTTTCATCAGAACTCCATCGACCTGAAATGTTGGGACAGATTTTCAGTGTGCCGTGAGGCAGGCTTTCAGGTGTGCGGGGGGGGGGGGCAAAAATCCCAGAATCGGGGGTCCCGACACCATCCCGCCTCCACGTAAGTTTCAAGGGAGGCGGGTACCCGCCCCGCACTGGGGCCCGCCGACCCGAGGCGGGAAGGGATTAGTGCCAATTAACTGCCTGTTAACAGGTAGTTAACAGGCAGTTTTGAGCCTAATCCCTATTTTGAGGGGTGTCGTATGGGATTCCCGACGGCTCCAAACCACGCCAGGTTAGAGCAGACGAGCCGTCGGGTTGAGGGACTTGGAGGGGTCGCGATGTCGGTGTTCAGGTGAGTGATGGGTGCATGATTGCAAAGGTAAGTGTGTTTGGTGTGTCTAAAGTGTGTAAAGAAGTTTTACTTACCTGTACTTACCTTAACAGCCTTTCTTCCTCTAGGCTGCGGGGAGTCCATCACTCAGCCAGAACTGAAAGCTGAACGGCTGCGATCTGTCAAAAGTGACAGCCTTCAGCCTTCAGTGCCGGTGACAGTTTTAACTGAGTCTGTGTAGAAGGACTCAGGTTAGAAGTCAGACTGTCAGTGTTTGACAGCTTCAAACAGCTGTGAAACACTGATATTTCATCTGTCAAAAACTCTTGACAGATGAAATTTCAGTCTGTGACGTCACCTGTTGCCAGGTGGCCCTTAATTGGCCTGCTAAGCCCGCTGGGCGGGCTCAACAAGGTCAATCAAGGGAAAATCACGTTGATTGGCCGGACGTCGATGGAGGCGGGACTAAAACCCAAAAGTTGTAGTCCCGCCTCCTTCCCGACAGCTTAAGGAAAATCCAACCCGTTAACTCTGTTTCTCTCTCCACAGATACTGCCTGACCTGCTGAGTATTTCCAGCATTTTCTGTTTTTATTTCAGATTTCCAGCATCCGCAGTATTTTTGCTTTTGTATGAGTGAGTCTCGCACCTTTTTAGGTGCTTTTAAGTTGCCAATTTCCCAACTGTTCCTGCCTAGGGACAGTGACGAAGAGACACCTGCCCCATCCCCTTTATTTTTCGGTCAGATGCCAGTCACTCTGAGCTCTTCTGTGTCACGTGGAGACCCGATTGCTTTAATAGAGTAATTGTCAGCCATGATCAGTTAGGTATCAGCCATGGCTCAGTGGGTAGCACTCGTGCCTCTGAGTCAGAAGGTCAAGGGTTTCAGGTCCCACTCCAGAGACTTGAGCACAACATCGAGGCTGACACTCCCCAGTGCAGTACTGAGGGAGTGCTGCACTGCCGGAGGTGCCGTCTTTCGGATGAAGCGTTAAACCTAGGACCCATCTGTCCTCTCAGGTGGACGTAAAATATTTCACAGCACTATTTCAAAGAAGAGCAGGGGAGTTCTCCCCGGCAACATCCGCCGTGAGCCGCACTGCCTCCTCCGTGGCCTGCCCCCTACAATGCGCGGCCCATTCAAATTTCTGCGCATGCACGGTATCTCCAATGTAAAAGCCGGTGAGCGGCCTGCGCGGGACCTTGCAGATGACTGTGCAACTGCACAACCACGCAACTTAGCAGGAACCTTGCTCCCCGGTGTCCTGGCCAATATTTATCCCTCAACCAACATCACTAAAAAACAGATTATCGGGTCATTATCACATTGCTGTTTGTGGGAGCTTGCTGTGCGCAAATTGGCTGCCGCGTTTTCTACATTACAACAGTGACTCCACTTCAATTGTACTTCATTGCATGTAAAGCGCTTTGGGACATCCTGAGGTCATGAGAGGCGCTATATAAATGCAAGTTCTTTCTTTGTGGGGGCCGAGCCACCCCATTTACTTCACTGAAACCGCTTCCCTTAACCCAACAACAGACCCACAATCCGGTGCCCTCTGTGCGCTCAACAACGGAACGGTTACAGCGCGGAGTGTGGACCACCAGAGAGACCCGTGCCTCTGCCATCAGCCGCTTTCCGGAATATAAAAGCCCCTTTGTCTCAGCAAAGCGCACAGCTAACGGCAGGTGGAAAAGGCCACACAGCTTTTGATCCTCGCGATGTTTAAATTGGAGGGGTCGTGAAGGGCACTATGTAAAAGCAAGTCTTTCTTTCTAAGCTGAGTCAATTAAAGCAACCATTAAGGAAAGGGAGATAGTTCCCTGTTAATATCCCAATGTTCATTTATCCAGAGCAACTAATTAACTTTGCATCTCCACCTACTGACAGCCAAACTTCAAAGAGCTTCAGGAAGCCAATAGATGCATTCTACAAGTGAAGTCCCTGGAGCAGATGAGCTTCCCATTGTATCCTACCAAATCTGATGGATCTGATAACCTCAGTAATATTTCAATGTCTTGCTCAATGCAAAACCATAAGAGAATGGGCAGCACAGGCCAACTGCAATCGCCTCTTTCATTCTAAACCCACAGGAATCAGCCTCCCATCTTCTAGTTTGCGTAAGTAAACTTGAGTTCATCCGAAACCCTGCTGCCCATTTCCTACCTCGCATTAATCCTGTTCACCCATTACCTCTGTGCTCGCTGACCTACATTGATCCCAGTCCAGCAATGCTTCGATTTAAAAATTCTCATCCTTGTTTTCAAATCCCTCCATGGCCTCGTCCCTCCCTATCTCTGTAACTTCCTTCAGCCCTACAACACTCCAAAATCTCTGTGCTCCTCCAATTCTGGCCTCTTGTGCATCCCCAATTGTCAGTGCTCTACCATTGGCGATTGTGCCTTCAGCTGTCTAGGCACTTAGCTCTGGAATTCCCTCGTCAAACCTCTCCACCTCTCTATTTCTCTCTTCTCCTTTAAGACACTCCTTACCTGTCCTATTATCTCCTTATGTGGCTTGGTGTCAAATTTTGTCTGATCATGCTCCTGTGAAGCACCTTGGGATGCTTTACTACGTTAAAGGCGCTATAGAAATACAAGTTGCTGTGGTTGCTGAAAAAGATTCAGTGGAGTGCTCTAGTTGCTGGCTGATCTCGCTTCTTAATGTATATCACAAATTGCTCGTCAAATCCTTTGTGGATTAGTGAGTATCATGGTGCGCCCATAAGTTTGCCCACAGCAGTCACGGTTTATACTGTAGGTTGACCTTAGGAAAGAGTAGGAGGTTTGCTAACCTCGTATATAGGATGGAGTTCGCCCATCAGCTGCTGCCCCTTCCTTCGATGCACACTTTAATGGAAATGCCGTTACAATTGAGGTGCCCTCCAGGAATATCTTTCTCGTGCCAAGCGCAAAAGAGCACCTCCACAGGCAAGACTACACTTTCTTGGAGAGAATGGGGTGAAGCAATTTGGGAGGTAGCTTGCCCTGAGATTTTAATGGAAGCTTTAACTCGGCGTGACCGATGGACAAATAACACTCTGACAGAGCCTCTGACTACAAGTTATGAATCAGGTCTATTAAGAAGTGAAATTAAATAAACGTAAAAGTAAATATGGTGGATTTCTCTTGATTAGGAGAAACAATTGCAGGGATATGGGGAATGAGCGGGTGAATGGGACTAACTGGATTGCTCTTCGAAAGAGCTAGTACAGATTTGATGGGTCGAATGGCCTCCTGTGCTGCACTGTCCTATGATTCTATGATTATAATACCTGAATTCAATGCAAAGCCTCAAATTTAAAATACTCATCCTTGTGTTCACATCCCTACATGCCCTCGCCTCCTCTCTAGCTCTGTAATCTCCTCCAGTCCTACACCCCTACGAGAAATCTGTGTTTCCCCAACTCTGGCCTCTTGCACATTCCCGATTTCCTTCGTCCCACCATTGGCGGCCGTGCCTTCAGCTTTCTTGGCCCCAAGCTCTGGAATTTCTCCCTAAACCTCTCCGCCACCCCCCCTATGGACCCACGGTGAAGAATCACTGAAAAGACTACACGATAACATCAACAAGTTCCATCCCACCATCAAACTCACCATGGACTACTCCTCAGAATCGGTTTCATTCTTGGACACACGAATCTCCATCAAAGACGGACACCTCAGCACTTCACTCTACTGCAAGCCCACGGACAACCTCACGATGCTCCACTTCTCCAGCTTCCACCCTAACCACGTTAAAGAAGCCATCCCCTATGGACAAGCCCTGCGAATACACAGGATCGGCTCAGACGAGGAGGAACGCGATGGACACCTACAGACGCTGAAAGACACCCTCGTAAGAATGGAATATGACGCTCGACTCGTCGATCGACAGTTCCGACGAGCCACAGCAAAAAATCGCATAGACCGCCTCAGAAGACAAACACGGGACACAACCAACAGAGTACCCTTCGTCGTCCAGTACTTCCCGGAGAAACTAAGCCATGTTCTTCGCAGCCTTCAACATGTCATCGATGACGACGAACACCTCGCTAAGGCCATCCCCACGCCTTCACTACTCGCCTTCAAACAGCCACCTAACCTCAAACAGACCATCGTTCGCAGCAAATTACCCAGCTTTCAGGAGAACAGCGACCACGACACCACACAACCCTGCCACGGCAACCTCTGCAAGACATGCCAGATCATCAACACAAATACCATCATCACACGTGAGGACACCACCCACCAGGTACATGGTACATACTCATGTGACTCGGCCAACGTTGTCTACCTCATACGTTGCAGGAAAGGATGCCCCGGAGCATGGTACATCGGCGAGACCATGCAGACACTGCGACAACGGATGAACGGACACCGCGCAACAATCGCCAGGCAGGAGTGTTCCCTCCCAGTCGGGGAACACTTCAGCAGTCAAGGACATTCAGCCTCCGATCTTCGGGTAAGCATTCTCCAAGGCGGCCTTGGAGACACACGACAACACAAAATCGTAGAGCAGAAACTGATAGCCAAGTTCCGCACTCATGAGGACGGCCTCAACCGGGATCTTGGGTTCATGTCACGCTACATGTAACCCCACCTGACGTAGGGTCATCCAGACTCGAGTCGTCGTTGGCTTGTTCTCTCTACACAGATGCGGCCGGACCTGCTGTGATTTCCAGCAAAAAAAATGTTTTTTTGTCTGTTTTTTGTTTTTCATACAGACCCCAGCATCTGCAACATTTGACCCCTTGTGACCCCACCTCATTGTTCTTTAATGTTTTCCTGACTAACCTGTTTGGACACCATTCACACCTTTGATTGCTGTGATTATCTCTCTGCCGAGGTGTGATAAATGGCAGTTAGAAAGATTACCTGTAATCATCTGGCATTATTCTCTGACTATTTAAGCTGTATCTTTATGCATCTCTCCACTTCACCTGACGAAGGAGCAGTGCTCCGAAAGCTTGTGATTTCAAATAAAACTGTTGGACTATAACCTGGTGTTGTGTGATTTCTTACATTTGTCCACCCCAGTCCAACAACGGCATCTCCACACCATGGCTTCTTTCAAAATAGTTAAAGTCAAGCATGCTTTAACAGTTCTCCACTGTACTTGAAACAATTAGTACCGTTTATTAAATCCTTTTTTCGTGAACAAGATAAACTCCCACAGAGTCCTCCATTTGCTTTAGCCTGTGCAGTGAATAAAAGAGAACTTGTAAAACTGGAAGAAGCATACCATCCTATCCCTGTTAAGGGGTGATCTAATTCAGGTGTTTAAGATGATAGGGTGGATAGAGAGAAACTATTTCCCCTGGTGGGGGAGCCCAGAACAAGGGGACATGACCGTAAAATTAGAGCTAGACAATTTAGGGTTGATGTCAGGAAGCACTTCTTCACACAAAGGGTAGTGGAAATTTGGAACTCTCTCCCCCAAAAGGTTGATGAGGCTGGGGGTCAATTGGAAATTTTAACACTGAGTTTGATAGATTTTTGTTAGGTGAGGGTATTAAGGGATATGGAACCAAAGCGGGCCACTGGAGATAAAATACAGATCAGCCATGATCTGATTGAATGGCGGAACAGGCTGGATGGGTTGACTGGCCTCCTCCTGTTCCTATCACCAGTTCAGGCATCTTCTGGCTGCTGAGATGTAAATTTGAGATATGTGTCCTTTGAAGCCTGTTTCCAGCTCTTCAGACACTTCCAGGACAAAGCAGATCTGTGTATCTGATAACCCACCCCCTGCCCGTGCAGACTGCCATCACAGCAAGTGGGCTCTCGAAAGATTGGTGTAATAGAGTATGAAATAGACAGCAAATGTGGGCAGATAAGAGACCCTTTGATCCATTTTAGCTATTTCTAACACCTGAGTAAACTTTGCATCTAACAGTAAGCTGTCCACCTAGACAGAGGTGACTCACCAGCTCTTTGAAGTGGTAGTTTGCATTCCAGCCAGTGATGTGGATTCCCTCCAATCTGGAGCCATCAAATCAACAGAAAAATGCCCCAAAACGCACTGATCCCCGAAGCCATTTTTAAATGGCCACAAAGCTGACACACTACAGATTCTTAACGAAATGATATTAAACTTATAAAATAATAAAGTGTAAGCCTTGGCTCAGTGGATAGCACTCTTGCCCCACTCCAGAGTCTTGAGCACAAAATCCAGGTTGACGCTCCATTGCAGTACTGAGGGAGTGCTGCACTGTCGGATGAGAAGTTAAAATGAGGTTCCATCTGCCCTCTCAGGTGGACGTAAAGATCTCACGGCACTATTTCAAAGAGCAGGGGAGTTCTCCTTGGTGTCCTGGCCAATATTTATTCCTCAACCAATATCACTAAAACTAACAGATTACCCGGTCACTATCACATTACTGTTTGTGAGAGCTTGCTGTGCACAAATTGTCCGCTGTGTTTCCTACATTACAACAGTGACTACACTCGGAAAGTACTCCATTGACTGTGAAGTGCTTTGGGATGTCCTGAGGTCTTGAAAGGTTCGATAGAAATGCAAGTCTTTCTTTCTAACTGAAACTCCACGGAACACAATGTAAATGCCCCGGACTTTCGCTGATGGCCCCGCCAAAGGTCATGAGGTCAGGGGGAGGTCTTGTGATTTAAATACCTTCAGCTGGCTTGATTGAAGAGGCTGGAAAGTCCAGCGGAGGAGTGCCGATCCGGTGTGGGGGAGAGGGTGAGGGGGGTGGGGAGCGGGGTAGAATCGGGTAACCCTCCGGAATAAACTTGTAAGAAAGAAAGACTTGCATTTCTACAGCGCCTTTCATGACCTCACGGTGTCCCAAAGCGCTTTACAGCCAATGAAGCACTTTTTGAAGTGTAGTCACTGCTGTAATGCTGCAGTTGACCTCTGCTCTCTTGAGTTAGGTAAGGGGAGAAAAGTCAGTCAGTGTTCCCTTTCCTGATCTCCTCTCCAGTGATTTCTGCTGGTAACTGTACATGTGTGGGAATTGGGTGAGGGGGAGGGGGGTGGGGGTTGTGCCGTGATGCCCTCCATGGCTGAATGGCCTGCTCAGTCACAACTTTCTGGGCTTGCACATGAACAACTGTAACTTGGATGAAGTATGTGAAGGAAGCCCAGGAGTGGAAGAAATGGGATGGGGGAGGGGAGGGGCGCAAGCTGTGTCCCAATCCTTTCTGAAGGAATGACGGTTGAAAGTGTACCTCACGAGTGAAGTGAGGTGAAAGACGAGCATTGCGTTTTGAAGGGAGTTATGGTTAATGAAGCGCCCACCTTTCACTAAAGAGAAACGGCATTGGAACAGAATGGAAACAAAGTAGCCTCACTTCAAGTTTCCCTTACTACCACCCCCTGTGAAGTCTCTTGATAAAATTGCCTAACACAGTTACCTCACACAAGTCTTGCCACCTCCCCTATTAGCCTTGAGGCTAGAAAAACACTGCAAAGCTGGAGGTAGGTGACATGAAACAGAGCCTCTACAACAGAATGTAGAATTAGGCCGATCCACAGAGGCTTTAATTTTCCTTTATTATGGAGCACCACACACTCACAGCTGGGAGCTCCCACAGCTCTTTTACACAAGAGCAGGCCCTAAATCACTTACAAATGTGTCTCCTGCAACCCAGGGATCAGCGACCCAAGGAACAAGCAAGGGGGCACCTCTGTCTGAGGCTGGTTTTCTAAAATTACAGCGCGCAGTTTCCTTTTAAACAAATGGGACTCTACCTACACGCATTGAAAACATCGTAAGATGTCAGTAACCATAGATTTAAAATAATTGGGACAGAAAGCCAGGGAAGAGATGAGGAACACGTTTCTCACTCAGCGAGTTATTACGATCTGGAATGCACTGTCTGAAAGGGCGGTGGAAGCAGAATCAATAGTAACTTTCCAAAGGGAATTGGATAAATACTTAAAAAAGAAAAATTTGCAGGGCTATGGGGAAAGAGCAGGGGGAGTGAGACTAATTTGATAGCTCTACCAAAGAGCCGGCACAGGCCCGATGGGCTGAATGGCCTCCTTTATGTGCTTTATGATTCGATGTTGGCTGTTTTATTTCAGTGAATTTCTCCACAACAAAGCGCTCACTTTGCAAAAGCAAAATACCAGGTGGGCTATTTGTGATGAGGAAGCAGCCAGTTTATGGACCCTTGCTTGGATTTAAGATAAACCATCTGTGGGGCTGCTGGAGCAACCCAGTTGTAACGCACTTTGGGCAGATTTTCCAAATGTTCGCTCCCGGCACAGACCTCCATCTGTCAGGAACGCAGATCAGGACCAGGGTCGTCAACCCTCCAGGATTGCCCTGGAGTCTCCAGGAATTGAAGGTTAATCTGCTGTGAGCAAAAACCTGGGAGAACAATCATAGGGCCATTAAAAAAAAATTGTTTGTTTTTTAAATTTTCTTTCAACACTTCTGGAGGTGGGAAACAGAGGCTGTTTGACTGCCAGTCAAGAATCATTCAATTGGGTAGTGAAGAGTCTATTTGATTTCTGATTGGACGTGTTGGGCGGCCAATTGCGGGAGCCTGGGGGGGGGGGGGGCGGGACAGTTGGATTCAGGAGGTCATGTGATGAAACCTCCGGGAATACGTCCAACCAGGGTTGGCAACCCGAGCTTCTGCCGCAGAGCTCTATCCGCCCGAAACGCAGGTCCCTACGATTTTCCATTCATTGTATCTTCCTTCACTTGTCCCTTTGCGGAATTGGAATAATATACGAGAAAGTAACCGCTCGCGTCAGCTGTGGCTCAGTGGGCAGCACCCTCGCCTCTGAGTCAGAAAGTTGTGGGTGTCACGTCCCACTCCAGAGACCTGAGCACAAAATCCAGGCCGACACTCCAGTGCAGTGCTGAGGGAATGCTACACTGTCGGAGGTGCCATCTTTCGGATGAGACGTTAAACCGAGGCCCAGTCTACCCTCTCAAGTGGACATAAAAGATCCAACAGCACTGATTCGAAGAAGAGCAGGGGAGTTGTCCCCGGTGCCCTGGCTTATATTTATCCCTCAACCAACTGATTATCTGGTCATTATCACATTGCTGTGCGCAAATTGGCTTTCTTTAATTCATTCACGGGATGTGGGCGTCGCTGGCAAGGCCAGCATTAATGCCTATCCCTGGCTGCCATGTTTTCTACATTACAACAGTGATTATACTTCAGAAAAGTACTTCATTGGCTGTAAAGTGCTTTGGGATGACCTGAGGTCGTGAAAGGTGCTATATAAATGCAAGTCTTTCTTTAATTGAACAGACCGCAGTTAGAAAGAACTCTGCCCAGAAATACTATCCCCCTGGAGGGCAGAATTGAAATGTAGTTGTGGTGGGGTGAAGGAGAGGTTGGAATTTTCCCTGGAAATGGATAATGGATCCACTGGTTTTCCATTCCTGTCATAACTTATCCCAGAAATTCCAGCCTGGTTTAGGGTAGGCCCACCTTCAGTCTGTGCCCTGCTTACACCACAGAGGCATTTTGGAGACATTCCATGGATTCCCTGGGAATCCCGTCTGCTGCATTCAAGTCCCATTCACCCATCGCCCCTGTGCTCACTGACCTACACTGCCTCCCAGTCCACCAACACCTTAATTTTATAAGTTCCATCCTTGGGTTCAAATCCCTCCATGACTTCACCACGCCCTATCTCTGTAATCTCCTCCAGCCCTACAACCCTCTGAGATCTATGCACTCCTCCAATTCTGGCCTCTTGCTTAACCCCAATTTCCTTCGCCATTGGCGGCCGTGCCTTCAGCTGTCTCGACCCCCAAGCTCTGGAATTCCCTCCCTTAACCTCTCCGCCTCTCCACCTCGCTCTCCTCATTTAAGACTCTACTTAAAACCTACCTCTTTGACTGAGGTTTTAGTCATCTGTCCTAATATCTCAATTTTTAAATTTTTCTCTGATAACGCTCCTGTGAAGCGCTTTGGGATGTTTTACTATGTTAAAGGCGCGATATAAATGCAAGTTGCCGTTGCATGCCTCTTTTCTCCTGATGGTCCCTGTGGGTTTCATCACATGACCTCCGGCCTCCAACCACCCCGCCCGGTCAAACAGCCTTTATAACCATCGGCAATATTTTTGTGACTAATGAACTAAAAGTGTTCAAAGAAAACGGAAAAAAAAACCCACACAATTCTTTTACCGCATCTATGATTTGTCTCCCGTGTTTGTTTGCGGCGGTGCCCAGGAGATTAACCTTTAATTCTTGGAGACTCCAGGACAATCCTGGAGGGTTGGCATCCTGATGGTGAGGCCCACATGGTGTGACGGGGCCTCAATTTAACATTTTATCTAAAAGATGGCACTTCCAACAGTGCAGCACTCCCTCAGCACTCCGCTGGAGTGTCAGCCCAGATTATGTGCTCAAGTCACTCGAGTGGGACTTGAACCCACAACCTTCTGACTGAGAGTGCTACCAAAAGAGCCAAGCTGTGATTCTCCAGAAGACGCAGGGGTACAGCTCCCCGGGTCCTGTAGAAATGCTAATATCCTGCCCAAGTGGCTTTTCTTCATGTGTAAGCATCAACAATGTTTGTCGACAGGTTATTGAACCATGGAGGCATCAGAACCGAGATTGATCCCATCCTCACCTGACGTCTATACATGCGCACTTTCCAGCAAGGGACACGGGGTAGTGATCAGGAATGGGAACCCTTGGTTGACTTGTACCCTCACTAGTCCAAGAAAACCAAGGCAATTTGTAGCAAACCAACTGCTGCCCTAGCTGCGATCAACTTAAGGTGTCAGCCTTGGCTCAGTGATAGCACTCTCGCCTCTGAGACAGAAGGTTGTGGGTTTAAGCTCCACTCCAGAGATTTGAGCACAAAATCTAGGCTGACACTCCAGTGCAGTACCGAGGGAGTGCAGTCGGAGGTGCTGTCTTTCAGATGAGATGCTAAACCAAGGTCCCGTCTGCTCTCTCAGGTGGACGTAAAAGATCCCTTGGCACTGTTTTGAAAAAGAACTGGTGTCCTGGCCAATATTTAGCCTTCAGCCAATATCACTAAAAAATGAATTATCTGGTCATTCATCACATTGCTGTTTGTGGGATCTTGTGTTAGATCAACTGAGTAGATTATTCCAAATTATGTAGGTTTGGACACCAGTAATAAATCAACTAGTTGGCTTTATTAATAAGGCAGAAGGTACAAGTGTGTTATATTGCTCTTGGATCTGCCGTTAACTCTAATTACAATCCAGGCGAGTTCACAGCACAGAATTGCTGAAAGTGACCCGATTTACACACATCGATGGATAATGTCACGATAGCAAAATACTGCGGATGCTGGAAATCCGAAATAACAACAGAAAACGCTGGAAAAACTCAGCAGGCCAGGCAACATCCGTGGAGAGAGAAACAGAGTCAACGCTTCGGGTCGAAACCCTTCTACAGAACTGTCAGCTGCCTTGCTCTGAGCCTATCAATTCTGAGATGATTGTCATGTGAGCTTTATGTGTCACTGCACCAGTAGATGGCGATGCCGCACCACATACACTCCAGTCTCACTGGAATCTGGGCTCTGTTTATGCAGATAATAAGACAATTTTGCATGGTTAGAAATATCACACCTTAAACAAAATAACAGCTGAAATGTAGACATGTTGGCTCCAAACTAGCTGTAGTTCTTAATCAAATCTTTTGATGCTTCTTAAATTACGTTAACCTGACACCTCTTTACTTAACATTCCTTGCCGAATCCAAATGACCTAATCTAAGCCATGTATTAGCCTCTATTGCACAGAATACATTCTCCTAATACAAAAAGATTAATACTGACTTCTGTATTGTTAAGCTATTTTTCCTATTACATTATTAAACACTATAATGCAGTGTGCAATTTGTTTGCCACGTTTCCCTACATTACAACAGCGACTACACGTCAGAAAGTACTTCATTGGCTGTAAAGCGCTTTGGGATAGCCTACAGTTGTGAAAAGCACTATATAAAGGCAGGTCTTTCTTTAACTCAGGAAACAAACCTGGGAGCTTCTAATGTGTATGACCTAATGCTACACCAGGCAGCACCTTCACCCAATTGGAGAGCTTTAGTATTTGACCTTTTCTGTACAATTAGTGGATCTCCCCGTGGCATTGCTCATGGGCAAACTGGTGTCCAGAGCACATTAAGGTGACATTTCGCTGCTAACCCGGCCTGTCCCTTTAAGGCCACTTCATAAGTAATCCCTGTGAGAATCCAGGTAATTGTAGCTGATTGTAACCTCCTGAGCTGAATTAGAGGTCAGGAAATTGTTTGTAAGTTTCAGGCTGTGGCTCAGAGATGTCTGGCCATCTTTCCAATTTGTCTTAATATTGTTTTGCACCTGTGTGATATCGCTGTGCTTGATGCAAGACGACGCAGTTTAGTAGATCCCCATGGGTTTGCTCACTGGAAGTTGGATGCTACGCTATAGAAGAAAGAAAGACTGACTTACATTTATACAGCGCCTTTCACGACCACCGGTCGTCTCAAAGTGTTTTACAGCCAATGAAGTCCTTTTGAAGTGTAGCCACTGTTGTAATGTGGCAAATGTGGCAGCCAATTTGCGCACATCAAGCTCCCACAAACAGCAATGTGATAATGACCAGATAATCTTTTTAAGTGATGCTGATCGAGAGATAAATATTGGCCAGGACACCAGGGATAACTCCTCTACTCTTCTTCGAAACATTGCCATGGGATCTTTTACGGTCACCTGAGAGAGCAGACAGGGCCTCGGTTTAACATCGCATCTGAAAGACGACACCACCGACAGTGCAGCGCTTCCTCAGCACTGCACTGGAGTGGAGTGTCAGCCTAGATTTATGTGATCTTTAGTTGCCCTTGAGAAGGTGGCGGTGGGCCTTCTTTGTGAACCGCTGCAGTCTGTGCGGTGAAAGTATTCCTACACCGCTGTTAGGTAGGGAGGTCCAGGATTTTGACCCAGCGACGATGAAGGAGTGGCCGGGATGGTGTATGACTTGGAGGGGACTTAGAAGTGATGGTGTTCCCATCCACCTGCTGTGGTGGATGTCACCGGTTTGGGAGGTGCAGCCAAAGGTGCTGTTATAACATGAAATGCACTAGGCCACAAAGTCTAATTGCCGTTAAGTAAATAGAGGGTCAGGTTATTCAGAGTGTAATTGCTGTTTGTTCAGGAAACTCTGCAGAATGAAATGTCCTTGGCAAGTTTCAGGCAGGAGGTTGGAAGTGTGGGTCAGGGGCACCCAGAATTTCAAGACTTTTGTATCCGTCACAAAGTGTGATGCCAGGAGCGTGATGTCAGGAGCGTGATACCGGGAGTGTGCTATGGGAAGCATGATGTCCAGAGCGTTGATGCCCGGAGCGTAATATCTGAAACGGATGAAACCCGAAGATATTTCTGCCGATTGTTTGTAATATGTTAATGATGGACACATAGATAGATTGGATTGCGAGAATAGAAAGCAACTCACAGACCATCTCATTGGGGAAAAACATTCAATTATTTCCTTGTCAGCTATTAATCCCTACTTGGTAATATTTCCTTTTATTGATCTCAGATAAAAGAGTATCACTGTGCTGTCTTACAGATTAATTGTGGCAGTTTTTAATCTTGCCCTTTTAAATTGAACTGCTAGAAAACACACAGAACAAAGGACAAGACACAGGGGTAGAATATTGGATAGAAGCCATGAGCAATATTCTTCGAGCTGGCTCATAATTGAACTCAAAATGTAAAACTAGTCAGAAAATCCAATTACGGTGAACTTAAGTTAGATCAAAGCTACATCAAGAGTAAACAAAAGGCTCAGCATCAAGGCTTGACTTAAAGCTTTGAAGAAACCCACTGGCCCCTCTATGTGCTATGTATTGATCTCTTATCTTGCCAAAATGTGCGTGGGGGCATCCCACAGAAATGTCCAACTTTCTGAAAACAAACATGTGCTCGAGTTATTTATAATGGACTCATCCCCAGCGAAGTCAAACCACATTGCTCTGCTCAGCCTTGTCTATGGAGAGATTAATCTGATCTCACTGCTATTCTTGACTGGTCTTCCGTGCACAGTGTGTAAATAAATATAGAAAATTCATAACCCTTCCACTCCTTTGTGTTACTTAAGTTTGTTTCCTTGCAGTGTTTCGAATCACTGTCTTGAAGTTAGGCAAAACCCAGATTCATAGAGTTACACAGAATGTACAGTACAGAAACTGGCCATTCGGCCCAACTGGTCTGTGCCGGTGTTTATGCTCCACATGAGCCTTCTCCCACCCCTCTTCATCTCACCCTATCAGCATATCATAATCATAGAGTCATAGAGTTATACAGCACAGAAAGAGGCCCTTTGGCCCATCGTGTCTGCGCCGGGCATCAAGCCCTGTCTATTCTAATCCCATTTTCCAGCACTTGGTCCATAGCCTTGAATGCTATGGCGTTTCAAGTGCTCATCTAAATGCTTCTTGAATGATGTGAGGGTTCCTGCCTCTGCCACCCTTTCAGGCAGTGAGTTCCAGATTCCAACCACCCTCTGGGTGAAAAAGTTTTTCCTCAAATCCCCTCTAAACCTCCTGCCCTTACCTTGAATCTATGCCCCCTTGTTATTGACCCCACCACCAAGGGGAAAAGTTCCCCTCTATCTACCCTATCTATGCCCCTCATAATTTTGTACACCTCAATCAGGTCCCCCCTCAGCCTTCTCTGCTCTAAGGAAAACACCCAGCCTGTCCAGTCTCTCTTCATAGCTGAAGCGCTCCTGCCCAGGTAACATCCTGGTGAATCTCCTCTGCACCCTCTCCAAAACAATCACATCCATCCTATAGTGTGGCGACCATAGAAACATAGAAACATAGAAGATAGGAGCAGGAGTAGGCCATTCAGCCCTTCGAGCCTGCTCCGCCATTCAATGAGATCATGGCTGATCATCCAAATTCAGTACCCTGTCCCTGCCTTCTCCCCATATCCCTTGATCCCTTTAGCCTTAAGAAATATATCCAACTCCTTCTTGAATATATTTAATGACCTGGCCTCCACCGCCCTCTGTGGCAGAGAATTCCACAGGTTCACCACTCTCTGGGTGAAGAAATTCCTCCTCATCTCAGTCCAAAATGGCTTACCCCTTATCCTTAGACTATGACCCCTGGTTCTGGATTCCCCAGCCATCAGAAACATCCTTCCTGCATCTAGTCTGTCCAGGCCTGACAGAATTTTATAGGTTTCGATGAGATCCCCTCTCAATCTTCTAAACTCCAGTGAGTATAAGCCCAATCGACACAATCTCTCCTCATACGTCATTCCTGCCATCCCAGGTATCAGCCTGGTGAATCTTCGCTGCACTCCTTCCATGGCAAGAACGTCCTTCCTCAGATAAGGCGACCAAAACTGCACACAATACTCAAGGTGCGGTCTCACCAAGGCCCTGTACAACTGTAGCAAGACATCCTTGTTCCTGTACTCGAACCCTCTTGCTACGAAGGCCAACATACCATTTGCCTTCTTAACCGCCTGCTGCACCTGCATGCTTACCTTCAGCGACTGGTGCACAAGAACACCCAGGTCTCTTTGCACTTCCCCTTCTCCCAATCTATTGCCATTCAAATAATAATCTGCCTTCCTGTTTTTGCCACCAAAGTGGATAACCTCACATTTATCCACATTATAGTGCATTTGCCATGTTTCTGCCCAATCACCCAACCTGTCCAAATCGTACTGGAGTTTCACGACATCCTCCTCACAGCATACACACCCACCCAGCTTTGTGTCGTCTGCAAATTTGGAGATATTACATCCAATTCCCTCGTCCAGATCATTAATATATATTGTAAACAGCTGGGGTCCTAGGACCGATCCTTGCGGTACCCCACTAGTCACTGCCTGCCACTCGGAAAACGACCCGTTTATTCCAACTCTTTGCTTTCTGCCCGCCAACCAGTTCTCCCTTATCTGTTTTACCAGTTACATCCTCAAAAAATTCCAGTAGATTAGTCAAGCATGATTTACCTTTTGTAAATCCATGTTGACTTTGTCCGATCCTGTCACTGCTTTCCAAGTGCTCTGCTATCACATCTTTTATAATGGACTCTAGCATTTTCCCCATTACCGATGTCAGGCTTACCGGTCTATAATTCCCCACTTTTTCTCTACCACCTTTTTTGAATAGTGGGGTAACATTAGCTACCTGCCAATCCATGGGTACTGTTCCAGAGTCTATCGAGTTCTGGAAGATGACCAGCAATGCATCTACTATTTCTAGGGCCACTCCCTTAAGTACTCTGGGATGTAGATTATCAGGCCCTGGGGATTTATCGGCCTTCAGTCCCATCAATTTTCCTAACACCATTTCCCTACAAATACTGATTTCTTTCAGTTCCACCCTTTCATCAGACCCTATGTTCCCCGGCATCTCTGGGAGGTTATTTGTGTCCTCCTTTGTGAAGACAGAACCAAAATATGTATTTAGTTGGTCTGCCATTTCTTTGTTCCCCATTATAAATTCCCCTGATTCTGACTGCAAGGGACCTATGCTTGACTTCACCAATCTTTTTCTCTTCACATATCTATAAAAGCTTTTACAGTCAGTTTTTATGTTCCCTGAAAGCCTACTCTCATATTCTATTTTCCCTTTCTTAATTAATCCCTTTGTCCTCCTTTGTTGGGACTAACAAGGCAAGTGAATACACAATGAATGGTCGGACCCTAGGAAGGACAGAGGATCAGAGGGACCTTGGTGTGCATGTACATAGATCCCTGAAGGCAGCAGAACAGGTAGATAAGGTAGAGTCTGCTGCTCCTGCGGCTGTGCAGGGGTTGAGACCTCTATCTCCATTGGGTGTGTACTCTGGCGGGACTCTGACCGAGGGCTCTGCAGTGGCATGGAAGTGTGAGCGCTTGAAGAGGAGCCCCCACTTCCTTGAGGTCTGCCACCAACCTCCCTCTCATGGGTCAGGTCCCCCTCAGTGCCTGCAAGTGGCTTGAGAGCAGCTTGCTGCACATCAGGGTGGCCATGGTGACCCGTATCTGCAATGGCAGTCCTACTCAGAAGGACTTCCATGAAGGTCTGGTTTCTCTGTTCAATAGATGCCCATCGCTCCTCAAGAGATGTCATTCTATTCTGAACACTCACCATGTTTTCCATACCCTGGCGACTAACCTCCTCCATGGCCATAGCCCTCCTCTCCTCTACCGTAGCCAGCCTTACCACGGAGGCAGCAATCATTTCCACGTAGGTAGCCAAACTTTCCGTGTTGATGCGTTCATGCGCCAATGACTCCACAAAGGCTCTGCTCATGTTCACAATGGACTCCTTCATTCACTCCACACTGGCAGCGACCCTAGAGACAAAACCTGCCAGAGACTCCTGCATCTGTGCATGGAGTTCCATCACCTCTGATCTTACGGATGGACCCAGAGGCAGAGGGTCGACATGCAGCTGAGCCGAGCTGGCAGAGTCCTGCACCCACCGACGAGGACTCTCCACTGCTGTCCCTGTCTCCACAATCTGCTGATGCTCACTTGTGAGCTGTGATACACCAGATGACAACTGTCCCAAAGGTCCCATCGAGGTGTGAGTGTCTGCGCTGGTGCTGGGTGCGCTTATTTCTGATGACGCTGCGCCCTCAGAGGTTGCAGATTCCTCTGAGGAGTCCGGCTGCTCAGGCTCTTTCTCCTGCACCGTGGGGACGGGGTCTTTTGATGGTCTTGTGGGAGAGTCAAGGAAAAAGTTAGAGATGTGATGCCAAGGTTACATGCACATTGCATTTTGCAGATGATCATAAGTCCATATGATGTAGCTTCAGAATCATTATCAGCGACTCATGCAATGCCAATGAGGGAGATGGAAAACTATTCTGTCACCAGCTTGCGGGGATGCTCCTGCCTGTCCTTCCCCAACATCCACATCTCGGTCAGCCCCGGCAACTCCAGGACGCCTTCCTCCCAGGGGGTGAGCTGGGCTAATGAGGGCGGCCCTCCTCCTGTCCTGGCTCGCTCTCTCCTGTTGTGGGCACTCTTTTCCTGCAATGAGGGAGACAAGTGGAGGTTGAGTGAGAATGAAGGAGTGAGTGCAGAGATTGCATAGCATAGATACTTAGAAGGAGACAAAGATAGAGTGAGGTTGCAAGACCAAGGGCCCTCCCTGTGTGTTGTCAGTTGTGTTCAAAGCATCAGAGTGAGAGGGAGTGTGAGGGCTGCATGATGGCATAGTTCTGTGAATGTGAGCATAGAGAGAGAGGGAATGGGTAAGGGTGCATGGATGTGAGTGTCTAGTGGGATGTGCAGGAAGAGATTGCTAAAGCTGAGTGCTGGTGAGGAAAGGCAATGGGGATCAGATTGAGGGTGATGGAAACATCATACAGTACTTACTTTTCCAGTGCGAAGAAGGTCATGGAATCTTTTCCTGCACTGCATCCAGGTGCGCCGTGTGAGCCCCAAGGAGTTGACTTGACCTGTCACCTCTAGCCACACAGCCTTGGTCTGGCTGGGAGGCCTCTTCCTCCCTGAAGAAAGGAAGAGGACCTCCCTGTGGGCCCTAGCACCATCCAATAATGCCTGTAGTGAAGCCTCATCAAATTTGGGCGCAGATCTGGCCCTCCCACTGGCCGTTCCTCCTGCAGGCTCCTGTGCCATCTTAATGTTGAATGTTGGAAGCCTGCAGAGGAAGCAAGGCTTGCTGTGGACCTTAAGAGCAGCAACAATGATGACGTCATATTCTGCGACTTTCTGACTGGAAATACTCAATTGCCAAGGCTTCCCACACACTGGAAATCAATTGGCCAATTCTGTTAAATTTGCATCAATCTCACAGACCCATTTACAATCGTGTCGGAATCACTAAATTTGGGGAACCCGCCAATTCCCCGCACCTGAACTAAAATCGACCCCAATGTGCCAAATTGCCCTGGATCCCATGGGCTCTTACCTTCTTGACCAGTCTCCCATGCGAGACTTTGTCAAAAGCCTTACTGAAGTCCATGTAGACTACATCAACTGCACTACCCTCATCCACACACCTAGTCACCCCCTCGAAAAATTCAATCAAATTGATTAGAGATGATCTCCCCCTGACAAAGCCATGCTGGCTATCCTTGATTAATCCTGGCCTCTCCAAGTGGAGACTAATCCTGTCCCTCAGAATTTTTTCCAATAATTTCCCTACCACTGATGTTAGGCTCACTGGCCTGTAATTCCCTGGTTTACCCCTACAACCCTTCTAGCTGTTCTCCAGTCCTCTGGCACCTCCCCTGTGGCCAGAGAGGTTCTGAAAATTTGTGTCAGAGCCCCTGCAACCTCCTCCCTTGCCTCACACAGAAGCCTGGGATACATCTCGTCTGGGCCTGCGGATTTACCCACTTTTAAGCCTGCTAAAACCGCTAGTACCTCCTCCCTCTCAATACTAATTTGTTCAAGTATATCACAATCCCCCTGCCTGATTTTTATGCCTACATCATCCTTCTCCATAGTGAACATGTTAAGTCTGTGTGTTATAGTGAGAATTACTACACAGACCACAAGAGTAAATTCAACAGGTCTTTACTGGTTGGAGGTCGGACTATACTGAATACAATATTATTACACTGTGCTTATATACCGGTGTGGTCACCACCGGTATTACGTATACAGCAGCCAAAGAAAGTAGTACCTTTCTTAAGGTGGACCAGGCTTAAGTTCTCTTAAGGTGGAACAGGTTACATACACCACAATCCTCCCTTTTTAGCTTAACAGTCATATCCCCAAATAAACATAACATATATACATATATAACTTCAGGTATAACAGTTCAAAGGTTCAGTCTCTCAGGAGGCTTTCTGATTCGGCTTGGATAACGCCTTTCAGTGGTCTCTGATCCTTGTTGTTGAGCTGCCTCCTCTAGTTGGTTGCCAATGTATTGGGTGTCATCCTCATCAAATACATTCTCGGCCGAGGTAGATGCTTCAGGTTCATGAACGTCTTCCACAGCTGTCTCTGTCACAACCATGGGTTCGACCCTTGCTCTCGACTCTACCAGTTGATCCGCATGACGCCTTATCACATTATGACCAATATCTACGGTGTACATCAGAGGTCCTTGTCTGGCCCGGATTGTTCCGGACTGCCATTTGTCATTTCCATAGCCCCTTGCCATCACTGGTTGTCCTACGTCGAAAGTTCGAGTGGTCTTGCTGTTAATATGCCGAAACTGTTTGTTTTCCACTTCCCTCCGCACATTTGGTTTTAACAAGTCCAACTTGGACCGCAACCTCCTGTTATAAAACATCATAGCAGGACTTTGGTTAGTCACGGCATGATCGGCGTTTCTATATGACATCAGGAACTTATCGACCTTGTGTTGCAGCGGAATCTGATCATCATTCATGGCCTTAATAGCCTTTTTGAATGTCTGGACAAATCTTTCAGCCAACCCGTTTGTCACCGGATGATATGGGGCAGAGGTATAATGTTTAACTCCATTCTTCTTTAAGAATTGTTGGAATTCTTCCGATACAAACTGTGGTCCAGTGTCCGAACAGATCTGTTCTGGCAATCTGTTCCTTGCGAATATTGTTCTTAACACCGCAATTGTCTTTTCTGAAGTAGTGGTATTCATCTTGATGACTTCTGGCCATTTGGAATGTGCGTCCACCGCGATTAGGAACATGGAGTCCATGAATGGACCAGCAAAGTCAATGTGTACACGTTGCCATGGGGCTGAAGGCCATTCCCATGGGTGTAGCGGTGCTATCGGAGATGCATTTTGCACTTTTTGACACCCAGCGCAGCTTTTCGTTAACTCCTCAATCTGTTGGTCAATACCCGGCCACCATACGTAAGCCCTAGCAAGACTTTTCATTTTAACTCCCCCCAGATGACCTTCATGTAGTTCTTTTAAAACTCTTTCCCTTAGCTTGGGAGGAATAATCACTCTTGTCCCGTACATCAAAGTACCATGGCAGACGGACAGCTGGTCTCGCCTTGCCGAGAATGCCGGTAACAGAGGATCACCCCGTGTTGGCCATCCTTTCACTGTCACCTCGTAGACTCTGGACAGTGTCGGGTCGTTCCTGGTTTCTCTTTCAATACTTGCGTTGGTGACAGGTAAACACTCGATAATGGTCGAATGAAATAACTCAACACGGTCAACTTCCGTCGTGTCTTCATCTTCAGGTAGTGGCAGGCGCGACAGGCCATCAGCATTGCCATGCTGTTTCGTACCTTTGAATTCTATCTGATATTGATGTGCCCCTAAGAAAAGAGACCATCTCTGGAGACGCTGTGCTGTCATCACCGAAACACCCTTCTTAGGGTTAAAAATGGACACCAACGGTTGATGGTCCGTCAGAAGTGTGAATTTTTGGCCCTGTAGGTAATGATTACACTTCTTCACTCCCCATACAAGGCTAAGGGCCTCCCTATCGATCTGCGCATAGTTGCGCTCAGCGGAGGTCAATGATCTGGATGCAAACGCGACTGACCTTTCCGTGCCATTTGGCAATTTATGTGAGAGTACTGCCCCAATACCATATGGAGAAGCATCACAAGCCAACCGAATAGGCAGTGTCGGGTTGAAGTGAGCCAACACTTCCTCTGAGGTGATCAATTCTTTGCTTTTGCGAAATGCCTTCTTACAGTTTTCGCCCCAGTCCCATGGTACCCCTTTCTGTAAAAGAGCGTTCAACGGATGCAGCACCGTGGATAGATTTGGCAGAAATTTATGGTAGTAGTTAATTAATCCTAGAAACGACCTCAACTGAGAGACATTCTCCGGAGCGGGAGCCTTTACAACTGCCGCTGTCTTGTCAGGAGACTTATGAAGCCCCTCCCGGTCAATGACATGACCACAGTGATGTGCCTCAATTATTCCGAGACTCGAAGTTAGCAGAACAAAAGTAAGGCTTTTATTAACTCAGAACATAACACGTAAAATAGAGAGATGTCTACCTTCAGGAGGCTGATGCCGGACTGAAGTTAGATTACAAAGGAGCCAGGTATGGGCGGAGCCCTGCACACAACCAGTTCCAGCACATTCCAATGCATAATACATGAGGACTGGGGGAAGGGAAAAGACACAGAAAGCAGGCAGTTAGAAGACACAGAAAACAGGCAGTGATGAATGGAATATATTTCATCACATTCACCCCTTCTATAGATTTAGTCTGTTCGGGGGTTTGATAGTCCTCTGCGACCGACGTGGCTGTTGTGGTGCCGCGGGTGTCGGCTGGGTGTCCCCGGTAGCCTCCTGGGTCTCTGCCGGGGGTGCCGCCGGGGTTGTTGAAGGGGTAGTTGGTGGGGGTGCCGTTGGTCGATGTTCTTCCGGGGGTGATGAAAGAATAGTGGGTGGGTAAGGGTTGCTGTGATCGTCGTCGCTGCTATTGCCGTGGTTGTTGTTGATGCCGGCTGGGGCAACGTCTTTTATGGACACGGTGTCCTCCCTTCCGTCGGCGTGCCGGACATATGCGTATTGGGGGTTGGCGTGGAGTAGGTGTACTGGCTCCACGAGAGGGTCCGTCTTGTGGCCCCTCACATGCCTTCGCACGAGTACCGGACCTGGGGTGGAGAGCCATGACGGCATGGATACGCCCGAGGTGGATTTCCGGGGAAAGACAAACATTCGTTCATGAGGCGTGGTATTAGTGGCCGTACACAATAGCGACCGTATCGAATGGAGCACATCCGAGAGGACTTCCTGCCAGCGGGAGATAGGGAGGCCCTTGGTCCTTAGAGCTAGAGTGACTGCTTTCCACACTGTCCCGTTCTCTCGCTCCACCTGGCCGTTACCCCGGGGGTTGTAGCTGGTGGTACGGCTCGTGGCGATCCCCTTGGACAGCATGTACTGGCGTAGCTCTTCACTCATGAAGGACGCCCCCCTATCCGTGTGGATATAGCTCGGCATACCGAACAGGCAGAACAGGCTGTTGAGGCATTTAATGACCGTGGCGCTGGTCATGTCTGGGCAGGGGAAGGCGAATGGGAAACGGGAGTATTCGTCCACAATGTTCAGGAAGTAAACATTGCGGTCGACGGACGGGAGGGGGCCCTTGAAATCTAAGCTGAGCCGCTCGAAGGGCCGTGTAGCTTTGATTAAGTGGGCTCTATCTGGGCGGTAGAACCGAGGCTTGCACTCAGCGCAAGTGCGGCAGTTCCTGGTCAGAGACCGAACTTCCTCAATCGAGTAGGGTAAGTTACGGGACTTTATGAAGTGGAACAGCCGCGTGACCCCTGGGTGGCAGAGGTCGTTGTGGAGGGTCTGTAGCCGATCCTCGGTGGCGCTGGCACACATCCCTCGTGAGAGGGCGTCAGGGGATTCGTTAAGGGCCCCTGGCCGGTAAATGATGTCGTACTCGAAAGTGGAGAGCTCGATCCGCCACCTAAGAATCTTATCATTTTTAATCTTCCCCCTCTGTTTATTGTTGAACATAAACGCTACCGATCGCTGGTCGGTAAGTAGGGTGAAGCGTTTGCCGGCTAGGTAGTGGCGCCAGTGGCGCACTGCCTCCACGATGGCTTGGGCCTCCTTTTCCACGGAGGAGTGTCTGATCTCGGGGCCTTGGAGGGTCCTCGAGAAGAAAGCTACGGGCCGCCCCGCCTGGTTGAGGGTGGCCGCCAAGGCGAAGTCGGACGCATCACTTTCCACTTGAAATGGAGTGTTCTCGTCCACTGCCTGTAGCGTGGCCCGCTCAATATCCTGCTTAATGCTTTTGAAGGCGGCGTGGGCCTCAGCAGAGAGCGGAAAAGAGGATGCTTTCAAGAGGGGGCGGGCTTTGTCGGAGTAGTTGGGGACCCATTGGGAATAGTAAGAAAATAACCCCAGGCACCTTTTCAGGGCTTTGGGAGTGTTGGGCAGGGGCAGCTCCCGTAGGGGGCGCAATCGGTCGGGGTCTGGTCCGATTTCCCCATTCTCCACCACGCTGCCCAGTATGCAGAGGCGCGTGGTGTTGAAAACGCACTTGTCCTCGTTATAGGTGAGGTTGAGTTTTTGTGCGGTTTTCAGGAACCTCTCGAGGTTCGAGTCGTGATCCTGCTGGTTGTGACCGCAGATGGTGACGTTGTCGAGGTAGGGGAAGGTTGCCTGCAAGTGGTGGTCATCGACCATGCGATCCATCTCCCTCTGAAAGACCGAGACCCCGTTCGTCACCCCAAAGGGGACTCTGAGGAATTGGTAGAGGCGTCCGTTCGCCTCGAAGGCGGTGTACGGGCGGTCCTCTGGTCTGATAGGGAGCTGGTGGTACGCTGACTTGAGGTCGATGGTGGAGAAAACCCGGTATTGGGCGATTTGGTTCACCATTTCTGATATGCGGGGTAGCGGGTAGGCGTCTAGTAGGGTGTACCTGTTGATCGTTTGACTATAGTCGATCACCATCCGTTTCTTCTCGTTACCCCTTACCACTACCACTTGGGCGCGCCACGGGCTGTTGCTGTGTTCAATAATGCGCTCTTTCAGGAGCCTGTCTACCTCGGTCGCGATAAACCGCCTGTCCTCCCAGCTGTACCTCCTGCTTTTGGTCGCTATTGGCCGGCAGTTAGGGGTAAGGTTCGCGAATAGCGAAGGCGGCTTTACCTTCAGGGTAGCCAGACCGCACACTGTGAGGGGCGGCTGGGACCCACCGTACTTGAGCGTGATGCTTTGGTGGTTGCACTGGAAATCCAAACCCAAGATCACGCTCGCACATAGATTCTTCATGATTAATACTTTAAAATTATCATACACAGTTCCGTTAACGCACAATTGTACCGTGCAGTAACCCAGAATGGTCGATGTCTGGGTTTTATCGGCCATAGAGATGGTACCCTGAGCAGGGACCACCTTTAGGGAGAGTTGTTGTGCCAGTTCAGGGTGGATAAAACTCTCCGTGCTTCCACTGTCAATTAAGCATTTAACCCGGCACCCGTTTACCTCGATGTCCACCATTGATTTGGATAGCGGATGCGGCCTGGTCTGGTCCACTGTGACCGATGCCACTGTAGGGCCCTGATCGAGACAAGATGGCGTCCACGCTGTCTGCTCATAAGATGGCGGACCCCACGAGGTCGGGCAAGATGGCGTCCAAGATGGCCGCTCCCACGGCGCACACGCGGCGGTGGCGGGTTTTCCGGCGGTTGGTTTTCCGGCGGGGTTCCCTCTGCACACCTTCCCGAAGTGCCCCTTCTTACCGCACTTAAAGCAGGTGGTGCCTTTCGCCGGGCACAGGTTTCTGGTGTGCTTTGGCTGCCCGCAGAAGTAGCAGTTGGGTCCTTGACGCGTCGCGGCTGTCGTAGGGCTTCTGGGGGGAGAGCTGGGCCCCGCCGGTGTCGGGCTGCCGGGCGGGGAAGATGCCTTCCAAGATGGCGGCGCCCTCGGCGCACACGTGGCGGCGTGGGCGGCGCGGGCTGAAGAGTAGGCGTCCGAGTTTCTCTGGGCCATCTCCAGGGACCGCGCGGTGTCCGCAGCCTGTTTCAGGTCCAACCCCGTTTTTTCCAGCAGTCTTTGCCGGATGTGAGTGGAGCTGAGGCCTGTGATAAAGGCATCACGAACAAGCTCGTCGGTGTACACTGCGGCTTTTACATCTCGGCACTTACAGTCCTTGCCAAGCTTTTTCAGGATGCTTAGGAACTCCTCCACCGATTCCCCAGGTCGCTGTGCGCGAGTAGCGAGTAGATGCCTAGCATACACCTCATTCGTAGGCTGCTGGTAATGCGCCTTTAAGGTGTTGCAGGCGGCCAGGTACGTATCGGCGTCTTGGATGAGGGGGTAAACCCGGTGGCTTACCCAATTCCGTAGCATTCCGAGTCTCATCTTCGCAGTGTCCGTAGCGTCTTTGACGGCTGCGGAATTGTCCAGGAAGAATTCCATACAGTCAAACCAGTGTCCGAAGCGTGCTGATGCGTCCGGAGCATGTTGATCCAAATCCAAACGTTCGGGTTTCAGGAGTTGATCCATAGTGTTGAAAATTGAGTTAATAAAATTGATGTGCCTCAATTATTCCGAGACTCGAAGTTAGCAGAACAAAAGTAAGGCTTTTATTAACTCAGAACATAACACGTAAAATAGAGAGATGTCTACCTTCAGGAGGCTGATGCCGGACTGAAGTTAGATTACAAAGGAGCCAGGTATGGGCGGAGCCCTGCACACAACCAGTTCCAGCACATTCCAATGCATAATACATGAGGACTGGGGGAAGGGAAAAGACACAGAAAGCAGGCAGTTAGAAGACACAGAAAACAGGCAGTGATGAATGGAATATATTTCATCACACACAGTACGAGATCCGCTTCTGGAAGAACTCACATTTCTGCCGATTTACCCTAAGTCCATACTCTTTCAGCCTGTTGAGCACCAGTTCCAAGTTAGCGAGATGCTGTTCATCATCATCACCTGTGATCAGAATGTCATCCAGGTAACATTGTGTGCCTGGAATTCCCTGTAATACCTGCTCCATGGCCCTCTGCCAAATTGCTGGAGCCGATGCCACACCAAAAACCAACCTATTGTACCGGTACAACCCTCGATGCGTGTTGATCGTGAGGTATTGACGTGACTCTTCTTCAACCTCCATCTGCAAGTACGCCTGCGCCAGGTCTATCTTGGTGAAGTGTTTCCCGCCAGACAGTGAAGCGAAAATATCCTCAATCCGTGGAAGCGGATACTGCACCGTGTGAAGCACCAGATTAATGGTGATCTTGAAATCTCCACAGATGCGAACCTTCCCTGGATCTCCTGGCTTATTGTTCGCAGGACGTTTCATAACAGGAACAATGGGCGTAGCCCACTCACTCCAATGTACTTTAGACAGTACCCCTGAACGTTCTAGTGCTTCCAGCTCCGCTTCAACCGCAGGTCGTATTGCATAGGGTACCGGTCTGGCTTTAAAAAATTTTGGTTGTGCATGTTCATCAATCTTGATGTTTGCCGTAATTCCTCTCAGTGTTCCCAGTCCCGGCTGGAACACCTCTTTAGCCTCATCCAATATTCTGGACAATCGTTTAGGTTTGACAGCTGTTTCCCCGGAATCTACCGTTAGTGCTTTCAAGGAGTGCCAGTCCATATTCATTTTCCTAATCCACTCCCGTCCTAGTAGTGGTGGACCTCCTTCAGGTAGCACATATAAGTCCATTACTTGGCTTCCTTCGCCCTTGTGGACCACTTCTACCTCTATTTTTCCGATGGGGTACACTCTTTGCCCCGTGTACGTTTTCAATATAATCTCCGTATCCTGTAGGGGAATATGTTGGAATAACCTTCTGTAATCTTTCTTATTCATGACCGTCAATGCCGATCCAGTGTCCAATTCCATTTTTACTTGGACTCCTGCTATCTTAAGAGTGACCCAAATTGTCTGGAGGTCTGTATCCTTACCAACGTTGTGTATTCTTAAGCTATCCAGTTCATTACTGCTAGCGTCTGAATCTGACTTCTGTTCAGTCAAACTGTTCTTTGTCACCTTGTGTACCTTTGCATATTTTCCTTGCGGTGACTTTTTATTGCTGGTCTTCTTTCCTGACCGGCAGCTATGTGGCCAAACCTGCCACACGTTCTGCATTCTTGGTTTTTAAACCAACACTGGTTCTGATCGTGCGTTGTCTTTCCACAACGATAACATTTGACAGAACTCAAACCCAATTTGTTTGTACCGAGTTCCGGTGGCCGTAGCTGCATTACTGCCGTGCCTCTCGCTGCGGCCTTGTGTGCTGCTGCCATAGTGACCGCCTTCTCAAGAGACAGCTCATTCTCCTCGAGCAGTCGCCTTTGTGTATCCTGTTTAAATAAACCACACACAAATCTATCTCGAAGTGCCTCTGTCAGTCCCGTTCCAAACTGACAATATTTTGCTAGCTTACGTAATTCCATCAAATATTCAGCATTGCTTTCATTTTGCTGCTGTCTTCTATCGTAAAATTTAAATCGTTCCGCTAGCATCAGCGGCATGGGGCTAAGATGATTTTTTAGGACAGTAACAATCTGTTCGAACGTCTTATCCGCCGGTTCATCTGGTGATAACAGGTGTTTCAATTGCCCGTATGTCTTCGCACCCATTAAGTTTAGTAATGTTAGTGCTTTATCTGTCTCAGGAATTTTATTTGCCTTACAATAGTTTTGTATGCGTTCTACATACATAGCCCAGTCTTCTATATCACTGTCGAAGGCATTAATGTTCCCATGTTTAGGCATCGTAGCAATTTATCGTATTTTTAATGTTATCTAAGATGGCAGCTTCCCGCTCTTGCTGTCGTCCTCCGCCCACAAAATGGCGGTTTTCCTGCGCTTGGCGGTCTTCACCCGTCCCCCGACGCTGTCTCCGCTTCACCGCGGCTCTCGCGCCTTCAGTTTCCCCAGACGCTGCGCCTTTAGCCCGAATGCGGCCCTTATCTCCGGTCGCGATCGATGTCCCGCGCTGCGCCTCTCGCTCGAAAGCGGCCCGGCCCTTATCTCTGGTCGCGATCGACCTCACCGCCCTTATTCCTCCGTCTTCCCAGCCCCGTCTGTACAGCCAACGCGGTTGACTGTCTGTCGCGTCGCTGCCCGGCTTACCCACCACGAGGTAGTAGAAGAAGCTGACAGTCGCCGATGGAGGCTTCGAGGTCGGATGTCTTCTGCACTCCGGTCGCTTGATGCCTGCCACTCGACGTGCTTCCCGTAGGTGATGAGGGTGGAAACCTCTCTTCGACGTCCTGTCTGTGGACGAAGTCGCCGTGGAAATTACTGCAGCAGGGTAAGAATCAGACTCGTCGCCACTGTTAAGTCTGTGTGTTATCGTGAGAATTACTACACAGACCACAAGAGTAAATTCAACAGGTCTTTACTGGTTGGAGGTCGGACTATACTGAATACAATATTATTACACTGTGCTTATCTACCGGTGTGGTCACCACCGGTATTACGTATACAGCAGCCAAAGAAAGTAGTACCTTTCTTAAGGTGGACCAGGCTTAAGTTCTCTTAAGGTGGAACAGGTTACATACACCACAGAACACAGATGCAAAATATTCATTTAAAACCTCACCTACATCTTCCGGTTCTACACACAGATTGCCACTTTGGTCCCTAATGGGCCCTACTCTTTCTCTGGTTATCCTCTTGCCCTTAAAACACTTATAAAACACCTTGGGATTTTCCTTTATTTTGCCCACCAGTGTTTTTTTATGCCCCCTCTTCGCTCTCCTAATTTCTTTTTTAAGTACCCCCCTGCACTTTCTATACTCCTCTAGGGCTTCCACTGTTTTTAGTCCTTTGTATCTGCCAAAAGCCTTCCCTTTTTTACTAATCCATTCTTGTATATCCCTTGACATCCAGGGTTCCCTGGGCGTGTTGGTCCCACCCTTGACCTTTACGGGAACATGTTGGCGTTGTGCTCTCTCTATTTCCTTTCTGAAAGACTCCCACTGCTCTGCATTGGATATCCTTCTATTCCTTTCTCCCTCATGTGCTTATCTAGCTTCCCCTTAAAGGCATCTATGATATTCGCCTCAACCACTCCATGTGGTAGAGAGTTTCACATTCTAACCACTCTCTGGGTAAAGAAGTTTCTCCTGAATTCCCAATTGGATTTATTAGTGACTATCTTATATTTATGGCCCCTAGTTTTGGACTCCCCCCACAAGTGGAAACATTTTCTCTGCCTCTACCCTATCAAACCCCTTCATAATTTTAAAGACCTCCATCAGGTCACCCCTCAGCCCTCTCTTTTCTAGAGAAAAGAGCCCCAGCCTCTTGAGTTTTTTCTGTTAGTTGTAACCTCTCAGTCCTGGTATCAACCTTGGCTGGAAATTTCTACTGCAGACCAGGACACAAGTTCAAACTAGTGAAGAGCAAATTTGTGATTGATGACAGGAAGCTTTCTCTACATGGGCTTCTAGGTAGAGGAGTGGAAGAATTGGTTGCTTTAGAATGGATTTTCAAGGAGTGTTTGTGTTTGCTGGTTCCTCCTCATGGGTCTAGAGCACTTGGTGGTAACTTCAATGTAGACTTTGGTGAATCTGGCAAGGTTACATTGGGATTACTGTTGGATGCATAAAGCTTGTCTGACAGGAACCACTGGTACAGTATGGTAGGTGAGTGGTTACAGTGCTGGTCTAGAATTCCAGAGGCTATGGCCTAGAAATTCAGTATAGCCACGTTTGGGGCGCTAAAGTTGGGCGGCCGCTAAAGTTTGCGCCCGGCGCAAAGTCGCGCCATCTTCGCCGATATTCAGTCGCATCACCCCAAGAGGTTGCTGCTGCACTAAAACAAGCGATGCACGACTATCTTTAGGCGCTAAGCCGGCGGTGCTGAGCGATACCCCCGAGGCCGGGCGCAGCGCAGGTACGGCGAGTTGTTGATTGACGGCAGACACTCTGGCGCCGGTCAGCTCTTAAAGGGGGAGGGTGGATTTGTTTGCCTGCCACGCCCTGCACACTGCAGCCCTCAACCTAGGCCTGACCACTTCAGCTTCACCTGCACAACGCCCAGGGCTATGGAGAAGGCCAGGGAGAGAGCGCAGCGCTTCAGCGACGGTGACCTGAGGGTGCTGGTTGGCGGAGTGGAGCGCAGGCGCCATGTTCTGTTCCCAGAAGGTGGCAGGAGGCAGCTGCCCAGCGCCAACTGGAAAGCCTGGAGGGAGGTCTCAAACAGGGTGTCTTCCAACAGCGTGGTTGCCAGGACTCCTGTGCAATGCCGGAAAAAGTTCAACGACCTCACTCGGGTTGTCAGGGTGAGTACCCTTTCCAGTGTCCTCCTCATCCCTGCATGTGCACCTCACTTTATGGGCAAAGGGACCTGAAAGCCCTAATGGCCAGCCCTCATCCAGCAGCTATGGGACTGTCATGAAAATCACTTGCACATTCAGCACTTTACACACTGTACAAGCTATTCGACCATGGGAGGCATTGCAGACAAGATCAGGGCTTCACACTGTACTTAGAGGCCGTCCTTTCTCTTGCAGGCCAAGGTGGCGCACAACCGACGGAAACTAAGTGAGACCGGGGGAGGCCGTCCTGACGTCAAAGAGCTCTCCGACCTCGACCAGCGTGTGGAGCGCATTATGGCAGGCCGGCTGATTGGCCCTGTCCCCAGTGGAGATGCCGACCCTGTTCTGGGCACCAATGGTAAGGGCATCACCTTTTTGACCTCTCTCTTTCCACTTGCGCCTCAGGTCAGCATCCTTTGCCACTGTCCGACCAATGCAGTGAATGGCAGCACTCATGCCTCCCTCGCTGCCGCCCTGTCCTCACTCTAAAGCTACTCTTGTGCCTTCCTGCTTTCAGATGGTGAATCGCCAGGTGAGGAGGCGGGCCCTCAAGCTGCCACTGTCAGCGATTCCGAATTCGAGGAGGAGGAAGAGGAAGCCGGCCCATCAGTGCCACCCTCAGCCGCGCCAGCCCATGGCGATGAAGGGGACACGTCTTCCCTGGAGGGGAGCCGGGAGGAAGGGTCGGAGGAGAGTGAAGCTCCGGGGCCCAGCGGCCTGCAGCAACGCGGGAGGGGTGGTGAAGCTCGGCGGACTTCTCCCCAGAGGGTGAGTGCGGCCTCCAGTCCTGCGACGGTGAGTGCAGAGGAGGTGCGGCTCCTGGAGGAAATGGCCGTCCAGGCTGAGCGCAGGCACAATGAGCTCATGGCTGCAGTGGCAAGGATGCCTGACTCCATTGAGTCTTTGTCAAGGAGTGTGCAGCAATTTGGAGCAGCACAGGCCAGGAGTCTACAGGACTTCGCGGCAGCACAGGCGGCTTCGAGCCAAGTGCTCAGTCGTGCCGTCCATTCACTGGCTGTTGTCATGCGGACACAGACCAGGGCCACACGGGCACTAACTGCTACCACCCTCGCTGGATCAGCCAGGCATCGCCAGGGCAGCCCAGCAGTCTGTTCTTCAGCTGTTTGCTGCGCATGCTGCAGTGCTGGCCCGTGCGAGTGCCAATGTATCAGGCGACCAGGGAGCACCAGCGATCTGTCAGGTTGGCACCATTCCTGCAGCCGACACTGCCACTCCGCCATTGCAGCTGCCACGAGCCGCTGGACAGACTGCTGCTGCCCAAGCAGAGTTGGAGCAGTCAGCAGCCGGCCCCTCCAGGGCCAGAGCTGGTGCAGGCCGACCCCCAAGGGCATCTGCCGTCTCGCCATCTGACCCTCAGCAGCCTTCCCCCAGCCTTGCTGCAGCCACTGGGCTCCCATTGAGGAGGAGCTGCAGGGCGGGCAGGGGCCAGGCAAGGATGCGAAAGGTATCGCCCTCGCAGGGCAAAAAGTAGAAGGTCTGCACAAATGCTTTGTGGTTGTTGAAAGGCCGAGACTGGTGTAGTTGTGTTTTTGTAAGGCCGAGACTGGTGTCTTTTTTTGTTTTTGTAAGGCCGAGACTGGTGTCTTTCTTTGTTTTTGTAAGGCCGAGACTGGTGTCTTTTTTTGTTTTTGTAAGGCCGAGACTGTTAGTTTTGTGTTTTTGGAGGGGGCTTCTCCACATGAGGTTGTAATGTGGGAAGGGCAGAGGTTTGCAATAAATGAATGTTCTTAAATCGCACTGTGCATGGTTTTTTTGCCAAGTCCTGGTTGCCCTGCTCGGCTGAGGGCTTGTGGAGCGGCTACATTCATCTGCTGACATTGGCACAAGCCATTCCCTGTGAGGGGGCCTAGAACCGACGTTCAATAAGCCGGCGATGGGCGGCCCTTGCACTTTCTGCCTCCCTCCTGTGCTGGTCCTCCTCCTCCTCCTCCTCCTCCTCCTCCTCCTCAGGTGGTCCTCCAATCTCTGGTGGCAGTGGCTGAGTCCTGCGGATAGCCAGGTTGTGCAGCATGCTGCACACGACCACGAAATGGGAGACTCGCCCCGGCGAATATTGTAGGGCTCCACCGGAACGATCCAGACAGCGGAACCGTTGCTTCAGGACGCCGATTGTTTGCTCAATGATGTTCCTGGTCGCTTGATGGCTGTCGTTGTATCCCTCTTCAGCAGGGGTGCTGGGCGCACAGAGCGGGGTCATCAGCCAGGTACACAAAGGATAGCCTTTGTCCCCGAGAAGCCATCCTCGTGGGTGAGGCTGGGCCTGGAACATGTCTGCCACAGAAGTCTGGCGCAGGATGAAGGCATCGTGGCTGCTGCCTGGAAAGCGGGCATTGACAGCTAGGATGAGCTGCCTGTGGTCACACACCAGCTGGACGTTGAGCGAATGGTAGCCCTTCCGGTTGCGGTAATCCTCGGAATTCTCCAGAGGTGCCCGCAAAGCCACATGCGTGCAGTCAATGGCGCCCTGCACCATGGGGAAGCCCGCGAATGCTGCAAAGCCCATTGCACGCTGTTGCTGCTTGGCAAGGGCCATGGAGAAGGAGATGAACTGACGTCTCCTTTTGAAAAGGGCATTGGTCACCTGGCGGATGCAGCAATGCATGGCGAACTGGGAGATGTTGGCAATGTCCCCAGCAGCGGATTGGAAGGAGCCGGTGGCATAGAAGTTGAGAGCCACCATCACCTTCACTGCCACCGACAGAGACGTCCTGCTCCTCAGATGTGGCTGCAGATCACCGCCAAGCAGGTGGCAGATCTCTGTGACCACCTCCCTTCGGAATCGCAGCCTCCGAACACACTGCTCGTCAGACATGTTGAGATAGGAGAACTGCTGGCGGTATACCCTGGGTGGGTAAGGCCTCCGTTCCCGACGCCTGTTGCCCCCTCTCCGTCTAGCCAGGACTGCCACTCTCTCACGGCATCTGTGAGCCCTTTGAATGCAATGGAGAAGGCCAGCGTTTGCACCCATTGCAGCCCCCATTATATGTTTGCAAACAATGATATGACACTGAAGGCAAAGACAAGTGGAAAGCTGTGGCCTGAAGCCACAAGTACCTGTCCGAGTGTTGAGCCAAAGCAGAAAGCTCTCTACCTTGGTCTCTCTGCAAAGATCCGTCTCTCAAGAAGGAGTGCTGCGAAATGGCAGCCTTTTCTAGTGCAGGAGGAGTGCCCTTTAATTTGCGCCCCCCGCGCCCCGCATCGACTGAGCACTGTTCCACTCTACCAGTCGCTATGGGCGCCAGGCGCACAATAGGGCGTCGCGACTGAATTTCCGGTTTGGGGCGCACAAAGGGCGTTGCATGAGGAAATGACGTCAGGATCTGCGCGCGCAGCTGAGCGCACGCAAAGACTTTGCGCCGCCGCTAAATCGTGAGTGAAGTTGGGGAGAGGCGCAGATCGCACTGCGCCCGGCCGCTAGCCGCCTAGCGCCCGACATCTACTCCTCCTAAGGCGCTACCGGCTGGCGCAAGCAACTGAATTTCTAGGCCAAAGAGTTCAAATCCCTCTGTGACCCTAAATCTAGTCACTTATGGGCTGGCACCAGAAAAATTCACCCAGATAGATGGTGGATTGTCGCTCTTAGCTCTGCACCTCTGACAACTGAGGCAAGGTACTGGAGGGTATCTGACATCCATGCAGCTGTCGCTCAGCATCTTCAGGGATAAAAGGGGAGGAAGGTAGCAAAAAAAAGCTGTATTATATGGAATTTCCCCAAGTCATTTTGTCAGCCGTGGCTCAGTGGTAACATTCTCGCCCCTGAGTCAACAGGTCGTGGGGCTGACACTCAAGTGCAGTGCTGAGGGAGAGCTGCATTGTCAGAGGCGCCGTCTTCTAGGTGACACGTTAAACGGAGGCCCTGTCTGCCCTCTCAGGTGGACGTAAAAGATCCCAGGACATTATTCAAAAGAAGAGCAGGGAGTTCTCCTCGGTGTCCTAGCCAACATTTATCCCTCAACCAACATCACTAAAACAGATTAGCTGGTCATTAGCAAGATCGATTTGTGGGATCTTGCTGTGTGCAAATTGTCTGCCACGTTTACTACATTACAATAATACTTCATTGGCTGTAAAGCGCTTTAAGACATCTTGAGGTCATGAAAGGCGCTATAAAAATGCAAGTTGTTTTTTTTAAATTTTCAATCATGACATACATTAAGCAGACAACAACCTGATTTAATTCTCTTTCAATCCTCTCAGTGTTTCATTGCCCCCCTCTGCGCTGGTTCTTTCAATCTGTACCCTTCTGGTAAGACTAATTTTTCCAGTTCATGCCTGGGAATTCTCCACGTGCGCTTTCTGGCAGCTGGGGATCTGGGCTGAGATCACCCATTCACAAAACAAACTCCTCTCCACTGTGGCCTCTCAAACAAAGAAAGACTCAAAATTATATAGTAATCGCCCGCATCGCTCGGAAACGATTCGCATAGGGGGCTCCATCGCTCTTTGAGGGTTGACCTCTCATCTGTCTATGGTTCATTTCCGAGCGGCCTTTCATATACTGTGAATCTCAGCACCCCCTAACCCACCCCCACCCCCCCCCCCCCCGCTCTCCTGACAAGCCCACACTCAACCCCCTGACCTTTTGACCCAGGATGGTGTTTTCCAATTGGTTTGATTTAATCTGCAGTTTCTTCCCAGGCCACTTTCCTTCACAGCTGGGGTGAGAGACCATTTTAAGAGGGCGTGCACATTGTTTATTTTTTTCCTCGTTCTTCCATATCTCTTCAATTGGGAGGTTGACCCTGGTGTCATGGAAACAAGCTTTGTTCAGCTTCCCAGCAGTTATTTCTGCTTCCTCAGCCATTTTGGAAGGTGTCCAGAGACCCATGCTGAGTGTGTGCACTTATAGATAACGTCCATGGGTCACATGCATGTAAGGCCTATGTGTCCGGTTGTTCTTTACACATGGCTGCTTCTTGTTTGCTTCAGCATAACTTGGGGACCAGTTCCCAAAGAAAGAAAGCCTTGCATTTATATAGCGCCTTTCATTACATCAGGACATCCCAAAACGCTTTACTTTTGAAGTGTAGCCAATGTTGTAATGTAGGAAATGCCAATGATATGTTGGGCATTATTACAAAAGGATTTGAGTATAAGAGTAAAGACGTCTAACTGCAATTATATTGAGACGACACCTGGAGTACTGTGTACAGTTTTGGTCTCCTTACCTAAGGAAGGATATACTTGCCTTAGAGGGAGTGCAACGAAGATTCACCAGACTGGTTCCTGGGATGGGGGGATTGTCCTATGAGGAGAGATTGAGGAGACTAACAATGTTCCCTCTAATTTGCAGTCTAAGTGGGCAGTCTCTTTAAATTTGCATGGCCGCTCATGTGCAGTGTCTTCCAGCAGCATCGGCTGCACACCTTAGTGGGAACATTGGAGACTAGGCCTATATTTCCCAGAATTTAGAAGAATGAGAGGTGATCTCATTGAAACATTACAGGGCTTGACAGGGTAGATGCAGGGGTGTCTAGAACTGGGGTCATAGTCTCAGAATAAGGGGTCGGCCATTTAGGACTGAGATGAGGAGAGATTTCTTCACACAGAGGGTGGTGAATCTTTGGAATTCTCTACCCCAGAGAGCCGTGGAGGCTCATTCATTGGGTATATTCAGGACAGAGATTGATAGATATTTGGATACTAAAGTAATCAAGGGATATAGGGAAACTGCAGGAAAGTGGAGATGTGGTAGACGATCAGCCATGATCTTATTGAATGGCAGAGCAGGCTCAAGGGGCCGAATGGTCTACTCCTGCTCCTATTTCTTATGTTCTTATGTTCTTGAATCTGTGTCTGGTTACTGACCCTTCTGCCACTGGAAGTAGTTTTTCTCTATCTACTCTATCAAAACCGTTCATCATTTTGAACACCTCTATCAAATCTTAACCTCTTAACCTGATCTGCTCTAGGGAGAATAACCCCAGCTTCTCCAGTCTCTCCACATAACTGAAGCCCCTCATCCCTGGTACCATTCTAATAAATTCCAACTGCACCCAATCCAAGGCCTTGACAATCTTCTTAAAGTGTGGTGCACAAAATTGGACACAATACTCCAGCTGAGGACTAACCAGTGATTTACAAAGGTTTAGCATGACTTCCTTGCTTTTGTACTTTGTCTCGGTGTATAAAGCCCAGGATCCCGTATGCTTTTTAAACAACCTTATCGACTTGTCCTGTCACCTTCAAAGATTTGTGTACATACACCCCAGGTCCTTCCGTGCTGTAATATTCTATGATTCTATGAAATAGGGCTCCTTTTTCCATCTGTTTTTGACGAATGTACCATCCCACAACCTAACAGTGGGACGGTAAAGAACCATAATAATAAAAAACACAGCCTGCGTCCGAGAATAGGGCAGGAGTGATGGATTATTAGTAAATGCCGTGGGTTGTGGTTGTCTAGTTTAGGTGAGATTTGGAAGGGGTCCAGTCAAGTTGAACAAAACCTACAGCAAAAAATCCTGATTCACTCCTGGAAGCTGGCAAGACTGAGTCTAATAATGTTTTGTAAGGGATTGGGTGGGACGCAATGATATCATCAGAATATTTAGCAGGCCATCTTTAAATAATGCTGAAAAGTTGGATCACTCAAGGGAAAAAGTCATAACTTTCAACAAACAGATGTTAGAAATTTAAAGTGTATGATTATATACACTGTAAACCATTCCAGCCTGTTACCAACTAAACAACACACAACAGTGTTTTCTATAAGGGCTTAAAATGATGATTAAGCCCAAACTGTTCAGGATTGTATCATGATAGCTCAATATTCCCACTACTGCTAGATGGATAAATACTTGAATAAGAAAAATTTAAAGGGTGATGGGGAAAGGCAGGGGACTGGGACTAAGTGGATAACTCTTTCAGAGAGCTGTCACAGACACGATGGGTCAAATTGGTCAGCTTTATAGGGATAGGGGGAGCAGAGGAGTAGGTTATAATGCCCAATGATCAGCTGTTCAGCGACAGAGGGAGCAGAGGAACAGCTTACCTCTGGAGTCCTACACGGATCTATCCTTGGCCAACTCCTGTTTTTCATCTGCATGCTGACCCTCGGCAACATCATCCGAAAACACAATGTCCTGTTCCAAATATACGCTGATGACACTCAGCTCGACCTCACCTCCACCTTCCTTGATCCCTCCACTGCCTCTGATTTGTCAAGCTGCTTGGGCGACATCCAGTATTCGATGAGCAGAAATGAAATATTGGGAAGACCAAAGCCATTGCCTCCTGTCCCCGCCACAAACTTCGTTGCTCAGTCATCGCCTCCACTGATCAGCTGTTCAGGGATCGAGGGAACAGCGGAGCAAATTATACTTTTTTTTATTCATTCATGGGATGTGGGCATCGCTGGCAAGGCCAACATTTATTGCCCATCCCTAATTGCCCTTGAGAAGGTGGTGAGCCGCCTTCTTGAACTGCTGCAGTCCGTGTGGTGGAGGTACATCCACAGTGCTGTTAGGGAGGGAGTCCAGGATTTTGACCCAGCGACGATGAAGAAATGACGATAAGCTTCCAAGTCAGGATGGTGTGTGACTTGGAGAGGAACTTGGAGGTGGTGGAGTTCCCATGCTCCTGCTGCCTTTGTCCTTCTAGGTGATAGAGGTCGTGAGTTTGGGAAGTGCTGCCGAACAAGCCTTGGCGAGTTGCTACAGTGCATCTTGTAGAGGGTACACACTGCAGCCACGGTACACTGGTGGTGGAAGGAGTGAACATGGCCTTGTCATAACCAACACCTTGTTCCATCAGAGAGACAAGTACAAGGCTTCATGGTAACACCCTCGCTCCAAGCACTGGCATCTGCTGGATTACGTCATCGTCCGAGCGAGGGACCGCAAGGACGTCCGCATCACCCACGCCATGACAGGAGCTGATGACTGCTGGACAGACCACCGCCTAATCCGTTCTGTCATCTCCATCAACGCAGCCCCAAAACAGCGGCGGCAACAGAAGCAATGCCGCAGGAAAATCAACGCTGGAGCACTCAAAGACCCCGCTAAGAAAGCCCTATTCAGCCTGCGCCTCACAACCAACCTGACTCCCAGTGATTCAGAGACACAGAGTGCCCACAGCACCTGGTCTGCACTCAAGGCCTCCATAATCAGCACCTGTGAAGAGACGCTCAGTCACTCGACCAGGAAACACCAAGACTGGTTCGACGAGAACGACCAGGAGATCCAGGAGCTAATAAGCTGCAAGCGCAAGGCATTCCTGATCTGGAAACAGCAACAGAACTTGAGAGCAAGAAAGCAGCTCTACAGACGCCTGAAAGCCAAGGTTCAACGAAAAATTTACGACCTAAAGAACAGATGGTGGGTGGCTAAAGTGCAGGAGATCCAGCAGCTAGCCGACAACCATGACGTGCGTGGATTCTTTAGCGCAGTCAAGATGACCTACGGCCCAAGCACCCAAGGTCCTATGTCACTGTGGGCCAAGATTGGAGAGGTACTCATCAAGGACAGAGAGGCAGTCAGTGCCCGCTGGAAGGAGCACTTTGAAAATCTCCTTAACCGAGACTCTGTCTTCGATGCGAGTATCCTCAACTCCATCCCGCAGCACGCTACCCGCCACTATCTCAGCACAACCCCAGCCAGGCATGAGGTTGAAAAGGCCATCCGACAACTGAAGAACAACAAGGTCTCAGGAGCAGATGGAATCCCCACCGAGGCGCTAAAACATGGCAGAGAAGCACTACTGGCGCGAATACATGAACTCATTTCTCTTATCTGTAAGGAGGAGAGCATGCCAGGAGATCTCAGAGACACCGTAATCATGACCGGGTACTGAATTTGGATGATCAGCCATGATCGCATTGAATGGCGGAGTAGGCTCGAGGGGCCGAATGGCCTACTCCTGCTCTTATCTTCTATGTTTCTATGACCATCTTCAAGAAAGGTGACAAGTCCGATCGTGGTAATTAGAGAGGAGTCTCCCTGCTGTCTGCCACAGGGAAAGTAATCGCAAGAATCCTCCTCAATCGCCTTCTCCCGGTGGCCGAAGAGCTCCTCCCAGAGTCGCAATGCGGATTCCGCCCACTAAGGGGCACAATGGACATGATCTTCACCGCGCGTCAATTACAAGAGAAATGCAGGGAACAGCACCAACCGCTGTACATGGCCTTCTTTGACCTCACAAAGGCCTTCGACACTGTCAACCGTGAGGGATTATGGAGTGTCCTCCTCAAATTCGGCTGCCCTCAAAAGTTTGTCACCATCCTCTGCCTGCTTCACGACGACATGCAAGCCATGATCCTGAACAATGGATCCACCGCAGACCCAATTCACATATGGACCGGGGTCAAGCAAGGCTGTGTCATCGCACCAATGCTATTCTCGATCTTCCTGGCTGCAATGCTCCATCTCACCCTCGGTAAGCTCCTCGCTGGAGTGGAGCTAATTTACAAAACAAACGGGAAACTGTTCAACCTCCGTCGCCTCCAGTCGAGATCCAAGGTCGTCCCACCCTCTGTCATCGAATTACAGTATGCAGACGACGCGTGCGTCGGCGCACACTCTGAGGTCGAACTCCAAACCATCGTCAGCACCTTCACTGAAGCATACGAGAACATGGGCCTTACACTAAACATCCATAAGACAAAGGTCCTCTACCAACCTGCCCCCGCCACACTGTACTCCTCCCCGATTATCAAAATCCATGACAAGGCCTTGGACAACGTGGACCACTTTCCATACTTTGGGAGCCTACTGTCAACAAAGGCAGATGTCGATGACGAAGTCCAACACCGCCTTCAGTGTGCCAGTGCAGCCTTCGGTCGCCTGAGGAAGAGAGTGCTTGAAGACCAGGACCTCAAACCCAGCACCAAGCTCATGGTCTACAGAGCAGTAGTGATACCCGCCCTCCTGTATGCTTCAGAGACATGGACCATGTACAGCAGGCATCTCAAAGCACTGGAGAGGTACCACCAATGCTGCCTCCGCAAGATCCTGCAAATCCATTGGCAGGATAGGCACACCAATGTCAGTGTTCTTGCTCAGGCCAACATCCTCAGCATCGAAACTTTGACCACACTCAATCTGCTTCGATGGACGGGCCACATCGTCTGCATGCCCGATACGAGATTCCCAATGCAAGTGCTCTACTCGGAGCTCCGACATGGCAAGAGAGCCCCAGGTGGGCAGAGGAAACGCTTCAAGGACACCCTCAAAGCCTCCTTGAAAAAGTGCAACATCCCTACCGACACCTGGGAAACCCTGGCCCAAGACCGCACAAAGTGGAGGAGAAGCATCCGGGAAGGCGCCGAACACGTCGAGTCTCTTCACTGGGAGCAAGTGGAAGCCAAGCGCAAACAGCAGAAGGAGCGCACGTCAACCCAAGCACCCCACCCTCCCGCCCCTTCAAACACCATCTGCCCCACCTGTGATAGAGACTGTAAGTCTCGCATTGGACTCATCAGTCACCTGAGAACTCATTTTTAGTGTGGAAGCAAGTCATCCTCGGTTCCGAGGGACTGCCTAAGAAGAGAAGAATGTTTAAGGTGGTGGATAGGGTGCCAATCAAGCAGGCTGCTTTGTCCTGGATGGTGTTGAACTTCTTGAGTGTTTTTGGAGCTGCACTCATCCAGGCTAAAGGAGAGTATTCCATCACACTCCTGACTTGTGCCTTGTAGATAGTGGAAAGACTTTGTGGAGTCAGGAGGTGAGACACTCGCTGCAGAATACCTAGCCTCTGACCTGCTCTTGTAGCCACAATATTTATGTGGCTGGTTCAGTTAAGTTTCTGGTCAGTGGTGACCCCAGGATGTTGATGGTGGTGGACTTGACCATGGTAATGACATTGAATGTGATGGGGTGATGGTTAGACTTTCTCTTGTTGGAGATAGTCATTGCCTGGCACTTGTGTGGCACAAATGTTACTTGCCACTTATCAACCCAAGCCAAGATTTTGACTACACACTGATCAAAGCGTTAAGGAGATTATACTGCACACTGATCAAATGCTCAGGGATAGAGGGGACAGAGGAGCAGCTTATACTGTACACTGGAGGAGGTGGTAATAATAGTAGTATTGGTAGTAGTGATAGCAGTAGTAGTTGTAGTAGTGGAGGCATTAATAGTGGTGTTAGTAATAGTAGTTATAGTGGTAGTAGAAGAAGTAGTGGTTTCAGTGATAGTAGTAGTGATGGTAGAACCATAGAATCATAGAATGGTTACAGCATGAAAGGAGGCCATTCGGCCCGTCGAGCCCATGGCAATTTTCAGCTAGTCCCACTCCCCCACCCTTTCCCTGTAGCCCTGCAATTTTTTTTCCTTCAGATACTTATCCAACTCCCTTTTGAAAGCCATGGTTGAGTCTGCCTCCACCACCCTTTCAGGCAGTGCATTCCAGATCTTAACCACTCGCTCCATAAAAATGTTTTTTCTTACGTCGCCTTTGGTTCTTCTGTCAATCACCTTAAATCTGTGTCCTCTGGTTCTCGACCCTTCTGCCAATGGGAACAGTTTCTCTCTATCTACTCTGTTCAGATCCCTCATGATTTTGAACACCTCTATCAAATCTCCTCTCAATCTTCGCTGCTCTAAGGAGAACAACCCCAGCTTCTCCAGTCTATCCACATAACTGAAGTCCCTCATTCCTGGAATCATTCTCATAAATCTTTTCTGCACCTTCTCGAAGGCCTTCACATCCTTCCTAAAATGTGGTGCCCAGAATTGGACACAGTACTCCAGTTGAGGCCAAACCAGTGCTTTACACAGGTTCATCATAATTTCCACACTTTTGTACTCTATACCTTTATGTATGAAGCCCAGGATCCCATAAGCCTTTTTAACTGCTTTCTCAACCTGCCCTGCCACCTTCAACAATTTGTGCACATATACCCTGAGGTCTCTCTGTTCATGCACCCCCTTCAGGATTGTATCATTTCGCTTATATGTCCTCTCCTCATTCTTTCTACCAAAATATATCACTTCACACTTTTCTGCGTTAAATTTCATCTGCCACGTGTCCACCCATTCCACCAGCCTGTCTATGTCTTCCTGAAGTCTATCACTCTCCTCCTCACTGTTCACTATACTTCCAAGTTTTGTGTCATCTGCAAATTTTGAAATTGTGCCCTGTACATCCACGTCTAAGTCATTAATATATATCAAGAAAAGCAGTAGTCCTAGAACCGACCCCTGGGGAACACCACTGTATACCTTCCTGTAGTAATGTTGGTAGCAGTGGTAGTAGTTTTGGAAGTAGTGGTAGTATTGTTAGTTGTAGTATTGGGACTTGTGGTAGTATTGGTAGTTGTGGTAGTATTGGTATTGATAGTTGTGGTAGTATTGGTATTGGTAGTTGTGGTAGTATTGGTAGTTGTGGTAGTATTGGTATTGATAGTTGTGGTAGTATTGGTATTGGTAGTTGTGGTAGTATTGGTAGTTGTGGTAGTATTGGTATTGGTAGTTGTGGTCGTATTAGTAGTATTAGTATTGGTAGTAGTGGTAGTGCTGTGATGCTGTTCCTAACTCTCGGGTCTGAAGCAACGATCGGCACTCCCACTGTAGACATGTCCGATTGGGCATGGCTGGCGGCCAGGATGACCTCTTCGTTGTAAACAAACGTGTTGGAGGAGCTGGTTGCACTAAGTGCAGTACAGCGCCGCCTGAAAGATCCTACAAGATACTCCCACCATGTGCTGGGTGGGAATCAGGTTGCCAAGTAGAGCAGGAAGCTGCAGAGGAAGCAACGGTTTGAGTCTAAATCCAAAGCAGGTCAGCTGGCAACAACACAGCTCCCTGTCTTCGAAGCGACGGAGCCAAACAGACCTCAATATGTTTTGCATCCTTTGGTTTTCAAACCCTCCAATATTTGCACTTGGTTTAAACTGGAACACGGCGAATCTAACAAAGTCTCTGATTATTCATAGGGTACACAAACATACACACACTCTCGCTCTCTCTGAAAGAGCTAATAAACAACTCACACCGCTCAAACCAGACTAGACTTAACCAGAATCGTGCTCTGAATTGCTGCACCCAGTCAGGGAGCAAAAAAAGTAAAAGTCATTTCAAAGTGTGACTGTTATTTAGCGGCAGTCTGGGCCCAGGCTACAGCACAGCAACAATCCCAGGAACAAAAATCAACCAGACTAAATATAATGACATTCAGGTCAAGTCCTCTTTCCATAATTCTGTAACTTTCTGCATTTTCCTGCTGCCCCTATCCTCAGTTTAATCCCCGCTGTAGCTATAGAAACATAGGAACAGGAGGAGGCCATTCAGCCCCTCGAGCCTGTCCAACCATTCAATTAGATCTCAGTTTTGAAATTTTCAGTTGACCCCCAGCCTCAACAGCTTTCTGGGGGAGAGAGTTCCAGATTTCCACTACCCTTTGTGTGAAGAAGTGCTTCCTGACATCACCCCTGAACAGCCTAGCTCCAATTTTAAGGTTATGCCCCCTTGTTCTGGGCTCATCCACCACAGGAAATACTTTCTCTCTATCTACCCGATCAATTCCTTTGATCATCTTAAACAACTCAATTAGATCACCCCTTAATCTTCTAAACAAGCCTAGTCTAGGCAACGTATCCTCATAATTTAACCCTTTTAGCCCGGGTATCCTTCCTGAGGCGCGGTGCCTAGAAATTTACAGCACAGAAGGAGGCCATTCAGCCCATCTTGTCCGTGCCGGCCGACAAAGAGCTATCCAGCCTAATCCCACTTTCCAGCTCTCGGTCCGTAGCCTTGTAGGTTACGGCACTTCCAGTGTATATCCAAGTACTTTTTAAATGCAATGAGGGTTTCTGCCTCTACCACTCTTTCAGGCAGTGAATTCCAGACCCCCACCACCCTCTGGGTGAAAACATTTCTCCTCAACTCCCCTCTAAACCTCTGACCAATTACTTTAAATCTATGCCCCCTGGTTATTGACCTCTCTGCTAAGGGAAATAGGGCTTTCCTATCCACTCTATCTGGACCCCTGATAATTTTATACACCTCAATTAGGTCTCCCCTCAGCCTCCTCTGTTCCAAAGAAAACAAACCCAGCCTATCCAATCTTTCCTCATAGCTAAAATTCCCCGGCCCAGGCAACATCCTTGTAAATCTCCTCTGTACCCTCTCTAGTACAATTACATCTTTCCTGTAATGTGGTGACCAGAACTGCATGCAGTGCTCTAGCTCTGGCCTAACTAGTGTTTTATACAGTTCAAGCATAGCCCCCCTGCTCTTATATTCTATGCCTCGGCTAATAAGGCACATAGAACTGAATGCAGCACTGCTAATATGTGCTGCACCCCCTTCCAAGACAATATAAAATATCGGGAAAGGGCCCAGATTAGCCAGAGAAACTTTAATTAAACACAAGAGAACCAACTCGACAGCAGATCATGGTTTGCTGCAAACATCCCGCGAATGCAGTTTGTGTTGCTGAAAGTTTGTTGAAATCCTTTGTGGTTGCCGGAGAAATTGCGCTAAAGCAAAGCATTACAGAAACAGCAACAGGAGGCGGCCATTCAGCCCCTCGAGCCTGTTCCGCCATGCAATTAGATCACAGCTGATCGGTCTCTGAGCTCCATTTACCCGCCTTTGCTTCATATCCCTTAATACCCTTACCCAACAAAAATTCTGTCCATCCCAGTTTTGAAATTTTCAATCGACCTCCAGCCTCAACAGCTTTTTGGGGGAGAGAGTTGCAGATTTCCACTACCCTTTGTGTGAAGAAGTGCTTCCTGACATCACCCCTGAGCGGCCTGGCTCTAATTTTCAGGTTATACCCCCTTGTTCTGGACTCCCCCACCAGAGGAAATAGTTTCTCTCTATCTATCCTCTCAAATAATGTAATCATCTTAAACACCTCATTTAGATCACCCCTTAATCTTCTATACTCAAGGGACTGCAAAGATAGTCTATGTGATCTGTGCTCATAATTTAACCCTTTTAGCCCCGGTATCATTCTGGTGAATCTGCCCGGCACCCCTTCCAAGGCCAATATATCCTTCCTGAGGTGCGGTGCCCAGAACTGAACGACTCCAGATGGGGTCTAACCAGAGCTCTGTACAGCTGTAACATCACTTCCACCCCTTTGTATTCCTGACCCCTTGAGATGAATGGCAACATTCTAATAGCCTTTAAAATTATTTTTGTACCTATCCACTAGCTTTTAGTGGTACAGAACCATGCAGGCCTAAAGGTTCTGGCTTCGATCTCCAGAACTTACTCTTTCACACCTCCGCTTTAAAGGCTGGGGCTAAACATCTACGATCTCTGTTCCTCTATCCCGTAATACTGATTAAAAATCTTGATTGAATTCTTTGATGAGGTAACAGAGAAGGCTGATCAAGATAGTGCAGTAGACGTTGTATATATGGACTTTCGGAAGGCATTCGACAAAGTTCCATACAGGAGACTTATTAATAAGATGGAAGCACATGGAATTAAGGGGAACGTGGTGGTATGGATACCAAATTGGCTCAGTGACAGGAAGCAGAGGGTGGTGGTGGATGGATGTTTTTCAGACTGGGGGGTGGTTTGCAGTGGTGTTCCCCAAGGGTCAGTTTTGGGTCCATTACTCTTTTCAATGTTTATTAATGACCTAGACTTGAGTGTAGGGAGCAGCATTATAAAGTTTGCAAATGATACAAAACTTGGTAACATAGTAGATCATGATGAGGATAGTTATAGGCGTCAGGATGACATAGACAGGATGGTGAAATGGGCAAAAGCATGGCAGATGGAGTTCAATGGGGAGAAGTGTGAAGTGATGCACTTTGGGAGGACTAATATGGAAAGACAGTGTAATATAAATGGCACAATTTTGAAAAGTGCAGATGAGCAGAGAGACCTTGGTGTCCATATACACAAATCTTTAAAGGTGGTAGAGCATCTTGATAAGGTGGTTAAAATAATATGTGGGTTACTTGGTTTTATAAATAGAGGAATAGAATATAGAAGCAAAGAGATCATGCTAGAACTTTATAAACCACTGGTTAGGCCTCAGCTGGAGTATTCGTTTATGGGATGTGGGCATCGCTGGCAAGGCCAGCATGTATTGCCCATCCCTGGTTGCCCTTGAGAAGGTGGAGGTGAGCCGCCTTCTTGAACCACTGCAGTCTGTGTGGTGAAGGTACTGCAACAGTGCTTTTAGGCAGGGAGTTCCAGGATTTTGACCCAGCGACGATGAAGGATCGGTGATATACTTCTAAGTCAGGATGGTGTGTGATTTGGAGGGGAACTTGGAGGTGGTGGTGTTCCCATGTGTCTGCTGCCCTTGTCCTTCTAGGTGGTAGAGGTCGCGGGTTTGGGAGATGCTGTCGAAGAAGTGCGGGTTAGGTTGATTGGCCATGATAAAACTTGGCTCTTAGTGTTAGGGGGGATTAAATACGTGGGGTTACGGGGTTACGGGGATAGGGCTTGGGTGGGATGGCTGTCGGTGTAGGGACCGGGTGCTAGGGTTTGGATGATCAGCCATGATCTCGTTGAATGGCGGAGCAGGCTCGAAGGGCCGAATAGCCTACTCCTGCTCCTAGTTTCTATGTTTCTATGTTTCTAAGCCTTGGCGAGTTGCTGCAGTGCATCTTGTAGATGGTACACACTGCAGCCTTGGTTCAAGAAGGATGTAAAAGCCTTAGAAAAAGTACAGAGGAGGTTTAGCAGGATGTTACCAGGGATGAGGGATTTCAGTTATGAGGAGAGGTTGGAAAATTTAGGACTTTTCTCTTTAGAACAGAGAAGGTTAAGAGGTGACCGAATAGAGGTTTTCAAGAAGATGAGAGGTTTTTGATTGAGTAGAAAAGGAAAACTATTCCCTTTGGTGAGTGGGTGTAGGGGGTGGTGTGTGGTGGTGTTTGGCACGTACGCCCAGTCAGTTATGCCCCTGACTGTTTTGTGAGCGGTTCGAATCGCTCCCACGCCCCTGGGTTCTAGACACCGGACTTAGGTACAAGGCAGCGGTACAGAGAAGACTCGGGTAGGCAGGTGGTTGGATGTAAACAAAAACCAAGATTTTATTGAAGAGGAAAAACTTGATATAATCTTATGGAAAAATTACTAGTGTACACTTCTACAGGAGAAAATACAAAAGAAGAATAACTATACTTATACAGGGAATGGGGAACACACGGCACATCAAGGGAAAACAACTATCTTAACAATCCCCTTATCCTTATCCCACCCCCTATACCTAACTAGATTAAGCTATGAGGGGTCAGAACTTCATGCTCACCAATCAAGAGGTTTGTTAGACTCAAAAACAGCGGCTGGGTTCAGGGTTCACTCTTGGCGCTCTCTAGAGCCTGCCGTCGTCATGTGGTCTCTGGGTGCTGCAAGGGCGTTGTCCAGGTTTGAGTACCCCAAAGTTAAAGTCTCTGTTTGGGTACTTTACCTTGCAGGGATGATTCTTCGTCGACAGCCGACAGATTGAGTTGGTGTACAGATATTCGAAGGTCGGCCGAGGCTGAAGGCCCGATAATTCGAAGCCTCTCCTCAGTTCATCTCCTCAGTTGGTCTTCTTCAGCCGGTCTTCCTCAGGTGGTCTTCCCTCCTCCCCTCGTCGCGTCCCGCCTCGCC